>NC_134033.1:4119980-4433730 GCF_964204645.1 Tubulanus polymorphus | reverse complement strand
TGCAATAGCTACGGCAGGCGAACGAGGAAGAGATGACCTCCAGTGCGCCAGTTGAAGCTTTATTACGTCATCAGTATAATGCGACTAGACTGGTTGCCGGTCAATTCAATAATCGATTTTTTTTTAAATCCAAAATTACATTATTCCTAAATACTAGCTAACTTAATATCATGTTTTTCATTGTCGACAAAAATAACGCAATATATGTGTTATTTCTAAACGCGTCTAAACTTTCAAGTTTTCTTGTTTACCTGTGTTGTTGAGATCCGCTGAAATGTGTTCCTGATATTCGTAAAACCTGACGTACGGCATCAACATGAACAGCATGAAAATACACAATCTAAAAGCGCTTCCCAGACAGTGCACGTATTTACTCCTAGCCCAAATCAGCTTCGACCAGGCCTCGAACGACGGGTTCTTCAAACAGGCGCTGACGTGCATCTTCTCCAGCACCGAATCGGCGTCGTTCAAGACGATAAACCAGTGCGGCGATTTATCGTAACGATCGCCGTCCGCATCGTAAACCCCGAGATCGTACGAGTATACGACCTTCATACCGTGATCGGCGGTCATCGTGCGGTAGACGCCCTCCGTGTTCAAAATAACCGAAAACAAACCGAACGTCTTCACGCGGGCAGCATACTCCAACGGCCGAAGTTCTAGTTTATTCTCGTCCGTCAGTAGAACTGCCATATTCGGCGATATTTGGCGGTTTACGAGATGGTAGATTTCGACGAGTTTTGACTCGAGACGCGGGCACGCGGCCGCCGCCGAGACCAGCGCGTGAACGACGTTGTTACCGTTAACGTCCTTGACCAGCACGTCTGCTCCCTCGGCGATGAGATACCGGACCACATCCGCGCTGCAGAAAATACAAGCCAGAAACAGCGGGTTCGAAACCGACTCGTCGGCTATCTTGTCCGGGTAGCGCCGCTCGGGAACGACGACGGTAGAATCGTCGATTAGATTTACGGTTAGATCCGAATCGATCAAATCCGATCCTCGCTCGAGTTTGAAGAATTCGTCGCGTTTTTTCTTGACGAGGCCGAGGTCGTTACGTTTGATGGCGTTCCGGAATTCGCGGATTACTCGCCTTTTATCGCTTTCCATAATTCGCGGATAAGTTCACCTGAAAAGTTCGCTTGGGTCAACTTGATTGTGAAGTGGAATGATTTCACTTCAAAATCACGATTAGTTTCCGATGATTCGACAAGAAAGTCACAATCAGTTTTCAATATGTCAATTTCTAAAGAAATTCAAATTCAATTTTCCAACGATTTAGAACTTACAATCAGATTGCATTATTCATTGTCCAACGATAATATCTGTAATGTCACAATCAGTTTTAGCATGTCACTTTTAAGTTTTTTTCCGATTGTTTCGCTATAAATTCAAAATCAGTTGTCGATTTTCCACTCCGAGATCCCGATCAGTTTCCAATGTATTCGCCAAGAAATGTTTAGTTCTTTTTGTATCATATACGATCAAGATTAATTCGTTAACATTCATAAATTCAACATAATCAAATTGTAACGGCAACTATGGAACTGGGTTCGACCGGCTCCCGAAGTTGACGAAATGCCAGCGATGATAAAGTACAACTGGTAGCTAGATCCCAGAACTGTGTGACAAACAGTCACTGATAAAAAACGCGATAAAAATGACTGTTCAAGTACGTCGCGCACTGGTACGTACATACGAGCTGATGTGTGGAGAGGTGTTGTATCGATACAGATTCGTTTAAAACGTTTTTTATAACTCATCATCGCGGTTTTATTTGCATTTATTACGAGTGATTTATCCGCTGATATGATCGCCGGCTCGCTGGTGCGTTCGTATAATATGTGGTAAAATATTTATACATCGCTCTGAAACGATGTATCTAGCTGTGATGTTTATCACTAGCTGTGATATTTATTATTGGAGAGGGAAAGGGAGAGGGGGCAGAGGCAGAGGGAGAGACAAAGGCAGGGAAAAACAAATTTCAAATTGTTCATCGTCCAGAATTAGTGGATAGATGGTGAGTTAGTGTTCTATTCTGATAACTGATTAAGCGTGATCAACAACAAAAGTACCTGTCAATCAAACTCTATCGTGACCGGAATTAAACTAGGAAAAATAATCATAAACTTTAAACCTGTTGAATCTGAACGCTTCGAATCATCACCCGATTACCGAAAATGTAACTGTGGTGAGCAACGCTCCGATATACTCGAATATAGTCAACTTTCGAAATTAAATCTGATAAAGGGCTTAACATGATTAAATTGTGAGTGAAATATATCCACTATTCTGTTTAAATCACATATTGCGTGGTACATCCGTTGAGAGTCTGTCTCATCGGTAGCGATCATATTACCCAAGTGCATACCAGTTTTTGATACTTAAATGATATGGCCTTGTGAAATAAAACACTGTGACTTTCAAGGATTCTGATCCTCCCAGGGAAGAAAAAGTAGATAAAATATATAGTCTGTTCAGTGTTAAACTTGACTTCGTATTCTATTGAAAATTGATTGCATATATCAATCATGATATTGAATGCTTGTGATATTTGGCATGGGGTATGTTGCACTTTCATTAACTTGGCAATTTCGTTTACCCGAATCGGTCGCCATACGGTTCGGTGGTGGCTGAAAAATAATTTCATCCGGTGGCATATTTAGTAAAGTAGTATGGTATTTATTTTTGTTGTTACATTATTACATTATTGATATCGCATAATATACAGTGACAAAATGTAACAAGAAAATGTGGGCTACACGAAGAGATCACAAGGATCTATCGGAGCCGTGCCGCCCTAAAAGAAAAATGAAACCTATCACTCTCACACACACACGCTTTCACTACATCAGTGAATACATTCATAAATTAAAAAGTCGTCATCTATGTAATCGTTTATTTCAATTGCACTGGCCAGTAAAGGGCTCGCCGAGCCCGTTAAATCCGCACCTAAAGTAAATAACATTGCATTTAACAAACAATCTACAATTAATCTAATAGCTACGAAGAAAGTTGTGATAAAAAAACTGAATGGACCATGGGCCCAAAGGTCATCGTTAATGTCCTTTGTTCTTTAGATTCATTACTAGAGTTTGGTGTGCGACCGAGAACACTAAAACGATTCGTTTAAAAGCTCCTTTATTGCTACTGAAGTGTTATTAATCTAGTTCTTTTGTTGACGTTTATATCTCGTTCTAATTGATTTCATATCGATCGTCAGTATGGTATAAAGAAGCGGATTCAGAGACGAGTTGATCGGTAAAAATAGAACGGCCAGCCAAGCGGCAACCTGGTTCGGTATCTCGACCGAAAATACGGCGCAAAACTGAACGATTATTATCGGTAGCCAGCAAAATAAATTACAAAGATTGATTACTAAACTCCTTCGTGCTAAAACCAGTTCGGTAGGATCGGCTCTACCCGAGCCCGACCTACTTCCAGATACGAGTCTATACATCTGAGCGTACGTCATCATTATGGTAGCCAATATGGCCGCATTAAACAAGGCAAAAATAGCGAATGAATATTGCCAGCCATTGACGTCGATCGTCAATAAATTCATAGGCAAACAAACTCCGGTTGTACCGTAAAAATTGTCTCCGAAGTAAGACGACGATGACAGCGGTAGAATAGAAACTGTGCTTATAACGAGCCAACAGATGCAGCAAATACCGATAACGTAATTCGGAGTTATAATCGGACTTCTAGAAAACGGGTTGACGATGTTTGAATATCTCTGACGCGTTAGAATTAAGAGAAAAGTCAATGAACCTTCGCAGGAAACGGTGACAATAACCCCGGCGAGACGACATAATGAGCTATCTGTCCAAGCTTCAGAATTCAGATAATAAACGCCTTTGATCGCGTGGTCAGCTCCTGCGATCACAAACAAATAGACCGACATCAGAAAATCACAACCGGCAATATTAATGATGTAGATATCTGAAGATGTGTTACGTGTTCGGGTGGATTCCATCCGCAAAGCTTGGACGCGAAATAAGATAACGATACTGTTAGCGAGAAAACTGAAAGATGCGATCATCCAGATGATGGCTCTCAGTACAGCGTTACCCATCAGGTCAGAACAGGTTGAAAATTGATCAGCTTCGGGAAGACATCGGTCAACATTCGGTGCCATGCAGCAAAATTTGTAAGCATCCGAAGCGATGTATTTCAATGATGTAAGATCGCCAAGAACGTTTCGTTTTACAAATATCACTTCGGCATTTTTGACTAGATCTAGAATTTCAAGTCCAACCAATCCGTAAAAAGCATAACTGGAAATATAATGTATTCTGTTACTGCTGATATTTAACGACTGTAATGCGGATAAACCTTTAAATACATTTTCACCGAGAACCGATATAGAAAGACCGTGAAGATCGAGAACAGTAAGTGACGTCAGACCTCGGAAACAACCGTCTTCTAAATGTTGCAGCGTATTTCCGATAAGAAATAGTTGTTTTAAACTGATCAAACCTGCGAATGTATTAGCAGATAATGATGTTATGCGGTTGTGAGTAAGGTCTAATGTGTATAGATTGTTTAAATTAGAAAACGCGTTTGGAACGATGTAAGACAAATTATTGCCCGAAATATCGAGAAAACGAAGATAAATGAAAGAGTTGAACGTCGACTCGTTAAATACGACTCGGTTATTCGACAAAATCAAAACCCGAGTTGATTCTATAAAACGAGCATTAATATCTGATAAAAGAGCGTTTTCACAATCGATGAAATGACCCCGGCAATTACAACGTTCAGGACACGTGACCTTACAGTATGACTCGTCATCTGAGTTATGTTTGCAATTTACGACACCGTCGCAAACTTCAGATTGCGGAATACATCGATTTTCCTGACCACATTTAAACATTCCCGGACACGACCAAGTCTCGCAGTTTCGTTCATCTTCTGAATTTGGACAATCGGATCGACCGTCACAAACGTGTCTGATTGGTATACAGTAAGATGCCGGACATTTTACAGTACCAGCCGCGCATTCGAAGTCATTACACGCGAGTATATGTTCAAGATTTCTACATACTGGGAAACCAATCGGCATCCTTTCTAAAATACACCTTTCGTGTCGGGAATAACAGCGAGGAGAATTGAACGAACATCTTTGTTCATCCGATTCCTTACACAGATCTGTGAAACGAGTCGTACAGTGATTGTCATTATTACAGTAAACCTCGGGATTCATTGTCACATTAGTGACCAATTCGTCTTCTTCGAGACTTCCGCTACAATCCACGACGCCATCCCGATACAACTGAGAACTAATACATTCACCGTCCGCGCACGAGAACCCCTGACAAAGTGCAGCAGTGCATCCGATCTCATCGGAACCGTCTTTACAATTGGCTAGTCCGTCACATCGTTTATAACTATCGATACATTGTTGATTGGAACAGCGATATTGCGTATATAAGCACTGCGGATGATAGCACGAGTTCTCATCCGAGCCATCGACGCAATCTCTCATAAAGTCACAGAAACCGCTAATCGATATAACCTGTCCATCGTTACAGCGGAACTGACTGCGTAAATTGATATCCGTACAATTGAGTTCATCTTCACCGTGTTGACAGTCGTGTCTGGTATCACAAACGCGATGGTCGCTGATACATCTTTGATCGTTACATTCAAACTGCCACGATTTACAAGCGCTCATAGAAGCTAACTCTTCAACAGTTACATTATAGGTACACAACACGGAATGCACTTTATCTATTGTACTATCGAAAGGGTTCAACAACCATTTAACTGATTGAACATATGTAATTTCATTTCTGGTCACAAGTGGTTTGATAACTTTAAATCCGTCGCTGTCCTTTGTCAGAATAGCGCCATATTGATGTCGATAATGAAATTTGCTAAGAACATTTTTGATATCGCTTTTTGTATTTGAGGTGATTCTTACTATTTCGGTGTGGATACTGTGACACATTTCTCTAGCACTCCGAATATTCAAACCTCGATTGTTTTTCCAGTCGGTTAGTATTTGATAGCATTGTCCAGAAATAGTTACCCAACCCCTTGGACAGTTTGAAGTAATTAAAGTAACATCGGGAATCAATTGATCAGTGGTTTTATTTAAGTCTGTATTTGTTGAATTTTTCGCATCGTTTATCGTTGAATTGTGTTTGTTTTTGATGTCGATTCTCTCGGATTCACAAATGAATGTCGTGTGCGTCTCCTCGATTTGACACGGGAATCGAACCCAGTTCGCTGATCCTCGTGGATTATTCAGTATCATCGCCGTACACGGCATATTGACGTCATTTATCGGTTGTTTTCTTAGCGGAGATATCAATCCTCGAATAACTTCTGGTATCGTTTCATTAATAACAGGTTTATACCACTCTGTGTAGCTCAATGGTTTACCATCAGTCCACGTGTAATATCCATCATTCTGCTTCGTGAAAAAATGAATATTATTTCTTCTATAAATTTCTTTCTATTCTAATTCATATTTGTATACATTAGTCTTACCTTCCACTTTAATCCAATCATCATTATGAGCCATTTTAATGTGTACGCCATTTGGAGAAGAACTGAAGCGAATAATCTTTTGATTGAAATCATTTCCTGTTCTGAGTTGATACTGAGTAGATGTCCCGCGTACTTCTGTCTACAGTATATTTCAGCGTTCTCCCAATTCAGACGTAAATCTCTGATGAATTTGATGCAGGAAATTCCGGAATCCAGAAATCCATTTTGACAGTAGAAATTATCGAAACGTTTAATCGGTAACGACTCGTGTAAAGTGTATTGTATTTGAAACGTTGGAATTCTATTAATTACTTCAAAACGCAGGTCCCAACCTTTTAAACTATGAAATATGAGTCCACGAACCGCGTTATTTTGACATATTTTAGTTTCATGTCGGTTTCTAACGACTCCGTCTAGGAAGTGGCTGTAATTCATTATTTGCATTAGAATGATTGGATCATTATCAAATGAATTGTTTGTTTCACATGAAACTGATCCGATAGATTTGAGAATAAATCTGTAATATTGATATATGCCGTAATATTGTATTCTATTTTGTTCTATCGTTTTTTCAAATTTATAGACAATTGATTTTGACGTACGTCCTGCCCCACCTGGGTACATCGGTGACTGCACTAGTCCACATTTATCAGGAGTCGCAAATAAGATAAGGTAACCTCGAATACTAGCTGCTTTTTTCACTCCTAGACATTCACGACGTAGTTTTACTATTAGTTGATACTGCCAGAACCAAAACCCTTCAGCTGTGAAATCTATTGTGTTTACTACGAGACTGTTATCAAGACACTGATTACTCAAACTAAGAAACTGATCACATGACAATGACATCTTGAGAAAACATCGGTCAATTTGATATTCGTGTTCTGATAATATGTGAATATTTTTCAAGCGAAAGCGTCGATTTTCAGGTGTGATCACCAGACAGTGTGACGTCATATTGATCTGTCGATCTTCATCCTGTAGAACATAACCATCACAATCAGTAGGAGCAAATTGAAGAGATGAGCTACCAACTGTTAACTGATTGTTATAGTAATAAGCGTATGCTACTACAGTAACCGGTCCACCTGATGTAATCAGGCTGACGACAGATCGACCGTAGTATGAACCAGGACAATACGGACCATAGCGTCTAGCTGTGAAATTACTACCATCGAATATATAAAAACCAGCTCGATCACAGTTTTCTGATAGCACTGTTAGTTTCAACTGTTCTTCATAGATGTTCACTTTCCAGTTTAGTTGTAATGTAGTTACACGATACAATGCATTCGTTGATCTCGGGAACAATCGATTAGCTGATAGTGATGTCACGCTTACATAATCCTGAAATATAAGAGAATCGATTACAACATTGCTGGTTTGCAAAATGACAATTTCAAATATACCAAAATGGTAAAAAATTTCGATATGAGTGATTTTCGATTATTAGATTAGGTGTTTAACATTATTATAATTAGTCTGAATAAACATGTATTTCTTTGGCTGAATGCAAACGTGGATAATTGACATAGTGACAATTAAGAGTTTATTTTGTTATTATGGTATGTATCTACCGGTTATGTGATGGATTACGTCAAAATGTTTGAGCACATAACGTGTTTATCCCAGAATTCAATAGTCAAATTCAACTATGTAATTCAACAAAATTATAGACCTTTAGAATAATTCTATTATTCAAAACAATGGTACAACTCGTTGTAATGAACTAACCCATGTCAATGGCTTGTTGACGTAGACGTCTGATATTGTTATTGATTTCACTTCAAATTCTATTTTCAAATTCGATCTTAAAAAATCCAATGTCGTCAAAACGCACAGAATCACGAGAAATCCATCTGATTTCACACTCAGAGATTTAAGATGGTTAAAACTGAGTAAAATATCAGTTCTCACAATACGTAACCCTTCCTGTTTATATACACCAACGACACCTGGTGACGAGACGAGATCACGTGTCCAGTTGAAGACGACGTACTGCAGAACATCGACTGTGATAGACCAGCAGTATAAGTGTTTAGACTGAGTTGATATGTGTGGTATTCCATCAATTGTAGTGAGCAGTCCTGATTTAACATAGACTTGAATTAACGGGTTAGAGATGTTCCAATCTGATATTTTGTAAACTTGCACGAGCAACTGCGACTTAAACGACACAACGTGAATGACACTTTCAAATTCTACACACGCTTTATTAGTTTTGGTATAAAACGATAAAGGTGGGTGTCCGGTTTGTTCTCGTATAAGAGCTATAGGTTCACTGGTGCTGTTCCATCCGTCGTAAATTTGAGGACGAGTTTTCATCGGATCCTCACCTGGATATAATCTGAAATCTATCTGTATAAACGTTAAATTCATTGCAAACCCGTCTGGCATCCCGATCCATTCTAACAACAATTTACATCGCCGGGTAGAAATCATGAATTCATAACCTGTTTGAGTTGGTAATTCTTTTACTGCATGCTTGTGACATGTATGTAAGATTTTCAAGCGACTCTGTTCTTCAAAACGATATATGATGTAAACCCGACTACCTCGCGCTCCATCGACGTTAGTCCTAAACAACAACGAAATCAACCCGTTACTGCGGATATCTAGTTGTTTTCTTCCGGTAGCGCAGAGTTTGTTGTCGGACTCACCGACGAGAAGGTAGTTTTCGATACAGAATATCGACGGCTCGATGTCGTAGTAAACTTGAACGAGAAAACTTCCCGGTAAAGAACTGTTTACGAACCAACGACATTCAACACCGCGCACTAACGACGGATAATTCGGTGAAACGATGTAACCAGACGTAGAATCGACGGAGTATTGAGTGTTGTTACAAGATGAACTGACTGTAACAGACGCGGCTTCCTCGACAGAGTTTGCGCGATCAGCCCGCGTAAATATACAGTCTCCGCAAGCGATCAGTAAAACTACGAACAACGCTTTCATTCGCTGCATATTGAACACAATTTACGCTTCAAGACAAACACATTTCTAACTCTTCCCAAGTTTGCACGACATTTCTCTAGAGAGTAACTGCAATGTAATGACGAATTTGCTAATATGAAAAGTTGACGAATGGATCAGAGTCTAATTATTTTGTTAAAAAGATCTCCCATCAAACTGACGCCAGTCTCGTATTTGTGAAACTTTCTTCTGTTCTCGGTTTCGCTGTAATTACCGCGGTTTCTAAATTAAGACGTGTCTCAATATATCGTGTTTATAATCATGCGCGATTATTTCTCTAAAAATATATTTACTGTCGATCCCGAACTTCGTTCAGTTTTTGATAATATTCGATGACATTTTCTATCTATACCTCATAATATTCTGCGTCACAGTAAAACACTTCGTGTTGTAGCGTGTATGGACTTGTTCGCTATTGACTTTTCAGGGAACCATCACCAACCAAGTAAGACGACGATGACAGCGGTAGAATTGAAACTGTGCTCATAACGAGCCAACAAAATGCAGCAAATACCGATAACGTATTTCGAGTTATAATTGGACTCCTAGAAAACGGGTTGACGATGTTTGAATAAAGTTACATCGAATAACACAAATAACTGTTCTAACCCGTCCATATAAACACAGCTCTCAATGAACGTTTCGCGCAATCAAATCGATAAAATCACGAATTAGAAAAAAAACAATTTTGCGAAACCATTAACAACACTGATAATATTTCGATTGCGCGTCTTCTCATTTTATTCTTTATCACTTCATCGCTCCGAGGTAAGCGACGTCCGAGATAAAGGTCGTAAAATATATCAGGAAATCAGAAAATGATTTTTGTTGTAGCCAGGATTCGGGGTTTACTGTATATCTGAAATGAACAGATTCCGATACAGATTCAATGACCTTCGGTAGAAAGTAAGAAAAGTCACGTGAAATGTGTCAAATGCGCACGTGACGCGCAGGTCGCATCGAAACGTTTCATACAGTTTAGGTTATGCATATTTCGTACCAATTAGCCAATCATCGACGAGTATGACTAATTATGCGTCCGATCACAGATTGAGAATGTTTTTTGTCAGCACGACATGGTGTTAGCGGCATCATCAAATTTGATTATTAAATTTTCAAATGAAATCAACTGCTATTAGATATTTCTTGTATCTGATTCACTATATTGATATATACTTCATGCAGTTCAGAATGGATTGATATCTGTAGAGCCGCGCAGTTTATAGAGCGAAGATGGATTATGACCACTGACCCCGATAGTTAGATAATATTAAATACGAAGCTTCATTGTGTTCGACAATTCGTCGTTCGCACAGATTATCTGTGTATGTTCACACCTAGAGGTTATCGCAATGGTATGGTTTACAAGTCTGGACAGAGGTGCTCAAATTGTCTCACATAAAAAGTAGACACCTCTTGTGAACATATTAGGATGTATTCTGAATGGAATCGCGCTGTTACTGGTAATTAAATGGAATTTGATTTGTCTTCTTGTTCAGGATTTATTTGGAATGGATTCGTGCTCAAACTTCCGGTTGATAAGAAGTGTGCTAAAAAACTGAACTGTTATCAAAAACACTAGGATTCAAATTGACTTAAGGATTATTACTGGATTCACACATTACACACACAGGATTGGATAAACTGTGAGTTAGAAAAACATTAACAGCTGAAATTATGTTTTATAGGATTAGTTAGTTTAGGAACTTACTCGGTGAGTTAGTAAGTTATAGGAGTGCACGAATATTAATACAATCTTAAATCAAATGCGTTAATTAGTAAATAGGGTGCTATCTGCGTCGAGGGTCCTGTGGGTCTCTGGGTCTACAGATAGAAAAAGAAGTTTGTTTATTACTTATGCCTAATATCTTTATTTCAGGATCCTGTATTTCATGCTTCTTTTTTCCAGGGTCTCTCTCTATTTTCAGGTTTTTTTTCTAATTTTTTTCAGAATTTCCGATTTTTCAAATTTATTGTTTTAAAAGACAACGCCTATTATGTAAATATTTGACTTGAAATAAACATGACAATTTCAGGGTCATCGCTGAGACAAGACCCCAGAAGACTAGGCCACAGAGTACGTGTCTTCACCACCAGCACACAACAGAGTGGCCCGATTCAGGTACGGCCTGTATGTTCTACTTCAGTGAGAAGAACAAGACCCCCTAGTCACAGAAGATTGAACATGAAGTTGAATGATGATGACAGAGTGACTGAAGAATTCCGGTGTGACCTGTATAACATGTCTCTCTATTTCAGTATCCCCCTCCCTACCCCCAAACCTTAGCCTGAATGGGTAGGCCGATTATATAGGTTAGGTTAAAATAGTTAGTTGATAGATCTTTGAATTAGAACATAATTTCAGCTGTTGATATAAAATACAGATGTAATTTCAAGCGGAATTTTTTAACAGTAAAAGTTGCATTTATTTACAATCGAACTGGAATGAAAATGTTTGACAGTTTGTGAGTTAAGTGTGATTTGAGTAAGATGAAGAGTTGAACAGTACTGAACTCTACTTCTCATAAAATACAAATGACATTTACTTACGTACAACTGGTTTCAGGCAGCACCCACCTCACCCAACCCGGTCCGGCCCTATTCCTGTGGTACCTGGGTTTCTGGTTTATTTGGTTGATTTAATTTCATTGATATTTGAGCTGATTTTTGGCGCGCGCTGTTTGTTTTGCTGTCGATATTTCTCGGGTATATTTTTAGAAGATGCGGTTTTTTAATTCATGAATCACTCGTTTCTTGTTATTGAGGCTTCCTCTCAATTCTATATGATCTCGTAATAGAAGCGGTTGTTTTTCGTACCAGTGAACGTCAGTGTTTTATTGTAAACATTGAAATTCATTACATGAAACAGAATTAGATTCAACAATTTATTACAATTATTCTACATGTAGATTATAGTGGCTACGAACTTTTTAAGTCATCATTTTGAAGCCATTTCGTGCTGTCTCATTTTTGACATGGTGACTCTAGATAAAATAGCGGTTTATACATAAAGCACTATTTGAAAGAGGTTTTGAAACTGCAACCTTCGCTAACGATTTCGCTACTTGTATCGAAGCGATTTATGCGAGGTTGACTACGTATTATCTGGACACACACAGGATGCCGCACGCGGTTTAGCTGGAATCTGTAACTGGTGATTAGTTCCATGCATTGAACAGTTCTTACGTTACGTGTAGCACATTTTCTCCACGACATGTTCGCTAAATTCATCCCGTTTATTTGTCTGATAGTCAGCGTCGCGTCCGAGTTTCGAGAGTTCTATACGATGACGGTCGACGCGTCTGCAAAACCGTAGAAGTCGACAGTCGGGTCGCGCGGTGAATGCGCGCTGCGCTGTTTGGGCGAAGGGACGAATTGTCGGGGTTTCGACGTCGATTCGACGAAATCTCACGGCGTCGACGAATGTTACCTGTTCGACAACGAGCTGGTGAAATACAGAGCATCAGGAAAAACGAAAATTGTCATGTACAAACACGATAAAGGTATTTTTCTCGAGAACTTACAACGTATTTTTAATTCATAAGTGAATAAATGATTCCAGCTCTAGAGAAGCTCTAGAATATTGGCATAAATCATGTTAATCGGGCTATTTGAAATCGTCTTTATGAGAATATCGGATATGTATATATATATTATATATTCCGTTTGTAGAACACGGATCTTGTCGATTTGGATTTTTCGTCGCGAATGGAATTTGCTATCACGTTTTCCGATGGAACAGTAACGCTTATAAAAGTGCGACCGTCACAGACGCGGCAAGTTTCTGTACCTATCACGGTTGGATACTTGCCGAACCCCGCACTTCACAATCGAGGGCTGCCTTGAGGAAATATCTCATCGACAAAAATGGTACGTCTAACTTCATATTGATAGATTTTAAAGCTAGAATAAATTCATACCTTGTTTCTCCTAATCGACCGAGTAAGTTTTGTAAACTGCCATAAAATTAGTAATGAGTTTCTATTACTATTACTATTACTGTCGGGTCTGTTATTGTTAGTTTGATCATGATTAAAAAAGTGATGCACGGTAGATTGGGTGGCCGGCCGGGTCAACTTTTAAACTCTACAGAAATAAGAAACAAAGTATAATCATTTTTGTAGCCAAATTCCTATAATTAAACGAGTTTGAATGAACTTTTCGGTAATAATGCCAGGTTGTCGATTTAGATGTGGGATCGCGAATATAAAGGAGTCTAAATCAACACATATTATCTGAAGCTCTTAGGCCATTTGCTCTGGTTAGTTACTGCCATACTGTATCTTCAGTTTTCACACCATATATCAGTTATCCTTTTGAGTTACCGGCTCAAAAGGCGCCACCCTTAAAATGGTTAAAATGGAGTGCACAATTATTTCTAACATTAATATTTCTTTTTCAGAAGTCGTTTATAAACCTATGTTAGGTGGATATGATTTGCAGACGAATTCCGGGTCAATGCGCGGCCCGTGGGTTTGGAGATCAGATAATACCATTGTCGCAATCCTACCCTGGGACAACGGGGAACCGAACTATCGGCACGAACGCTGTATTCAGTGGTACATCGATACAGAAAGATATAATGATATTCCTTGCAACAATCACAACGACTTTTTATGTCAGTACAACCCGTGAGAAACACGGAAACCCGGTACATGTTTCATTACTGTAACACTTCCGATTTCATCATTAAATTTACAGTTGAAATCATTGTGCGAAAACGACAATAAAACCGGTGATGCGTTAAATATCGTGTCGTGACAATTACTATATAGATCAGGAGTGAATTATTAATATGTTTATGGCGGTTTTTGACGCTTCACTAATTTGTCCAATTTGTACAGGAATAATAAAACCGTCAGATAGTAACAGTGGGTAATATATACCTCCATTAATGGATTTCGATATTACTTCGGAACATCAAATAGCAGACATTTAAAAAAGAAATGCACTCGAAAACCCGTTATCCAGATGCGTAACAGCTATGAAGTTGAGTGATTTAATTAGAATGCGCTTTACTCGTTCCAATTAAGTACGTTGATTGTTCATAATTAACTCGGTTTATTTATTTATTTAAAACTCCAAGCGGTTTTTCTTTTACATTTACACAAAACTTGCATTTACTTTAAACTTGTAATAGAATGAAGGAGAAAGTTTAGTTTGCAAGTTAAATAAAGTGACCTCAAAACAAATGAACAAAAAATTGAATATCTACATCTTTGTATTTGTATGTGTTCAATGATATACATTGTCCAAAGCTTGCAGTTATAAAACTAGAATCAAATGTAGTTTACTACGTATAACGTATTACGTTGAAATTCAGTAAACTACGTTTGATTGACTGGTTAAACCAGTCAACAATTTTTAAGAGATGAAATTTTCTAAAGCCAATCAAAAGTCAATGGTAATTTATATGTTTTATTGTGTTTCCTGCCGGCCGTGCCTCTTCGCCAATGCGTTTGTAATAAGTAAGAATTTACGTGAATTTTCGTATTCATCATCGATCGACGAATCTGCAAGTTTCGATTTCAAGCAGAGTTTTTCCGATAACAAATTTCTTCTTCAAATGTTTGTATCACAATAGTTCAGACAACCAAATTTACGTCTTGCGCTTTGTTACATTGCCTTGCGCCTGTGGCATGCTGCTTTCGTCTTGTTTATGATAAACTGTCTGATTTCATCGCCCGTTAAAAGATATATGTAGAAATTGATGGCTTTGTTTGCGGCATATATAGTTGTAATTATAGACGATTCGAAAAAACTGACCGAATATGAAAAAGCGCTGTATAATGCCGCAACTGTCATATTAGGAAACGTTAAAATGATAAAGCAAATACACACTGAAATCACAACGATTGTAGCCTTTCTATTTGATATTTCTTTTTTGTTGCTGTCACCGAAAGATCGAGATTTACGTAAAGTAATCACTAGAATTAAATTCAGTATGGAAATAAACGCACTTGGTATGAAAATAGTGAGCATAGGCCCTACTGAGTAGTACACAACTCCCCAATACGTGGAAATATAGCATAAATTCATAATTTCATCGTGACCTGCGTGGACGAGTAGAAAAATAAAAACGGTTGAAATCAATATAATTAGGACGATCATAACTTTTCGTGAAAACGATGGTGTCGCAATTCTTCTCGCCGCAAATGGCCAAACGACTATAGACAAACGTTCAACGCTGATAATGATCACTAACCACGCACCCGTCGCATCCGCAACTGCGAAACAATATTCATATAATCTACACGTTGCCGGGTTGTTGAATTGAAGTGAAAAGTTTGGATAAGATACGTAATCGATGCAAGGTAAAGTGTAACCTAGCAGACTTAAAGTATCAAAAACAGAAAGCGCTGCTAGATACTGAGCGTATGAAAACACACGGAATTTTTTACTTGTCATCACTAGAAAACTACAAACATTTCCGATTATCCCGAAAAAGGCGATGATCGGTAAAGTTATAGTTTGTACATCACGCAATCGTTTTGATCCGTAACGAGGCGCCGACTGGGCAAGACTCGCGGTATAATAAAGAAATATCGGTAGAGATGAGTGATTCATATCCAAGGCGCATATATTCCTTTAGAAGGCGCGTGTATATCGAATTGTGTATTCTACAACTAAATGAGCGCGGATGAATATTGTTATCAGTTTTAGGATTGGAGTGAATTAAATCAACCTGCTGCGATTGTGAGTGCGCCCTTATACATTAGTTTAGGTTGTTACTTTCTGTACGATTCATTTTGAAAATCATTTCGAGCGTATAATTCAAAAGTTCTACTGTTGATTCTTTTCATCGCGATTTATGTTCTCTTCATCGAGATGAATGCAGCATAAATTGTTGGCAGGTGCCTGGAATGTAATCCACAACATGTTCTTCAATTCATTAGTAGAATGAAAACCTCTTATCTGTTTAGATTGTAGATGAATGATTGAAGTCTCGAGTCTTATATAAGTTTTATATAATGAAATGAATCCACAGTTTTTCGGCTGTCGATTAACTACAGCCAACACGAGGTGGAGTGACTAAAAACAAGAGTGACGGAGCACAGAAACTCACAGGACGTGGAGATATGTGTCAGTTATAATATAATCGGAACTAGCTATGAAAGCAAGGTGTTCCGCATAAACCACGCAATTCTAAAGACAATTCAAAACTCATCGTTTCTTCAAGATTTTGTAGATCCAAATTCGGGATGAGAATTGATATGTAGACATTACCTCCCTTACTCGTACATACTGCGGTCAGTTCCATGTTTTAAATTTAATAAGTTTTTAAATGAATCTGCTCCGATTTTAAATTCGGGGCCCGTTTCAGTTGAAAGCCCTGCGGGGTTTGAAACTGTAGCTTCAGACGTCAAAAGAACTTCGTGGCTACAAGAACATCGCATCAGTGGTCACATCGACAACATTTATGTTCGAGGCTTCGACTTTATTGCCATGCAGAAGATTAAAAATCTAGATGATAGGTTATTGAAAATGAAAATATAGCTGCGACGCAGCGATGACGGTTTTTGCGTTACTGGTATGGAATTTGCAAAGCGTACCAAGATTTCGTCAAAATGATTCTCTTAAGATAATGGCATACGGCTATTTCGAAGAAATATGGATATGTGGAGCCATAAGGGCTACAACGTAAAAATTACTGTAGTACCAGTTTAGTTAGAATGGCTTTAAAGGAACCAATATATGGTGCTGTCAGTTCCCTGTGGTAGTTGCACGAACAGGTAAACCAGGAAGAAAGACACTAAATATTTGGATGGATATGTGAAAGCTGTGGGAACTGGAGTATGTAATGGGTAGTGTAGTGTGATCTGTGTGCATTTGTGGCCAGCCCACAGATCACATTGTTCATTGGGGTTTGGTCCAGGAGAATAACGTAGGTGGAGATTTTCAACAACACGGAAGTAACGTGTAATAAATGATGACTTGAATTGCACGACTACCTACCACCCCTCATTATTGTTGGAAAACTAAACGTTCCGCGCTGACTAAAAGTTAGTAATAACATTTTAGAAATGGCCAGAATTTTAACTTAGGTTCTATATCATTTTTATTTTACAATTGCGATTGGTATAATTTTTTTTAAACGGCCGTTAAGGCTTCATGTTTCTGCAATTCACTGCAAATAGTTACGCAACTACGCACATTTCAGTGTTTTTGGCAGCTATACGCTCAATCGGCACCGTTCGTGACTAGCTTCACTGCGGAATTATCATTAATTAAACATCGCCATATCACATCATCAACTTATATTGTGCCTTAAAACCCTAACAGCCGAAATAATTGAAATGCACAAACGATTTTTATCATTGAAAATTGAGAGAGTGGCCATGTTTGTGTTCTGCTCCTGCACGTAAATCCCGCGCGGTGGCGCAACCGCGTGGAGTGGGGCCGATACGTCAAGAGCGAAACGAGACCCACAGTATATTCTTAAATCAAGAAAACAGTAAGAGACAGTATCGGTTTTAATAACAGACTACCACAAAATACTGATGCAGCATGTAAAAGTTGAAAGCTCTATTTTTCATAAAATCATGACGCGATGTGGGATATTTCGTAAACTTGCGAAATTGAGAATGAATGGTTTCTTTCCCGACTGAATTGGAACAGCGTAAGCCACGAGCAATTATCAATTCAAATAATTGGATTACTGCTTGCAATTTCTATCTTTTGTAAAGAAAGGGTCGTAAAAATATGAAGCCCTTAATTCTGCGTGGCCTTTTATTTATTCAATTAAAAATAATCTAAATCTCATAATAACAAGGGAATATCACCATATCCCCTAAAGAAACCGCTTATTTCTTGGTTGTAGGATTCTATACTGATAAGTTTTAACAGTAAACCAAATGATAAACGGGTTCGCAGTTTTCTAACGGTCCAAGCAGCGATCTTTCATTATTAAGTATTTTGACCGAAATGCATCTTTTCATGGCCTCGTTTAATGGCCCCATGTTTCTGCGATGTCGGCGAATTATTTCATGTGCCGGGAATGGTAAATTGGAACATTGGCCCTAAAATGAATTTGCGTCGGGGCTTTTGAGCCCAGGCTATGAATAAACTCCAGAAAATATCGAACAACGTAATGCAGTCTAAAGTTTGATTTCTAAATCGAAATATCCGGCAGTAAAAGTACGGTTCGTACCTTGTTATGACATTTCCTTGGAACTATCTGACGGAAATGACGTCATGCAAGAAGTAACGACATCCAAAAAGGTGACCGGAAGGTACGGTAAGATGGCGGAAATTTCAAATCTAAATTTTTGGCGGGAAATTCAAATTCAAAAATATTTTAGTAAAAAAATCCAAATTCAATTTTTTTTTTGGCGGGAAATATTCAATGTTTTCGTTAAATACAGATCAAACTAAATCAAATCCACATTCAATCATTGGCGATGTTAAATCAGAATTTATCTATCGGTACAATTAATTCCAAGATGGCGCCACTATTGCGAGATCTTGTGCGTGTGTGTATGTGGAGGGGGAGTTTGGGTGAAGTTGAATCCTAGGTGGCGCTTTCTTTTCCATAAATCACGAGTACGGGCAAAAGATATCGTGACATGGAAACCACAGATTAAGAAATAAAAAAACTAACGTTTTGGTCATTCTTTCGTTTTTATTTAGAATACATTGAATAAATAAGATAAAATACATAATCAATACGCAATAAGTAGAATAAATGGTATAAATAAATCATCATATACACGACGTTATCTGCTATATTAATAGCCGTGCGGAAGCGTGTTATACCGATCTGCGGGGTCAAAAGCTCGTTTAGTTTAAACGGCGCGATATTTTTTTGCGTTCGTCTTCATTGTAAATTTAGCATTCCTTGATTTTTCTATTAATTTTGTCGGGGTTTAATATATAAAGATGGTCGTACTTTTCACCGACAATGATATCTACCAAGTTAACACTTTGTTTTTATCGAAAATTCTAATTTATCCATTTAACTTTACATTCAGTCGAAAATGTATTATCTCTAGGACTAAATACCCCATAAGCATACTTTTTGGATCCGACCGAAACATATTCTGAAATATTCGCCCCCTCACCGTATTTATCTAACAATTCATCGCTCATATGACCCAAAAAATTCCCGGTAAGCGGATCCCATTCACCAGGTTTCACGCTACAAATAATGGAGTCTGTATCCACGTATAGGGTTCGTTCCCCTATTTTCTGCATATTACAATAAAATAAAACTATTGTGTATATGAATTTAGTCGGTTTTTAATTTATAGCACTACGAACTCACCGAGGAAAAAAAGTTTGTTTAAAAAATTGAGGAAAAACTGAAGCAAAAAGCGAGGCTAGGCGAGGCGTGTTAACAATGTCTCTTTCTTGGAAATCAAAGTAGTCCTTACAAGGACTTTTTTCTGTGTGGGGTGGCGGTTGTGGTTGTCGTTATCGTCGAGGTTGGATCGGCGTTAATATATCTTGTGTGTCGTTGCTGTCGCCTCCGACGCCGATTTCGTCGCATTCGGTTTTCTTCTTTTCGGATCCACTCGGCAAACATCCGCTCCCAGTATACGACATTTCTGCAAAATGGACATAGCAGGACGTCGTTTGCGTCTGCTCCAAATTGGGTTCCAAGTCAAGGGATTAACGGATGTGGATTGGCAGTTACAAGAACTCAAACGAAAAAAAAATGAATTTAAAACCAATGAGGATGGCTCAAACAAAAATTAGCGATTTGAATTCCTGCAGCGGATTTTTATACAGAAATATTCGCGAATTTCTCGGCCCAGTAAAAGATATATGTAGAAATTTACCACAAAGTTGCAAACATGGAATTGTGTAAAAATGTCCAAAAGAAAAACTTGTTGTCCCGATGAAATCGGTAACAATATCGCAATAGTTGTTGGAAGTGTAAACATCGCAAATGCGAGTGAAACTGTTACAAGCATTAATGTTGTACGTATTGATTTTGTAGTTTTCCGATCAGACGACAGTATTTTTGAACTTGAGAATAACTGAATTATGATAATAGAATTCGATGTAATGATCAAAATTAACGGTATAAGGTTAGCATAGACGACGATTATGGTAAAAAATATTATTTGGTCAGATAATTTATAGTAACATCCGAAAAACTGGTCGGAAAAATGAATCGTTAAAGTTAGTGTGATAAATAGAAGCAGTATATTTGCTGCAGTAATTATCAATATAACATATCTAGCGAATCTCGGTGTACATACCAAACGAGATGTGAACGGGAAGAGCACAACTGCTGTCCGTTCTAGAGAAATAGCTACTATCAACCACGAACTATTGCAGGATGCTAGTACCATTATGAACTCATAGATATTACAACTGATCAATGAATTCGACATGAATATAGGACCAGTGTTCATATGAAAAAGAACAAACTGTAAAACAGGCATCAGTGTGTAATCTGAACAGTAGAGGAAATCGCTGGCAGACAAAACGATCAGATAGTTAGCGTAAGATAAACTGCGGAATCTGCGACTAATCATGATCAAGAAAGTAGCCGAATTTCCGAAAGCTCCGAAGAGAAACAAGACAGGCAGAATGGCTAGTGCTACGGCACGGTAGCTTCCAGACCTGTTCACCACAGACATCAGAACGATGTTACTGCTGTACGTTCGGCCAATCAGAATTTGAGTTGCATTCATGATTCACGATAATTAGCCCTTGGCATTGTGGACTAACTTTATACAACTTAAACCATAAATTATTTTTGAAGCTCTAAATTTATTGTTCACACTGAAAAGAAAAATCAATTCTTAGGAATAGGGTGACAATAGACCGTGATTTTGCGAAAATTATAGATTATGAATGTCACTAGTCAATATTAAAAATATATAAATATACATCGTTGTGCGAGAATAAAGTGGAATAGACGAAATATCTTTAAGTGAAACATCTGGTTGGAAAGTTTGAACGTAATGCTCAAATCTCCTGGAAAGCACATATCGGCCTAAAAGCGTCGTTAAGCGCGAGAAACGTTTTCTCATCAATTTTTCGCTATATCGCAAAAATGACCTCGCTCGGAAAGTTGAATGTCAAAAACGCACAAATCGCCTGAAAAAGCAACTTTCAGCCTTGAAGTGTCGTTCAAGGCGAGAGAAGTCATTTTCTCGACAATGCTCCGCTATATCGGAAAATGACGAGGTTGATTATCGAAGACGCTGAAAACGCCATGAAAAGCACATTTCGGCCTGGAAGCGTCGTTCAGCGCAACGACGCTCTATCGCAAACAAGTCCTTTCCATTTTTTATATCCACTACGACGCATTATGCTTAGTTGCCCTGTAGTAGATCGAGGACCTTTATCTACGCACTTGGTGTTTATTGTTATTAAATTGTTTAAAACACGCTTCTATGCCGTAACAAATTCTCAATTCAATGTTTCCGGTGCAAGTCCTGCATAATTTAAGCAGTGACTCTATATACGGGTACTCGTTTAGGCGATTCCTTAAGATAAACGCTTTTTGTTGATAAAAGTTTACATTCTTATTCAGATGCTACGATGTATTGTCAGATAAATGAGTAAATATTTGTTCCCCCGCTGGACTTGAACAAACCGAGATTAATTGATCTAAATCGGTATTCAACTCGTTTGAAAGAAGTGGTTTAGGGATAAGGATAGATCTTTTAAATGGAGCAAAAACAAGCCAATTGGGCACTTACTGACTTAGCAGTAATATTGTAGTATTGTAACCAGGTGCTCGTATATTCGTGTCGACTACAAATTGACTGGGAGGTTTTATTCAAGAATATTATGTACTGGTATACGGTTCTGTAATGTCTAGTTCATATTGACGAATTGCGTGTCTCAAGAGTCTGAAGTTTAAAATGTGAATATATGTAACCATATTGCTGCGAAATTAATTGCCGATATATGTTAATGTGTTTCTTTTCTGTTACAGCAAATTATTATGATAAAATTTGAAAATTTGAATATTCCGACTAAAACAACTGCAGTCTCACGATCTCCGGAAAAGGATTATCCATGGACTGATGGCGGGGTACGACGACGTCGAATACACGAAGACTTATTTACATACGTAATCCAATATCCAAATCCCAAGCATCTTTTTGTTCTTTGGTAAGTAACCGTCGGAACAATCGAGCTATTTCTCAAATCTTTTATTAACAGCCCCACCGATTATACAATTCTGAATTTAAACCTGTATGCTTCCCGCGTATTGTCGTAACTATCGATTGTAACGACGAAGTTTATTCATCAACTAGTTCATTAATGGAGTCCTTGTTATGAGCTACATATATGGCATTATTTAGTAAAAATATTATGCTGCTGCTGCTACCGCTGCCGCTGCCGCTGCTTCTACCACTGCTGGTCATCGTGTGACCCCAGATATTGCTTGAAGTTCGACTCATTTTCCAAATTAATTTTCAGACTCATTTTCTCAAGGTCCGAAAATGACTCCGTAAACTGATCATATTAAAGCCTAAAAGTACATAATAAATAACACTTTTACCTTTCGGCTGGCGAAAAGTGTATTTGCCACAATTTTTGTCGTCGTGAGATCTGCCATTTAGTATTAGTAAATCACAACCCATACAAATATTCATGTGGTTTCGCCCTGCGTGATCAGCTCTTACTATTGAATCTTGTGAAATTATATCTGAATTAATGTTACACCTGTCATGTATGTTCATATAGATGAGTATTGAGCGCATTTCAACGTTTGTGTATAAAAGCTCATTAAAATCACACACGTCCATTGAAACAACGAACCGTTTTTGATTCACGCATTCAGCGTCTTGTTTCATCCAAACACGATCAATCTAAGTTGAGAATCGTTCAGCTCAATTTCATTTACGATTCGCAGTCGAGTCTTTTCTGTGCATCGGTTTGAGATGTCGCGCCAATCCTTCGTAAGTCGATTTCTTCTTCTTCTGATCGTCTGCACCGGTAAGTTGAATTAAACTATTCGTTAATTTCAATTCATTTCATAAGAAAGTACGTTAAGAATATTCACAAACAGAACAAAAATTGAGACGGTATTTTTACTACGGTCAAGCAAAGGCCAAAGGCAACGCACCCTTGAAAGGAAGTTGTGAGAGAAACAAGAATAATGGAAAACATATTTTTTGCTCTCTTGGCAATCTCTTGTTCTTTCTCTCTTAGTCTCTTGTTCTTTGTACATTTTTATAGAAACCTCGATACTAGCAGCGTGGTTATCATGGTTGTAGATATTCGAGTCTATTTTCGGTCTGGATTGTAGTTATTTCACCCACAATCTCACTTTCGAAGAATTCTCTGAATATGCCCGAAGATTGTCGTTTATCTTACGAGCATCACAGGCAAGTTTGCATTGTTTTACAGCCGTGCATGCGCAGTAACCTACCCGTGACGTCACACTGCAACGAGTCAGCAGATCAAGACTTAAGGTCTAAATGCAGACGGGTTTTTAACCCGATATCAGCCGTATTCGGTGGACGGATGAAAACATACCGTAATTATTACTGTATGAAATGTGAACTGAGTGACAGCGTTTTAAACGAATCGACCTTAGTTTGTACCTATGATCTAACCGGCCAAAAAACATTCGGTTTGACCATCTTACTCGATTTCAGTCTCGCGAACGGCGTAGAATTTCGAACTGCGGGAATGCCCGTCATCACGTGGGCGCCGAAAGACTTTCTCTGCTCGGAAACAACCGAAATATTTGACCAGGAGACGCGTAGATGTCGCGGATACGGCTGTTTACGGGGATACCGGCTCCTGGGTACCGACGAAGACAACGCCGTCTGTCAGCTTGTTGAGAACGAATGGCCTAGAATATCCGTACGCGTGTATTTCTCTTTCATTATTACTTTTAACGAAACTCAGCGATTTGTTATGAAAAACTTCGGGTTTGAATTGATGTATTTCAAAGTGAAAGTCTGCGGCGATGTCGATAAATCAAAGATTATAGAAATTGGAAGTTTATCAGCTTTAAGCAATGAATCGTCATTGTACAGACGCGACTTCACGCTTACCAATCACATAGAGTTTCTCGGTGACGTCACTATGGAATCAATCTTGAGCGAATATGAGGCGATGATCACGTGTCAATTCGGTAATGATGGCAGTCTGGTGACCATTTCCGGTTACGAGTTGTCGACTACGAGTTTGACTAAGAATACTCGCTGTGACATCATCGATACTGAGGCAGACGTAGAAAATAATATGACCCAAACCGGAAGTAACTTTTTTCTAGCCCAGTCCAACCCGTCTTTCAAATATTACAGAATTTTCCAAATTATCAGAGACGACGGAAAAACGCAGATAGTAAAATCGAGTAAATGTTCCACTTAAATCATCGACTGCATGCGAGTGTATTCTAGTACAGGAGCCATGGTTTGCAGACGACAAAACAAATCAAAATTCAAAATAACGGTCAGTTCGTTATTTTCCGATCGCGATTTTCTGATAACCTTCACCTGTAACTGTCTGTCCGTCATTAGACTCGTGATAACGGTCGTAATCTATTTGAATATTCCCGATCTGCGAACTCTTCCCGGTAAACTCATCGTCAATCTCTGTATAACTCTCGCCTGGCTCAAACTCTTCATATTTCCAGCCTGATCGGCGTTGATAATCGATTACTATGCGTGTCGATGGCCGCTGTTAAACACTATATTTCGATGGTTGTTTTCGCTTCAATGGCCTCTGTTTCTGTTCATATGTTCACTATTTTCTGCTATTCGTAAACCGGTCGATTCTCCTAAGATGTTACTGTACTATCTACTATCAGTTTGGCTTTCTCCACTCCTCATTGTCGGACCCTGTATCGTCCTACACAACACCGATACCACTCAGTACTCCGGTGCGGTTTACGGTAGCCCCGTTACTTGTTGGTTTAGTTCCAGTTTCGCCCTATTGATGGCGTTCGTTCTACCGGTCGGTATTATCGATCTGGTCAGTATAATTCTATTCGTAGCTACAGTTTACTGCATTCACCGGTCATTTTCCGCGATGTCCACTTCTTCATCTAACGCCAAACAGAAGAGAACGACCACATTCATTTTCTACCGGATGGCTTTAGTGACCGGGGTCACGTGGGTGGTCGGGTTCGTAGCGTCGTTCGTAAATAACGATTATCTCTGGTATTTCTTCAATTTGTTGAATTCGTGTCAAGGTTTTCTGGTTTTCTTGGCTTTTATCGTCAACAAACCGGGACACGTCAATGCCCGGGACGATGTAATCTAATAGGTATGGGCGTGGTTACCAGACTGAAGACAGATTCATAACTTGTATTACCTCTAGATGGCGAACTAGTCAAACCTGCTGCTCAGCATTCTCTAGAGATGTCTTACAGTCGTTTAAATGTACTCATAGAAAGCTTGCTTCGGAAAATCATGGACTCTAAAACGAAATTCGTTTTATAGTCCCCGGGAAAATGTAGACACAAATAAAAAAGAAACAGTATCTACTTATCGTCGAACTTCGAAACAAATTGCTACGGTAGGGCATTAGTCAAATGTGATTCATTATAGTTATGTTCATAATATAGATGTAGTCAAATACGTAAAGTAGTGTCGTATGGATATACGGTAGAAGTCCTTTTAAATGCCACTATTGGGACCAATTGAACACACCACATTATAACAAAATTGACATCTTATACAGAATAGCATTTTCGTTTGTGTTGGGTTTGGCAGATTTGTTCTCTGAAACACGATGGCGTTACGTGAGCGACCACATTAAGTATGTTGGCGTTATAACGAACGTTGATCGTAGTAGTCATCGGTTGGTAGTCTAAGACTACACGACAAACTAGTTTCTCAAGAAAGTCAAATGCCACCCACACCATGAAAAAATCCCTAATAAAAACTAAAAAGACAAAGCGTTTTTTGATAAAAAATTAAAACCCGCTCGCCTGCGTTGCTGTATAGTGTCCATTGTATTTTTTTCTGCGGGCGTTAATATGCTCATCCTCGACGTCCATGTAATCAACATTTACGGTGACAAAAACAGCGCCAGGTTTGTTTCATTTTACTTATTACGAGGAAGCGTGAAACCTGCGAAAATTAGTTTCCATTAAATGAGTCGATATAGTTTGATTTTATAGGTTTTTGGGAGCTACTTAATTCTAAATAAAGTTTTTTTGGCATATGTTCTATTTGCATTTAATGGTATTTGTTTGGCATTGGTAAAAAAACTTCCCTCCCGCGTCTGTTCTATAAGTCTCAGGTTTAGCTTTTTATTTCAACTTTTTCATTCGAAAAAAGGAATAAAAATAAAATTCCCCCGGCTCCGTCACTTTCCAGATAAAAATATGATGAGAAACTAGGGTATTTCTTTGTGTGGCCTAACAGATATAGTAGCCTAGTAGTGTAAAATAGTCTGATATAGATATATTCATACGTTACTTGTAGTCAAATATATAGTGGTATAGTCAATTGTTAAAATGTAGTTTGTTCGTACATATTCATCAATTTACCCCAAGTGAATCTCAATTGGGAATCCTGATCAATCGTGATAATTTTTGGTTGTACCTCATATAGATAGGACATTACGTATCCACATCCGTACGTACACGACCACCCACGACCCCATGAAATGTGTGTCCACGGATTTTCTGTGGAAATAATAAATATTGTTTTTGTCGTTGTATACTTTTTCTTACTGTTAATATTTTCGAAGCATTTCTTTATCATCACTGAAGATCTCCGAGTGCTCCCGACCAAATGCCTACTTGGGAGTATAAACAGGAACGGTTGTCGTTAGACCCAAGACTAATTCGGTTTATTCTAAGGGCGCGTTCACAAGACGAAATTTAGACCGGTCTAAATTTGGTTCTAAAAGAGGAACCAGGTTCGGTCCAAATTTTGGACCAGTCTGAATCTACGTATGTGTGTGGACAGAAATTGGTACCAGGTCCGGTCTAAATCGTAATTCTGAATCTCTGCGGTAGATGTTGAGACCTCTGCGGTAGAATGTGAGTCCAGTTTATGAAGTTTTAAATGCTTTAATTACCGTTTATGTAATAAGTACCGTCTTTCCATCCTCTTACCATGGAAATGTTTGGAGCGTATTCGTATTCGTGTCGCTATCATGATCCATTTTACTTTCGAGTTGTGAACCGTGTTTGAACTTACGAGTTACGGCGTGATAGAATAAATCGAATTCGGGTTGCCGTTTATTTTTTCAAAATTATTTCTGGGTCTCCCAGAACGACTATATCTACATTTACGTGGCGCCATCTACTGACATTCTGGCGCATGACCTCGTTATACCCAGAAGTTTCATTTTTAGATTTCTGAATCTAAGCCAGTTATACATGCATGTTGGTAGCAATTAACGAGCAAATATGTGATGAAATAACTTTTGTGGACCATTAAATCATAAATTTGGCGACGCTTTGTTGATGGGGATAATCGAAACATTATGTTTAGTCATTTTCAGCTGTGTCTAATATTTAACGTAAACGGAGTTTCAATTTGTAGTTACTACGAAAATCAGAAGCGTCGGCGTTATTTTTACTACGACTTTCGAACAATTTAACTAGCATTGGCATGACGTCATAGTTGTCAAACGATGCCAAAAACGTTAAGAGTTTGCGGCAAGCGAGATAACCAATGAACTATTAACATAAAAAGTGACTTTTCTAACTTTATCTTTCTTTTCTTTTGGAATTGGTTAAAAACAGTTGATGCCAGCTGTAATTTTCACGATGGTTTTTCAGCACAAAGTCTGATTGTACATAATACTATATTATATCTATTTACATATCTGTTCGACAATTATATCTATTTTGTGTCTATCCTTGTTGAAAATCCTTTTTATCTACGTAAAGCATTCCTTGTCTCATAAACATTACCAAATTTTCGACAAAGCTCATACTTGCTAAAAAAAATCTAGTTAAGCTACAAATGACTATTTGACTTCATGCTTACTCTATTTAAGGTAACGATTTTAAGATTAATTTTTGAAGATTAATCATTGGAATTTCAATTTACAGTTTGAATATAATTCGACCAAAGTAAACATTTGCTAAAGATTAACGATATTTCTCGGTGATGTCCTTTTTAAAGGGAGAATGTTATGGACAGCCCAGTTCATCAGTTGCGTGGTGCAGTGATGTGGACGGACCTGACGCCCCATCCGTCTGCTGCACAAGTCAGAGACTCAAACCAAACTAGACACCTGGTTGATTATCATATGCTAAATGTGAAATAAATTATTGTTGCGATAAAGTAGTTAGTCGATTTCATTTAGCAGATGTTGTAACAATTGAAACGATATATTAAAACCTAGTATGTTTTGTGTATGTACAATCAGTTACTGTTTGTCCAGTGGCAGCCCTTAAGGGAAATTGATCATGAGCATATTCAACAGAAGCGTAAGAATAATGTTGAATATCATCTTTCACAGGTTCACCAGTATCTTCCGTTAACTGATGATACGTCACGAAAGGTTCGGGATTCGAGAACTGATCTCTATGCGTGTCTCCCCCTGCTCCCATATCCATATAAGGAGTCGTATATTTGTTGTTTGTGGCCTCAGTATCCACGCACGGATCTGTAGTAACTTTCTGATTGCTGGTGTGTGGTATGTCAGTTTCGTTACCCGAATCTATGACATCATTCAACTCGTCGTTGACTCCATGCACCATCTCGAGTTGTTGCTGCGGTGTTGTAGACTCGGGTGTAGTGTCCACACGATCTCCACTGGAAAGTCGCCTGCGCCTGAAAAATGGGTAGTTTTGCGCTGAAGAAATCGAGCGAGAAAGAAATGTTGAAATATTGTAAGATTTTGATCAGAGATCATACTGTTCAGATCATTTACTGCAAAGCCCGCATCTAGAAAAACTTCTTGAAAAGAAGAGTTAACTCCGCATAAAAAGCTCGTGTATTGATCCGTCCCTGCAATTCCTATGAGTTTATCAAAGTCGTCATTACTTTGAAGAATAATTAGAGAAAATTGGAACTTCGACATTTTTTATTGGAATTTGAACAGTTTAATGTACTGCCAGTAGGCCTACCTAACGAAAACCTGTTTTCGGACCAATTATAAAATCAAAATGCTTTATCACGTTCCTTATAGGCTATTTTGTTGTGACAAAAAGCAAATGCGACTAGTTTTTTTTGGTTATCAGCCATTTTGTCGGGAAAGCCCAGAATATAATAACAACATTTGTCGTGTATGTTCTAATCGAAGTAAGTAGACACGCGCGCTGTTACGTTATCATTTATATATGACGTCACCAACAAACTCGACTTGGAACTAACGACAACAATCGACCTAACTTCGGTCGAATCAGACATAGTTATAATCTCTTCAGAAATCTACCGTGTTAGTTTAGTAAAATACCTGCAAACGATGACTACGATAATAACGATGATGAGGAGGAAACCGATAACTCCACTAATGATGTAAACTATCGTCATGGTCCAGTCATGTGTGGTGCGGTCAGTGTGGCCCAGTTTAGGTTGGGCGATTGGGTCAGTCTGAGAAAAAAAATGAATATATAAATAAATATTAAGGTGATGAAAATTATATTTTATGTATATAATTATTCCAAAGTTTGTTTTGTTTAACCCCACGTTAAGTGGGTATTAATTGTGCGATGGATCCGGGGGCTATATTCCACATGAAAGTTTGATCTTATAAGTTAAATTCATAATGACCTTGATTTTCGAGCGAAACTTTTCTTCAGTAGTAACCAGGCGAACTCTGAATGAAAAGGACGAAATTTACAATCAAAAAACAAATTACCAGCGAAGAATTGAACAAAAGCAGGGCTGGTGGTAGCGCATCGATGTCACATATTTTTCGATTGCCTTTATTCCCAAATTTTCAGCTGATGGTAGAAAACGACATGAATAATTAGTGAATGTCCCAGTTTTTATTACAATTCCAGTTTCATTGACCCCAACAGATCTAAACATCAGCATTATGAATACACCAACCAGCACGTGATTCTTATTCGGAAACCAGAGACAAGCGAGATATCGAATCAAGCTAATTCACAAAACACATAGACCGCAAAGCAGAGTGTGATACGTAGTCTAGTATCAGCCGTTGTTACGAAACAACAGGAACCCGTACATCGTCTAGGAACCTTTTCCGTCGGACATTTTTAGCTCGAAATGAATACTGACCCGAATGTAGTGGTTTCAGTCGTCGGGATTTGAGTGGAACTTGAATCATCTGAAATGAGAGAAAAAAACTACATTTTGAAAGTAACTTTCACTGCTAGTGGTTTTGCTTTCAAAGTAGCCTGGAAAAAAGTGTTTTCCGTAATGAACAAATATGCATTTAACACCGTAGTAACGCCTAATAGTAATTAACTATCACTGGTCACATGATGTCATACCTCCTCCTAGACCCACCCAGCTTTTAGCCATTTTTCAGCCATTGGTTTCCACCCGTCACCTGATGAAGTTAATGATGTTAGGCAATTTTTTCACTCTTTTGACTGTGCAAAAAATTCTAGAAAACCTTATGCTGGATCTTCGCGTAAACTAAGTATAGTACCCGGAACGCAAAATAGCTGATTTGTAAACCAATGTGCCTTTTCGCATAAAATGAACAACAAACACGAAATGAGATCCGTTATGAATGCGGCGCCAAATAAAGAATACTTCCTGCGTGGCCAGTCAGACAACAGTGCTTCAGCATCCAGTTCCACAGTTCTGAGTTAGCGTTAACTTGAGTTAATTTAGTTCATTTTCAATGAGTTAACTCTGAGTCAACTCTTAATTCACAACTGTGGAACTGGGCCCAGACAGTGAAATCAACGAAATCTAACTCTTAAATCTGAGAGCCGTAAAATGGTGACACAAAATTTATTCTTGTACGGAGATGAACGGACGGAATAGATACATCAACGAGGAGGCAACAAACCGCGGTCCAACGAAAATAATGCGTGAAAACAAAAGTAAATTCGATGTCGAAACAGATGATATTTACATGAGATTCTTTAAAAGAATACTTTCAAAAATTGGTCGTCCATTCTCCGCATGTGTTCAGCACTTGACCAGGGATATTTTTAAAAGAAAATGAAACTACGGATGAAACAACAAACACCAGGCATTGGACATTTTATCGGCACAATTTGACTCTTTGATATTTGTAGGAAAACCAAGAAAGCAAGTTTTAATGTTCTAAGTTGTTTAACTATTTCAATTAGCTATACAAACAGTTACTTACCTGTTCGATTAACTAGTACGATTAGATCAAACTGAATAGGTTCGGGATCTGTTGGGCTTTCCTTTACTAGACATCTAAAAGACGTTCCATTGTGCAGTTTGAAATCTGCTTGGAATTTTAGCTCAACGGAATGGACATTCTTTTTGCTAGCTCTGTGAAGCTTGTCGTCTGGAATTGTTTCCCATTGTTCCGAAGCTCTTCTCTTCTCTTGGAATGTTAATGTTGCATTAAAATTTCCGACAATTTTACAAGTGTAATTTACAATTTCTCCTTGTGTTTTACTGTCGGGGTTTCCTTTGAGATCTGGCATTGGAATGATTTCTGAAACGAATGAATATAAATATATAGCACAGTACACATTAAATAGCCTTCCCCAGCACAGTACTCGGTCAAACTTCGAAAAACTTATCAGAAGAAAATCCAAGGAGGGGGGGGGGGGTGGGGTGTTAGAGGCTATCGAACCCCTCCCATGCTTCGTGTTCAGATTATTTCTGATAGTGAGATCAATCATTTAATGATGGAACTAACCACAATCAAAATCTACATCGATTGATATTTGTAGCGCCTAGGTCAGAGGACGACCATCTTGAGTCCTATCGGCCAAATTTTTCTCGTGCTGATGGGCCCTTTGGGGGATGAAAACATTTACGAAAGACCACGATAATTGATAAAAGTCTCTTCAAAATTTCCCTTAAAAACTTGAAAAATGTGGAAAAAGTGCTGATTTTGGCGAACAACAATGGCTGCCAGTCTTGAAACTTCGTCAAAATAACTGGATCCCGTCTACGGACGAAAAGTGAACGCACTAGCCCGCTGGGACTAAAGTCCAAAATGGGCTAAAAACGAACTCTACAAACACCAGATATCAGACATTTTATCAGCTCAATTTGACTATATGATATTTCTAGGAAAACCAAGAATGCAAGTTAATGCTCTAGATTATTTGATTATTTCAATAAGCAACTCAAACGGTTACTTACCAGTTCGTTTAACTACGATCAGATCAAACTGATTAGGTTCCGGATCTGTTGGGCTTTCATTTATAAGACATCTAAATGAAGATCCATTGTGTAGTTTGAAATCTGCTCGGAATCTTAGCTCAACCAACTCAACATGATTCTGTTTGTCGTTAGTTCTGCGAAGCTGGTCGTCTGGAACTGTTAACCATTGTTCCGAACCTTTTCTCTTCTCTTGGAATGATACTTTAGAATTTCCGCCAATTATTTTACAAGTATATCGAATCGTTTCTCCTTGCATTTTATTGTCGGGTTTTGCATCTCGAGCAGAATGAGGCGTCCTGTAAATTGCTGAAACAAATGAATATAAACATCAATCATATTAATGATGAAATAAACCACGATTCAAATCTTTATCTATTTCTGTTTCGCGGCGTCTGCCGGAAATTACTGCACACGGTTAATTTATGAATGTATTTTTCATTGAAATATATAAGAGATACCTGGGAAAAAACTGCACTTGACCCCTCTACTCAAACGTCTGACTCCGCCCCTGGTTAGTGAGGTGATTATATGAGCGACTCGTTTTTTATCAAACCAGACATCAAGATACAAACTTCATGCGAAATTAAGTCAACCAGATGTGTTTATAGTTTGTTGTTTTGTCAGGTTGCATTTAGGGCCTGTAGAAAATCTATTATTAAACAGCTGACGTCATCGAATTCGCAAATCTGACTGAAATATAATCACAAAGTCTAGTAATGGCTGCTGCAGTAACTTACTTTCAGCTCCAGATGTTTGTGTAATGTATAAATTTCCCAGTTGCAACAAAACTGTGCAGATAATAAAGAACAGACGCGTCTTCATCGTCGTGATATAGAAAGGATTGATTCACCTATACCCGTATATACATAGCCAAAACAATCGCTTTGGTTGAGGAAGTTTAACAGATTTAGATGGATCGATAAAAGAGTAAATATATCCTCGTGTTATAGATAAGCAAATGGAGGAAGATAAAAATGTGAAATTTATTAGATGAAAAAATCAGCGGACCTTCCTGACCTGATCAGCCCTATGGGCGACAATTCCTTTCAAGGAGTCAAGAACGATATTGCCGCTAGACGTATCAGCCCCACTCCGCGCGGTTGCGCCACTGCGCGGGATTTACGCGAAGCAGCAGAACACAAACATGGCCACTCTCTCAATTTTCAATGATAGAAATCGTGTGTGCATTTCAATTAAGGTCGGCTGTTAGGGTTTTAAGGCACAATATAAGTTGATGATGTGATATGGCGATGTTGATTAATGATAATTCCACAGTGAAGCTAGTCACGAACGGTGCCGATTGAGTGTACAGCTGCCAAAAACACGTGCGTAGTTGCGTAACTATTTGCAGTGAATTGCAGACGATATACGAAGCCATAACGGCCTTTAAAAAAAAAATTATACCAATCGCAATTGTAAAATAAAAATGAGATGGAACCTTAGTTAAAATTCTGGCCATTTCTAAAATTTTATTAATTATTATTACTAATTTTTAGTCAGTGCAGAACGTTTAGTTTTCCAACAATAATGAGGGGTGGTAGGTAGTCATGCAATTCAAGTCATCATTTATTACACGTTACTTCCGTGTTGTTGAAAATCTCGTGAGTTCTGGACCAAACCCCAATGAAAAATGTGATCGGTGTGCTGGCCACAAATGCACACAGATCGCACTACACTACCCATTACACACTCCAGTACCCACAGCTTTCATCCATCCAAATATTCAGTGTCTTTCTTCCTGGATTTCCGGGGCTGAAGTCAGCCATGTCTTCGGAGGGTGGATTTTCACAGAAGTGATGGAACTTTTATTCCTAAGAAGGTGGAACCATTTGTAAGGTTCCCGCGTAAATATCGGGTCCGCTGAGAACTTACGTAAATCATCCAGTTTATGCATATTTCGTACAAATTAGCCAATCATCGACGAGTATGACTAATTATGCGTCCAATCATTAATGAGGAAGTTTTGGAAGCTGGTTTTAACGGCAATTTTAATAATTCAATTTTCAAATTAAATCATTTTGCTATCAGAGATTTATGATTTATACCGATATAAACTTCATGCATTTCAGAATAGATTGATTTCTTCACTAGAGTCGCCGCGCAGTTTATAGAGCGAAGATGGATTATGACCAGTGACCCCAATAGTTAGATAATATGAAATATGAAACTTCATTGTGTTCGACAATTCTTGTCGTTCGCACAGATTATTACAAGTGGGTGTCTTGTATATGTTTACACCTAGAGGTTATCGCGATGGTGTATGGTTTACCAGTCTGGACAGAGGTGCTCAAACTGTCTCCCGTAAAACAAGCAGACCCCTCTTGTGAACATATCAGGATGTATTCTGGATGGACGAAAGATAAACCGTTCTCAAAAACTGAGCCGTTACTGGAAATTAAATGGAATTTGAATTGTATTATTGTTCAGGATTTATTTGGAATGAAATCGCGCTCAAACTAGTTCTGGATTGATATAAACTGTGCTAAAAAAAAACTGTTATCAAAAACACAAGGATTCAAATTGACTCAAGGATTATCATTGGATTCATACATTACACACACAGGATTGGATAAATTGTAAGTTAGAAAAACATTAACAGTCGAAATTATGTTTTATAGGTTTAATTAGTTTAGGAACTTACTCGGTGAGTTAGTAAGTTATAGAAATGCATGAATATTAATACAATTTTAAATAAAATGCTTTAATTAGTAAATAGGGTGCTATTTACGTCAGGGTCCTGTGGGTCTCTGGGTCTACAGATAGAAATAGCAGTTTGTTTATTACTTATGCCTCATATCTTTATTTCATGTTCCTGTATTTCATGCTTCTTTTATTCCAGGGTTTCTCTCTATTTTCAGGTTTTTTTTTATTTTTACAGAATTTCAGATTTTTCAAATGTATTGTTTTATAAGACAACGCCTTTTATGTAAATATTTTACTTGAAATAAACATGACAATTTCAGGGTCATCGCTGAGACAAGACCCCAGAAGACTGGGCCACAGAGTACGTGTCTTCACCCCCAGCACACAACAGAGTGGCCCGATTCAGGTGCGGCCTGTATGTTCTACTTCAGTGAGAAGATCAAGATCCCCTAGTCACAGTAGATTGAACCTTAAGTTGAATGATGATGACAGAGTGACTGAAGAATTCCGGTGTGACCTGTATATCATGTCTCTCAATTTCAGTATCCTCCTCCCTACCCCCAAACCCTAGCCTGAATGGGTAGGCCGAATATATAGGTTAGGTTAGAATACTTAGTTGATAGATCTTTTAATTAAAACATAATTTCAGCTGTTGATATAAAATACAGAATATGTAAGTTTAAGTGGAACTTTTTAACAATAAAGTTGCATTTATTTACAATTGAACTTGATTGGAAATTTTTGACAGTTTGTGAGTTAAGTGTGATTTGATAAAGAGTTGAAGAGTTGAACTCTACTTCTTATGAAATACAAATGACATTTACTTACGTACAACTGGTTTCAGGTTCAGACAGCCGGTTTCGGTCGGGCCCTATTCCTGTGGAACCTAGATTTCTGGTTTTATATGGGTGAATTATTTCATTGGTATTTGAGCTGATTTTGGGCGCGCGATTTTGTTTTGATGTCGATATTTCTCGGGTGTATTTTTAGAAGACGCGGTTTTTTAATTGATGATTCAAATTCACTCGTTATTTGTTATTTTGAGGTCTCCTCTCAATTTCATATAATCTCGTAATAGAAGCGGTTGTTTTTTCGTACCAGTGAACGTCAGTGTTTTATTGCGAACATAGAAATTCATTACAGAAGACAGAATTAGATTCAACGATTTATTACAATTATTCTATATGTAGATTATAGTGGCTACGAACTTTTGAAGTCATCATTTTGAAGCCATTTCGCGCTGTTTCATTTCTGTCACGGCGACTCTAGATAGGTAGATCTCGGTCTATTGTTATTCCACATCAGTTCCTCCAATTTCACAACCCTCACGTTGTCAATTCGCTATGGTACGTATTACATATCACAGAAAGCCGCATATACGCTTGAATTCATACTGTTAGCAAATATCACAAAGTATCGCAATTTGCTTATTACGTAATAACTAAGACCGTCGAAGATAGTGATACTGTGACATAAAGTGCAAGAACGAAGGCAATCGGGTTAATTGGATCCATATAGAGATTTGATGTTCTAAAAAAATTAATTAATTAATGTACACAGTTTTAAAGAGACCTTCAACAGTTCTTTTAATAAATTCGCAATGACAACATCCATTTCAAAGTGCCTGGCTCATGTTGCATTAATCATTATCTTAATGTTCCCAGCAACTTTAAACTCTTCAGTTGGCGTCACCACGCCTCACGTGACAGCTTAAACAAAGAGACTAGGTCGTGGTCACGCCTCAAGTGACGGTTCCTATTACCCCCGATAGATGGCAAAGTAGTCAAGCCTGGCTGCTGACACTGAGTCAGTATGCTCTATAGAGAGCCACTATGCTCTATAGAGAGCTCACAAGCGATTGTATATACTCTACACACACAGGCAGTATGTACTGGTTGTCGTCGGCAACCAGGAATGTGAGTGTTGTATCAGCGGTTTTGGACCATATTCCTAGTTTCGACATATACCATACCCAGCTCAATTATCGCTTAGAACATATCAATCATTTAACTAAACAAACTTGCAAAATGCAATCTTATCACTAAATAAACTCTCAAATTAATGCTTGAATAAATTTGAACGATTTCTTTGAATTTCATTTGAATAAGTTTCATTTTTAGGAGCCTAATTATCTGAAAACCCTGGGTCATCTGGGGGGTCAAGGTGACCCCCAGATGACTCCCTGACACGTTTTATATCAAGGAAATGAGATATCTAGAGGATTCAGAGGATCAACATTGAGGAAACCCAAAGAAACCAAACAACTGAGAAGTGATTACGAAATCAGCGAAAATTGAGCGATTTTCACTTTTATGATCCCTGAGGATTTTTTGAAATTTCTGACCCCCCAAAGAATAAAACGACTGCCCTGGATGGTTTTCTTGTTGTCCTATGATATTATGAAAGAAAATAGCTATTTACTATTTTATTTGTATAAGATTCTGGCTTCTAAAGTGCAATACAAAGACGTTTTTGGTTGCGTGACCTCAACTTGACCTCAGGTTTTGGGGGGTAGGACCCCCTACCTTGCACCCGTAGGTCCAAACTTTTTATAACTAACATTTTCTGGTAGAGATACCAATTAGCTTCATAACAGATATTGGTTTTAGGAGGGTCTCTACACTGGAAATGTATCTAACTTTACATAGAAATCATAAGACAATAAAGGCCAAAATTAATTCCCCACATTGAATGGATAATGAAGAAATATATCCCCAGCGGAAGATTAAGTATCCAGACTGATTTTTTCAAATTCTGTTCCATCTTTGTAATTAACTGGTTTAGTGATTAAACGGCAATCACACATTTTAAATTCTCGTCAAATGTGGCGTAGGGGATGGGGCTCTGAAATCTAAAAAAAAGCCTGGACGGATCCAAAATATATCTGTTTCGCTCGACTGAGTTTAAATTGGCCGCCTTCTCAACAATTTTATTGCAGTTCCTCTAAAATTATCGTTTGCTATGTAATAGATAAAGAAATTTACAGACGAGTTCAAGGTCGGTAAAAGATCGGTAAACAGTTCTTGAAGGGTATAGATGGTGTGAGAGTATTTAATAGGTGGCATTTTGACGAAGCGACCGATGAAACTGTTATAAGATCGGAACGAAGCAGGGATTTTGCAGACGACAAACAAAATAACAATAGGTACAGCTATCCTGATAGCTTTCACGTCTAGCCTTTGTTCGCCTTCTTGTGTCATTTCTTTTCTCCTGGAACTAATCTTTCTCAGAGTCCATATCAGATGGCTGTTGAAAGTAATTAGCAAAAAAGCAGGTAGGATTTCTTTATACAAAGGATTAGGAAAGTGATCAATCCACGTAAATATTTCAATGAGAAAGTATTTTCGTATGGGATCGCTTGCTGGGCGGATAGATTTTATAACGACTTTATTACATTCGTCATAAAACCAGATACCTACTGTAGTACCGATAATCAATGGAGAGCCTAAGATACCAAAAATAATATAGAAACAACAAACTACAATTCTTACCCTTGGTATTGTGAAATGAGTTCTAGCGAAGAATGGCCTAGCGATAGAAAAAGACCTTTCTAAAACTAGTAGTACAGTTATCCAGTTCCTTGTCACTTGCGCTGAGTTTCTCGGTAACCAAGCTACCCGATAGATCCATGGCCGAATACCCCAACTCATACTCGTAGGAATCACGAACATATGACTACCCTGGGTCAAACCGGAGACAATGAAACGAAAAGGCTCTTGAATTATGTGAAATGTAAGAAAGATTATGTCAGCCACTGCCAGACATCGCAGAATGTAGAGCCATATGTGATTTGAAGTTTGGCGACGTAAAATCACAATGCTGAAACTATTCAAAATTATTCCGACGATACTGATAGGAAAACCTCCAGCTAGTTTTACGCTGATTGACAATACGTTTTGGAATAAGTAAGGTGTGCAGGGATTTCTAGTAGTTGTAGAGAGTAGTGAAGTCGTCTGCGAACTGAAATTCATCGTGAGAGAGAAACCTGTAATCTATGAAATGGAACACCTACCAATGCGTCACGTAAAATGCGGTATTCGAAAAACGCCTAATGAAAAACACCGAATCGGAAAACGCATAACGCCTAATTCCTAGAAAATGACCTAATTTAGAAGCTGTGCTATTTACCGATATTGTCACTTTCGTTACATACTATTTAGTGATACTCACAATCCAATTCAATTACATAACGGAAAAATGGCAGCTTTCTCAACCGATGATATTAGAAAGATCAGAAGGGTTAGTATCAAGAGGGTTTATGGTTAAATACTATGGGGTAGGCTTTACATAGTTACAAAATGCGGTTTCGGAACCTCGCATCGCTAGTGCTGCGGTAAAACGTTACGCTTACACTCCGGTGTTAGCGTGTTCGACTCCTGACTTTTTGGGGTATTTTTCAAGAGTTTTTAAGTCCATACAGTCAATGTGCATGACGAGCCTATTAGGATCTACCCTTTAAAACCGGCCTTGAATTTTGAATGCCGGAATCATTAGATGGTCGTGCATAAATATTGTACAACGGCAACGCGCACGAAGACTGATAGCCTTTCTCAAATAATCCTCCAACGGTTCACATCCACGCTATGTGAGTCTAATTCAGATTAGGCCTACCAACGAGAGATGTAAATGATCTCAGCCCCTGAACTCAAAGACAAAAATAATAAACTAAGTTCCATATCAAAAATAAATGTCTTTTATTATCATGAAATAATAACAAGATTTATTAGCAGTATAAAACCGGTACACTTACGTATCACTTCGGTACACTCCCTGATTTCTTATCAACTTCTCTCTTCGTTACACATAATTGAGTCAAGGGAATTAAAAATATAAGAAGTTGTGCATGCATACTTTATGGATGGCCACGTAGGCTTACACCCAAGGAAATACTTGTACTTTAACAACTGACGTATTTACCTAATTAATATGTCCGTAAATCACCAGCAGTGGACAGTGGAACTAAAACATCAATTTTTTCATGCATTTTACGCTATATTGAAGGAATGTCAAAAGTTCTCTAATTTACTAAAACAGAATCGGAGAAAAAAGTCTTCATTTTCTGTTTCCAATGTCTAAATTACCTACAAACCATGATAAAAATGTTTTGAAAATACACGTATCTCGGTTTGTAGGCATAGAAACAGAAGGCATATTTTCAAACTTTATTGACACATTGATCTGGGACATTGGGAAGGTTGGTACTTTATAACCAAAACTGAGTTACTTCACCCAAATAAGGTTAAATAGACATTGGAAGTATTAAATGAAAAACTGAAAAATGATAAGTTTTCTTACCAATGCATAAATACATATATTTCTTCACTAATCAATGCATAGGCTACAAACTGGTACACAAACTCGATAGATCACACTCGATCCACTGAAAATAAGAGTTAAATGATAATCAGAAAAATTGAATTCATTGATCTAAAATCAAAAATAACCTTTATGAAGAAATTGTTGGTAGTTTTTCAAATGGCCAACAGTCATTGATGCCTGTAAACTTGCAGTAACTTTTACTGCACCTGGAACGAAATTAGGATATTTCTTATTAATACAAGAAACATTCAAATGGTAATATGTATTTTGTCGTTTGTCACTAACACCTAAATTATTTGTATTCTTATCTAAGTATGTGCGGTAATCTAATTTTCGTACAATCAAATCACTTGGAGTTAATCTATCAAAATCAGTAAATTCTTTCCTACATCCATAACATTTTTTAATTCGCACACCAAGTAAGAATACAAGAAAAAAACCATCATCAGAATGGGAAATACTATTATCACAACCAGGATTACCACGATATCTTCTAACAGTTTGTCCCTTCATTCCAGCAGCAGATAAACTCACCCCAACCGTCGCTAGACTAGTAAGATTTGTCTTCTTATTACATGATTTGTGCCAGATTAAAAATTCTTTGAGAAATTTTACTTTTTCAGCAACGGCTACAGAATGCGAACATAATGAGTGAAATTTGTACTGAGGGCATGTACACGTAAACTTGTTCTGTTGTAAATAGAAATTAACCTGATTGTTTCTATCTGAACTTTCACTTACTACACTATATTTTAGAACTGAGTTATTTTGACTTGGTGCATCAGAAATATGATTATCAAAACTAAGAACATGGGCTGCCTTTTTCCAAATCCCTTTCAAAACTGCTTCACTAGTCTTTACTGAGTAGACAGATTTTGCTTCGTCACATGACACTGATAATGAATGGGTACCCGTGGTACCATTAATATTAGATGAAGAATTAAGCAATTCGTGCATAGTTACACAATTAGCTTTCTTCAAAAACAGTTTTTTTTGGTCAATGCTTTTGTCTAAGAGGGAAGGGTCTAATAAAATATGTTTGAACTCATCTCTAACTTCAAAATATTCACCTATTCCGGCATAAGCCATAGCTATGCTATCTCTTTCAGCTTTTACTAAATTGTAAATTGAATTAATAAAACTGGAAATACCCATTTCTCTACTTTGAGCCCATCTTCTTAGTTTCGCGTTGGTACTTTCTGATACATTTGTATAAAATTTATCGGGAGGAAAACCTAGGCCAGAGGATGAGCGTACAGTAGAAATCATACATTGTTTCATCATTGTCATCTGTGACTTGATATAATTAATAAACGGAAGAATACTCGGAGAAAAAGATGAAACCCATGAATCAAATAAATCTACAGCTTTCTCATCAAAATCATTCAAATCATAATCAATTAAACCCTTTACATTTTTGTTGCCAATTACTTCAGTAATAATACGTTTCTTAGCTTCCTGGGGAATATCTATTGTGTTTAAGTGGGTTTTTAGGTTTTGATGAAAATGTCTTGTGCACCTTAAATGAATAGCACTTGGAAAAAACTCATGTGCAGCTTCACTTAAAGCGCTCTCCCCATCTGTACCAAATGAAAGGATATCTTGCAAGTCCGGACATTTTTTGGTTATTGCATCAAAAAGTTCAGTGTAAACAGATTTAGACTTTTTGAAATGAATTAGTACTGGGCCAGTAAAAATAGGTGTCTTACCAGTAGATTTAGTCTTAAAATGTAAATGTCTATAGGTAATAGGTGTCACATCAAATTCTCCAAATTTAAAAGTTGGATCGAATGTTATTGTGGCCATGTCAACAGGATCTGATGAAAAGCGGTAAATATCTGTCAAAGTTTCATCTAAATACAAAATTATACATAAATCAGGATGGAGTTTAATGTCTCGGATAAAAAATTTCAATTCACTTTTGGAAAGTTCTAGAACATGGTATATTTCATCATCTTTTTTCCCATGAGTAACGTTTCTATGTTTTTGTGAAATCTTATAGGCCTGAGATCTTTTGGGAATGTCTGCCAAAGAAGTTATTCCGAGAATTCCATTCTGAGAGCTGATGATACTGCTGACCGCTTCACTTTGACTTTGTCCAAGCATATTGTCTTTCACTTTATCCACAACACTTGGTTTAACTCGGCTGTATGGTTTATTATTGCGAGCATTGCCATGGGGAGCAACTTCTATTATGTGAGGTTCTCCAGAAAATCGATATTGGATAGAAGCCCTCGAATTTAAAATATTGCCTGATTTGTCAACTATAAATCTAATTTTTTTCCCAAAGTCTGGGTATTTTTTGTGGTTCCAATAAGTTGTTTTCAATATAAAATCTGCTGCCTGTTCATCGCAGAATACATAATCGGAAGTTGTACTTTTCTTGACAAACTTTTTAGTTGTACCCCTATTTTTAAAGACTCCATTGCCATCACATTTTAGGTCACTTTCAGGTACCTCATTCAATGAAACAATGAAATGCATGTTTTCTTGACACCGATATGGTACTTTTGAGCAAATTCTATCATGTTGTTCCAGAAGTGCTTCACAGACATCACTGACGGAAATTTCTTTTTCAGAGCTGAAAACAGGGAGGCATCGATCTTCATTCAGATATCTAAAACAAAAGAAATCAACAATTCTCTGGAAAGTGCGTTAGAAATTATTTAGAATCTATACTGAATTTTGAAATAACTTACTTAATAGTATGACTATGGGCATGACACTCATCATCTGACGATATCATTATTGGTTCAACCTGAATCTGATCACAGGTATCCTTTTCTGATGAATGGCGCCTAAAACAGTAAAGGATAATTCGTTTTAAAATATTTTTTACAGATGGCTTGGAATATGAGGAATCGATAACCTACATAATATTTTCATAACTCGGTAGTTCATCAGATTCAGAATTTTCAGCTGATACAATAATTCTAGGAGGCTTACTATGAAAAAATTAAAACAATTATAATATATTTTCTAATAGTGCAGCAAATTACCTAAGACCTAAGAATGAAAGTAGCTTTTCATATACAAGTTGAAACCTACCTTGATAAATCTTCTTCATCAGATGATGTCGAGATATCAATGTATTCTGGCGAGTTTTTACTGGGGGATGTACTGCAATATCCAATTTTTATAACAATAGCCGACTTACATAGCTCTGCCCCCGAAAATAGCTCAGTTTCAGAAAGTGGCTAATTGAATAGGGTGGATATATATATATATATATATATATATATATATATATATATATATATATATATATATATATATATATATATATCCCTGAAAAACTTTATATTTTGCATGTAGAATTAATGAGGTTAAATTGGAGAGTTAAGGGCTTTTCATATACAAGTTGAAACCTACCTTGATAAATCTTCTTCATCAGATGTCGAGATATCAATGTATTCTGGAGAGTTTTTACTGGGGGATGTATCAGCTTCACTGCAATATCCAATTTTTATAACAATAGCCGACTTACATACATAGCTCTGCCCCGAAAATAGCTCAGTTTCAGAAAGTAGCTAATTGAATAGGGTGTATATATATATATCCCTGAAAAACTTTATATTTTGCATGTAGAATTAATGAGGTTAAATTGAAGAGTTAAGAGAGATATTGCAAAATTTCACTGACCTATCATTTTCGATCTCTTCCATATATTCATTTAAATGCTTATCTACTTGATGGTCTATCATGCCAGACTTCGAATGCGATGTAAACATACATAACTTGCACTTCAAGTTTGTACCCCTAAAAAGGAATATTTAAATCCTACATAGATTCATCTGTTCAACAGGGTTCTAATTTTAAGCCATTAAACACATATAAATGTACACTGGAACATGTAGTAAAGGTCTACATGGATCATAACTCTAAATCAATAATCTGCACTTACTTTGATCGTTCCACCCTTCTTTTCTTATTTGACATTCTTACCATTGATTCCTACAATAACATTAAATATTGGAACAAAATCTCATATATTGATAATCTATGTCAATGATAATAAATAGAAATTTCCTACACATTTTTTCTTTTTTTGTTTACATGCAACTTGATTCCATATCCAACGGTGCTGAATTTCTACTTCCCCAACATTTTCCAGAGTTGTTGGAAATTCATCCTAAAATGATTTGATATAGTAATATTATAAAAGGAAACTAGGGGTCCAGGGAATGCAACCACACCCACTTGGGAAGTGGTTTGAAATGCCAAACAATCATAAAATTTCATTATTCAACACCCCCCCCAGAAATTGGGCTATAAAATATTTTAAAAGCACATGGTGGTTGAAAGAATGTAATGCTTACATTATCCTGTTCATAGAACACAATATATGAATCTCCATCGAATTGCCGAGACATATAAGTTGAATCATACTAAAACAAAACATGAATATTTAAGTATATTGCCAAACCAAAAACTGTTACCGTAGTTACATTAGTGTCAGGTGTATCATCTTACTTACATTATCATCATTCACATAAAACCAATTGCAACCATATTTAACCACACTAGTGTAGTGTCCAGATCTGGTTGAATGGCCACTATGAAGGACAATACTTTTCAAAGAATAGCGCACCTGCGAAGAAATAAGGTCATTATTACCTATAACTGGTTTTCTCAGTATCAAAACTCAATAAATATACATACTATTTCTTTGCCCATTTGACCCATCAGTTTTATAGGTGCGTGAATGTCATGCGCTAATCTTTGAATTGTCCTTGAAAAGCTATCAAATGCATAGCTGGAAATAAAAATGGTATATGCTTTTCATGTAACTAACTGCCAGCTTGAAAATGCTACCACCATTTAGGCAACCATTATCCACTCATATAGTCGTATACGATTGAGAATATGATAGAAACAGCGATTAAGTATATGTGCTCTGCACCAGAGGTGTATATAAATCTTAGAAAGAGATATTTGATATGAAAATGAGACAAATACATGTAAGCTTATACAATCAAAAAGAATATCTGAGATGTACATGTATAGAATGAGAATATCATAAAAATACATTTATCAACATAATAATAGTGTCTAATGATAATAGGCAGAGGATACTTAGCACGAAGACGGTAGATCTGAAAAAAAACAGAATGTATCATTATGTATTAGTCGCATGCACACATTCACTGTATAACACATGTATAGTATAATTCATCATTACATGTCTCCAATGAGTGATGATTATTCAGTCTAAGTTGAAAACTCAATCAGTTATTGTCTGGGAAGCCAATTTAAAACCGTGTCTATGCGTCGGCAAGACAAATAATGAAAAACAACTGTATATGTACAGTGCTCACAAAATTTTAAAACCGGTACCCTCAATATTAAGAAACATACCGTTTTAAGTGTATCGCCATATATTTTCCACTGCTTTTCCCTGCTAATTTTCGCGATTGTTTTGCAGAAGAAAATCCACACCTGAAAAAAAATCACAAAACTAACACTATGTTAGTGGAATTACAAATCGTGAATTCTACAAAAGACACATACCTGCTGCAACGAAAATCTATAGTTTCACTTCGATCCATGATTCCAAGACCTTTGGGGATGTTCGACACAAGCGAACCATCTGTAGAATCCTGCAAAAAATGTCAAAATTATTGTGCGAAGATTAAAATTAAATTAAAATTGTCATGAAGCACAAAACCACAAAATTCAAATACCAACCACGCATGGCAAAGAGGTGATCGGCGTATAATCAGATAGTTTATTTTCGAACCCACATTGTTCACATGTCGCTGAAATCATGACAAAAGATCACTCTAAGACGACAGTAATAGATGGCAGTAATTATCCATAGGCCTATATAAATATATTCAGTATATAAGTCATCAGATACAGTGGAATGGCCAAAACTTTTCATATGATAAACAATCAGTTTATTATTCAAAGCATGCTTACTCGTCTGAATCCATGTGGATTTGAACATATCTCCTAAAACTCTGAAAAATAAATTGTCATCATTGCATGCATGAAATTCATTTATGGAGGCCAAACCACATACATTGGAGGTTTAATACTTACAAATCTTCCTGACGAATTTTTCGTAGGAGTCCTAAAAAGAACTCCTCGGCATCTTGCTGCTCGACTTGACAGCCATTAGGTATAATTTCTAGAAATATATTTCTTTATACAATACAAACATACAGTGCCTATGCGAGTAACCCATAAAAAAACAGAATTTTTTAGTTACCATCAACGTATTCAAAAAGAGGTTCATTATTTCCGTCAAATGCATCTGCCAACTTGCATCGATAGCAACATTTATCAGAACCTATAAAAAAAATGTAGATGTATCAGAAATTGAGCCATGAATTTAGGCTATAAGTCCTTTTTTAGTCCATTACTTACATTCTTCTACAGCGGTGTGCCTCTGCAAACGCTCGACAAACTCGGGCAAACAGCGGAGTGATTGAATAACTGCATTCATATAACAACTGCAGTTGTTCAAATTCTCGAGGGAAACAGGTTCCATAGGAATGGTTAATTACAGTGAAACTAGAAGAAACAAGGAATTAGTGTCATAGGCCTATGTGAATTGAATGTGGTGACGTACATATACAGATATACAGAATTAGATAAATACTAAAAATCACTGAGCTGCGTGACAATTGAAGGAAAAAGGTTTACAGAAAATTCCAGATTCGAACCCTCTTCTGTATGGACCCTTTTACCTTTTAATCATAAACGTCATTTTTTAAAATTATAATAATTAATTGATGTCCTCGATCCCATTTTTATAATAAAGGCTAGAATACCACTAAGTTTTGGTTAGGTTAACTGAGTGTAATATTAGTAGTTTAGCTGACCTGTATACTGTAAGTCGTTAGTAGATTGGAAGGATGATAGAGGCTAAAAAGTAGGCCAACATTCCAACATTCAACAAGTTGAAGCAGCAAAAATAAAAAATCATCGCTGACGCTAGGCCTATAGTACTACTTATTCGGCCTACGCAAGTAGTAGAAGTAACGAAGGTTAAACATTAAACAATAATCAAAAAGAATACCTACTGCTGAATAATCAATCAAACGTAGTACCGATAATCGTGTTTTTGTAGCGTAACCAAACGAACGTCGAACGTTAGTAGAAACGGAACAAGCGGGGCTCCACGCACTCTTCAACCGTAAAAATGTCAATCCAATTTATTGCAAAAGACCGTATCGGTTTTTTGCGTTACATAGTTCACGTAGGGATTTAGGTCAATTTCTTGGATATTGCTAGGAATTAGGCGTTATGCGTTTTCCGATTCGGTGTTTTTCATTAGGCGTTTTTCGAATACCGCGTAAAATGCACACATTCTATGAATGCTTGTATGTATATATTTTCACGATCTCTCTCTTTTTGTAAACCTCAACCGTACGGAATTCCTGGACCGCCACGCTGTTCGTCAATCGCTAAACGTTATCCGCTATTGGTTAATCGTCATACGTTATTCGCTATTCGTTATTGATTCGGTGGTGCCGAGTATTTTCTTCATCGCAACGCGCACAAAAGTCATCGAACAACTGTAACACGTGTAGACGACTCAAGTTTAGTTTTACACAATGGATAAATTCAAGCGTTTTAGAGACGAAATATATAAACGTGAAATGATGTATATCATTGATATCTTCGACGGTACAAAAGCCTTTGATTTTTTAAACCTAGTTTTACAAAAAACCCATCTGTTAGTGTAGCAGCAGTGGTTTCATAACGATATGTATCATGTTAATATAGTTGTAAGTTTCAACTCTCGGTGTAAGGCCCATTTTTTGCGCGGATCGGAAACCTTCGTACGCTACGGGCCTTTCATTAGTTAATCCCTGGAGAGGGACTTCTGATGATCCCGTCTGTTATAATCTAGTGTTGAATGATTTTTCTGGGTATCCGTTTGTACGTAGGTTGATACTGTCCAGAGATCGGACTAATGATCGTTGAATTCTGGACTACGCTAAAGCCGCTCTCAGACTGATCAATGCCATTCTGGTATGTATTCGACATCCCAGTATCGAATATGAACCGATTTAGTCTTTCACGTTATTATTAGACATTCGATCAAATTCAATCGTTTAATTCTAATTCAGTTCAATCTGCAGTCAGGGAGAACCACCTTCAAAATATTCAACCGGGTGCGTTCACACTCTACCGCTGGTTAGACCGTTCCAAGGATCAATGTGAAGGATCATGTTTTGAAAGTTTGTTTAAAATAACGCACGTACAGTATAGTTAATCTTCAATCAAAAATGTATCGGGTGAAGTTCCGAATACTTGTGACGTCACTAGATGGTCTGAGAGCTGCAGGATCTACAGGCTTCGGATTGATAACTAGTTAGATTCGCCATAGCACAAACTGAGTCGTAGGATTCCTGAAGCATCGCTTTACTCCTTAACTCTGTGTGACTGTCAAAATTGAAATCATGCTTGGGAATTTACTCTTGATATTTTAGAAGATTTACATCTATATCATCTGCGACCTTGTTTCCGGTCTTAATAATTCATTCAGTTCCTCTTTTTGCGCCGATATTTCAGTTGAACGATGGCGGGACGTATTTCCCGATATTTGGTTTGTGCGCCGGATTCCAGACGTTCACCGCTTGCGTCACCGGTCAGAATCTAATAACTCGAGTCGTCGCGTATCAGATGAACTGAAAACTTGAACTATCAACAGGTAAAAAATACCAGAAAATTTTCATTCAGGTCCCTGTTACTCAATTCTATGCTTAGAATTGTCATTTTGATAAAGTTCATAGATTAGGGTCTCTGACTCTTGTCTTATATTAAGAACACGCCGGGTGGTTTCTTTTTTAATCTCTCAATGAGTGCCATCTAGTGCCTGGTTATTATGCCAGAATTTCCGTGGAGCCCCTTTAGAGAGCTATCGACGCTTTTTTATCTTTAAAATAAGGATCGATCCAGTTATTTATTTGATTGGTAGATTTCGTCTGATTTGCTTTGATTTGGTGTCCGTAACAAACCCACCACACCTGCCGGGAGTGAAACAGGGGGTTTCATTTTGAAATCGGAAATCAAATTAGTTGTTCGATCGGCGGTTGAAATAAAATATTGTAAACTTAGGGTAGCTGACAGTCCACATCAGCTCCAGGTTCATCTCCAGTCAAGAGAGAGAGAACATGACATTATCACAGCCGACGTGAAACCTCATTTCATCAGATCTTAGGGAGGACATTTCATATCAAATTTGACCAAAACTGATTTGAGATTTGATATATTTGTCCCATGATTCTATTAGATATTGCCATGATCCAGTCCAAGAAGTAAAGATAGAGATCTTTTGAATTAAAACATAATTTCAGCTGTTGATGTAAAATACAGTCATAAATTAAAGTGTATCTATTCAACAGTAAAAGTCGCATTTATTTACAAATGAACTGGATTGGCAATGTTTGACAGTTTGTGAGTTAAGTGTGATTTGAGTAAGATGAAGAGTTGAACAGTACTCAACTCTACTTTCTTATAAAATACAAATGACATTTACTTACGTACAACTGGTTTCAGGTTCAGACAGCACCCATCAACTCACCCAACCCGGTCGCGCCCTATTCCTGTGGTACCTAGGTTTCTGGTTTATTTGGTTGAATTAATTCATTGATATTTGGCTGATTTCGGGTGCGCGCTGTTTGTTGTCGCTGTCACTATTTCTCGGGTATATTTTTAGCGGTTTTTTAATTGATGATTCAAATCACTCGCTTCTTGATATTTTTGGGTCTCCTCTCAATTTTATATTCTCGTAATAGGAGCGGTTGTTTTCGTACCAATGAACATCAGTGTTTTATTGCAAACATAGAAACTTATTACATAAAACAGAATTAGATTCAACAATGTATTGAAATTATTCTGTAGATAATAGTGGCTACGACATTTTAAGTCATTATTTTAAAGCCATTTCTTGCTGTTTTATTTTTGTCACGGCGACCCTAGGTAGGTAGGTATCTGTGTATTTTAATTTCACGGAGTCAGTTCCTCAAATTTCACAACCCTCTCGTTGTCAATAAGATTAAATCAAAAAGTTTTACAATTCACTGTTGAAGTCGTTATAATTGTGACGATCAACACAGGGACTCGTGTAAACTGCGTTTTATTTACTGGATGTCGTCAATCCTAGTCGTCGTTTATTGCGTTCACGAATAGATTTCATATCGATAATTAGTATAGTATCAAGAAGCGGATTCAGAGACGAGTTGATCGGTAAAAATAGAACTACCAGCCAAGCGGCTACCTGGTTCGGTATCTCGACCGAAAATACGGCGCAAAACTGAACGATTATTATCGGTAGCCAGCAAAATAAATTACAAAAGATTGATTACTAAACTCCTTCGAGCTAAAACCAGTTCGGTAAGATCGGCTCTACCCGAGCCCGACCTACTTCCAGAAACGAGTCTATACATCTGAGCGTACTTCATCATTATCGTAGCCAATATGGCCGCATTAAACAAGGCAAAATATTACGTTCATATTCAATTAACTTGCATCTAGATTTTTAGTCTCCCACATGAAAATTTAGGCGAGGCGAGGGCTCATTCTTGTATTTACTTTTAGCCATCAGCTCGCGCCGGGGGAGATATCGTCCGTTTGACGTCATTCTTAGTGATGAACTTAATCATCACCCCTGAATTCACCAGTCACCACTCCTGAAATCACAAGGCACCACACCTGAAGTCACTAGCCACTTCACCCGAAATCACCAGTCACCACACCTGAAATCACAAGGCACCACACCTGAAATCACTATTCACCACACCTGAAATCACAAGGCACCACACCTGAAATCACCATTCACCACACCCGAAATCACTTGGCACCACACCTGAAATAACCGGTCACCACACCTGAAATCACCGTTTACCACACCTGAAATAACCGGTCACCACACCTGAAATCACCGGTTACCACACCTGGAATCACCACTCACCACACCTGAAATCACAAGGCACCACACCTGAAATCACCATTCACCACACCCGAAATCACTTGGCACCACACCTGAAATAACCGGTCACCACACCTGAAATCACCGGTTACCACACCTGAAATAACCGGTCACCACACCTGAAATCACCGGTTACCACACCTGGAATCACCACTCACCACACCTGAAATCACTTGGCACCACACCTGAAATCACCATTCACCACACCTGAAATCACAAGGCACCACACCTGAAATCACCATTCACCACACCCGAAATCACCAGTCACCACACCTGAAATCACTTGGCACCACACCTGATGCTATTTACCTGTAATTCCTGTGTATAGAACTGAGATACATTTAACCCGTTCAAATGTTTTTAAATACGATGAATTCTCGCATGTTGTGTATTTTCATTTGACTAAGTTGAATTTTTATTTCACGCAGTAAGTTTCACAACATACCAGTAGATTGTGTTAGATTTCGGAGAATAGATTTTCTATTCGCTATTAAGAATAAATCTTACAGGACAGTTACACTTCCATTCGATTCTAATTTCGAGCCTCATGAATAATGAAATCTACTCTAATGCACATTGGTCGAACTTATATCAGTTAAATCATTATCATCATGTCTGTAGTGAACAGGTCCGGAGTCTGCCTTACTGTATCATTGGTCATTCCTCCTACCCTGATCTTATTTGAACATTTTGAAATTCAGCTACTTTCTAAGCTAACTATCTGATCGTATTGTCAATCAGTGATTTTATGTACTGTATCAGTTTTACGCTGATGCCCATTTTACAGTTTGTTCTCTTGCGCGTTTGAGATGAGCCTATATTCATCATGGATTCACTGATCAGTTGTCAAATTTATGAATTTGTAATCATACTCGCAGCAAGCAATAGTTCGTGGTTAATAATAGCCATATATCTAGAGCGTGCGGCATTTGTGCTCTTCCCGTTCACATCTCGTTTGATGTACACCGATATTCGCTAGATTTACTATGTTGATAATTACTGCAGTGAATTCGCTGGTTATATCATCTTCTTTGTCGCTACATTTTACCGATCAGTTTTTCGGATGTTACCGCGAATTATTTGACCAAATTAAATTTTTCCCCATAATTGTCATTCATATTTACATTTTACATTTAATTCTACTAACATCAAGTTCTGTTAAAATACATCAGTTATTTAGAGATTCGTAATTGTTTTCGTCCGATCAGAAATCTACAAAATCAAAACGCACGACAATAATGCTTGTAACAGTTTCACTCGCATTCGCAATATTTACACTTCCTTCCACTATTACTACATTTTTACAAGTCTCACAGAAACACAGATAATTTCTGTATGACTTATTAAAAAAATGCAAAACCATCCTGCTTCCAATCTAGTCACAGTTGTATAGTTTTTAAGCGCACTTTTGAGACGATTAACTGCTAGTTCGGTAACGGTATCCATACTAATATATCAAATGTGTAATTTTGTGGTATACATATATCTTTTACTGCGACGAGAAATTCGCGAATATTTCTGTATGCAAATCCGCTGTAGAGATTCAGTCAGATAACCACTGATTTCAAGTTTCATACAACATTTTTGTTTATTCAGTGAAATATATAAAGACAGCGTAGTGTATTTTTGTCTTATTTAGATACGAGTTTTGCTACTAGTATAGTGGCTTCATCGGGTAAACAAGTCCCTGTGTGAGTAACCTATAAAGTGACTGGGTTTTACGTTTTACTGATTGGGAGATTAACATAAGGCTTCTTGACAACCCTGATTCTAGCTTATATAATCATAGTGTAGGGCTCCAGATCAAGCCGGCCTCTTAATATCTAACTACAAATAAACATGCTCAAACGCTCACTTGACGTAGTGCACATCGAATCACACAGAACCCCTTATACTATATCAATGTACATTAAACATTATTGTAACAGTTGTTTCGTTGTCAAAAACGAAACTCCCGGGTTTGGGTCAAAAAACTAGTTTGAAAACGTTTGCTTTACTTCACGATATTTTCCAACGTTCAACTCTTATTTCATTTATCATCGACAACCCGGTCACCTCTTAAACAGTATTCCTGCCGTTCAGAGAAACAGGACATTATGTAAGCCGTCCACGATCACCGGGTCCCGGGTTCGAACCGGTAATGAAACTATGACGCGAAGTAGCTAAATAGGCCACGAAATATGTATCGGGTAAATTTCGTTTAAAATTATGAACCGCGCTCTACTGAACTAAAACTTCAAATACAAAAGATTTGTGGTTTGTAATATGTTGTTGATTTCGTTGGAAATAAAAAATTGATATCCAATCGTAATCGTCGTAAATCATTACCAGTCAATGCATGGGTTTCGATTGGACCGTTTCCTAAGACGCATTAATTTAGCATAAACGATTAAGGTTTACTGAAATAAATACAACTGCTCAGACCGGTTTGATCGAACTGATTTGATTTGGTTTGCGGATCTAACTACGACAGTCACTATAGTCGTAAAAATAGTAGTAACTACTTTCCAATAGTATACTATTTGAGAGTAGTTTTTACTATTTTAAAGAGCTATACCGTAGATATCGAAAAACTCTCAAAATCGGAATAATTAATTATTCATTTTCAATAAACTTCTATTTTCGAAGACTTCAATTCATATTTGAGAGTAGTTTCTCGACAAATCCGAAGGATAACAAACTATTATAAAAGATCAGAATATCAAATGATTTGATGTCAAATCATTCTTATTTTATGTTAAAACCTCTAAAAGTAGAGATGTCAGGTGATCGGATATTTTTCTTGAGTTGAATAAACAGTAACTACACCGGATTTTTAGAAATCGATTGAGCCGACTTGAAATGTTTACTTTGAATACGCATTGCTTGAATTGAATCTTTTTCAAAATCGCATTAAATCGATTAGAGAAATTTGAGACAAAACGTCTTGGAATAATGAAACGGTTTGTTTCAATGAATCGGATTCGTACGAGAAAAATAAATATTTAACATAGATATAGCTTTATATTGTTTATTTACTGGATGTCGTCAATCCTAGTCGTCGTTTATTGCGTTCACGAATAGATTTCACATCGATAGTTAGTATTGTATAAAGAAGCGGATTCAGAGACGAGTTGATCGGTAAAAATAGAACGGCCAGCCAAGCAGCCACCTGGTTCGGTATCTCGACCGAAAATACAGCGCAAAACTGAACGATTATTATCGGTAGCCAGCAAAATAAATTACAAAGATTGATTACTAAACTCCTTCGAGCTAAAACCAGTTCGGTAGGATCGGCTCTACCCGAGCCCGACCTACTTCCAGAAACGAGTCTATACATCTGAGCGTACGTTATCATTATCGTAGCCAGAATGACCGCATTAAGCAAGGCAAAAATAGCGAATGAATAGACCCAACCATTGACGTCGATCGTCAGTAAATTCATAGGCAAACAAACTCCGGTTGTACCGTAAAAATTGTCTCCGAAGTAAGACGACGATGACAGCGGTAGACTAGAAACTGTGCTTAAAACGAGCCAACAAATGCAACAAATACCGATAACGTATTTTGCAGTTATAATTGGACTTCTAGAAAATGGGTTGACGATATTTGAATATCTCTGACGAGTTAAAAATAAAAGAAAAGTCAAGGAACCTTCGCACGAAACGGTGACAATAACCCCGGAGAGACGGCATAATGAGCTATCCGTCCAGGTTTCAGAATTCAGATAATAAACGTCTTGAAAGGCGTGGTCAGCTCCTGCGATCAAAAACAAATAGACCGACATCAGAAGATCACAACCGGCAATATTTATGATGATGATATCTGAAGATGTGTTACGTGTTCCGGAGGATTCCATCCGCAAAGCTTGAACGCGAAATACAATAACGATACTGTTAGCGAGAAAACTGAAAGACGCGATCATCCAGATGATGGCCCTCAGTACAGCGTTACCCATCAGGTCAGAGCAGGTCGAAAATTGATCAGCTTCGGGAAGACATCGATCAACAATCGGAGCCATGCAGCAAAATTTGTATGCATCCGAAGCGAGGTATTTCAATGATGTTAGATCGCCAAGAACGTTTCTTTTTACAAATATTACTTCGGCATTTTTGACGAGGTCTAGAATTTCAAGTCCAACTAATCCAGCAAATGCATAGCTCGAAATGTAATGGATTCTATTACTGCTGATATTTAACGACTGTAATGCGGATAAACCTTTAAATACATTTTCACCGAGACCCGATATAGAAAGTCCGTGAAGATCGAGAACAGTAAGTGACGTCAGACCTCGGAAACTACCGTCTTCTAAATGTTGCAGCGGATTTCCGATAAGAAATAGTTCTTTCAAACCGATCAAACCTGCGAATGTATTAGCAGATAATGATGTAATGCGGTTGTGGGTAAGTTCTAATGTGTATAGATTGTTTAGATTAGAAAATGCGTTTGGAACGATGTAAGACAAATTATTGCCCGAAACATCGAGAAAACGAAGATATATGAAAGAGTTGAATGTCGACTCGTTAAATACGACTCGGTTATTCGACAAAATCAAAACCCGAGTTGATTCTATAAAACGACCAGTAATATCTGATAAAAGAGCATTTTCACAATCGATGAAATGACCCCGGCAATTACAACGTTCGGGACACGTGACCTTACAGTATGACTCGTCATCCGAGTTATATTTACAATTAACGACACCGTCACAAACTTCAGATTGCGGAATACATCGATTTTCCTGGCCACATTTAAACATTCCCGGACACGACCAAGTCTCGCAGTTTCGTTCATCTTCTGAATTAGGACAATCGGATCGACCGTCACAAACGTGTCTGATCGGTATACAGTAAGATGCCGGACATTTTACAGTACCAGCCGCGCATTCGAAGTCATTACACGCGAGTATATGTTCAAGATTTCTACATACCGGGAAACCAATCGGCATCCTTTCTAAAATACACCTTTCGTGTCGGGAATAACAGCGAGGAGAATTGAACGAACATCTTTGTTCATCCGATTCCTTACACAGGTCCGTGAAACGAGTCGTACAGTGATTGTCATTATTACAGTAAACCTCGGGATCCACTGTCATATTAGTTACCAATTCGTCTTCTTCGAGACTTCCGCTACAATCCACGACACCATCCCGATACAACTGAGAACTAATACATCCACCGTCCGCGCATGAGAACCCCTGACACAGTTCAACTATGCACCCTATCTCATCGGAGCCGTCTTTACAGTTGGCTAGTCCGTCACATCGTTTATACCTATCGATGCATTGGTGATTAGAACAGCGATATTGCGTAGATAAACACGTTGGATGAAAGCACGAGTTCTCATCCGAGCCATCGACGCAATCTCTCACGAAGTCACAGAAACCGCTAATCGATATAACCTGTCCATCGTTACAGCGGAACTGACTGTGTAAATTGATATCCGTACAATCGAGTTCATCTTCACCGTGTTGACAGTCGTGTCTGGTATCACATACGCGATGGTCGCTGATACATCTTTGATCGTTACATTCAAACTGCCACGATTTACAACCGCTCATAGAAAATAACTCTTCACCAGTTACATTATAGGTACACAACACGGAATGCACTTTATCTTTTGTATCATCGAAAGGTTTCAATAACCATTTAACTGATTGAATATACGTAATTTCATTTCTGGTCACCAATGGTTCGATAGCTTTAAATCCGTCTCGGTCAGTTGTCATTATAGCGCCAAATTGGTGTCGATATTGAAATCTGCTTAGAAAATGTTTGATATCGCTTTCCGTGTTTGAAGTGAGTCTTACTATCTCGGCGCGGATGCTGTTACACATTTTTCTAGCACTCCGAATATTCAAACCTCGATAGTTTTTCCAGTCGGTTAGTATTTGATAACATTGTCCAGAAATAGTTACCCAACCTCTTGGACAGGTTGAATTAATTAAAGTATCATTACGAATCATTCGATCTATGGTTTTATTTAAGTTTGTATTTGTTGAATTGTTCGCATTGTTTATCGTATAATTGTGTTTGTTTTTGATGTCGATTCTCTCAGATTCACAAATGAATGTCGTGTGCGTCTCCTCGATTTGACACGGGAATCGAACCCAGTTCGCGGATCCTCGTGGATTATTCAGTATCATCGCCGTACACGGCATATTGACGTCATTTATCGGTTGTTTCCTTAGCGGAGATATCAATCCTCGAATAACTTCTGGTATCGTTTCATTAATGACAGGTTTATACCACTCTGTGTAGCTCAATGGTTTACCGTCAGTCCACGTGTAATAACCATCATTCTGTTTTGTAAAAAAGAATATTATTTCATTTATAAAAAATCTCCCTTTTCTTATTCATATTTGTATACATTCATTTTACCTGCCATTTTAATCCAATCATCATTATGAGCGCTTTTAATGAGTACGCCATTCGGAGAAGTTGTGTAGCGAATAATCTTTTGATGGAAATCATTTCCTGTTCTGAGTTGATACTGAGTAGATGTCCCGCGTACTTCTGTCTACAGTATATTTCAGCGTTCTCCCAATTCAGACGTTCATCTCTGATGAATGTGATGCAGGAAATTCCGGAATCCAGAAATCCCTGTTCACAGTAAAAATCATCGGAATCTTGAATCGGTAACGACTCGTGTAAAGTGTATTGTATTTGAAAGGTTGGGATTTCATTCTTCACTTCAAAATGCAGAGCATTATCTTTTAAACTATGAAATATAAGTCCACGAACCGCGTTACTTTCACATATTTTGATTTCATGTTGTCTTTTTTTAGTTTTCAAATATTTTCCGTTGAGGAAAATGTAGTAGTTTATTGATTGTATGTAATAAATCGGATCGTTCTCACCCACGTTGCTTGTTTCGCATGAAACTGATCCAACAAATTTGATAATTAATCTGTAATGTTGAAGTATGTTTTGCTGTTTTGGGTTTTCAAGTCTATAGGAAATAGATTTTGATGTACGTCCTGCCCAACCCGGGTAGTTCGGTGACTGCACAAGTCCACATTCATCATCTTTTCTCACTACTGGGACAAGCATACCAGTATTACTTTGAGTATTTTTCACCACTAGACATTTACGACGTAGTTTAACTATTAATGGTCGCTGCCAAAATCCAAACTCATTAACTGTGAAATCTGCAGTGTTTAATACCAGATTGTTATTAAGAAACTGATTACTCAAACTCAGAAACTGATCACATGACCTTGACATCTTGGGAAAACATCGATCAATTTGATATTCGTGTTCTGATAATATGTGAATATTTTTCAAGTGAAGGCGTCGATTTTCAGGTGTAATCACGAGACAGTGTGACATCATCTTGATCTGACGTTCTTCTTCATGTAGAACATAACCATCACAATCAGTAGGAGCAAAATTAAGAGATGAGCTACCAACTGTTAACTTATTGCTATAGTAATAAGCGTATGCTACTACAGTAACCGGTCCACCTGATGTAATCAGGCTGACGACAGATCGACCGTAGTATGAACCAGGACAATACGGACCATAGCGTCTAGCTGTGAAATTACTACCATCAAATATATAAAAACCAACTCGATCACAGTTTTCTGATAGCACTGCTAGTTTCAGCCGTTCTTCATAGATGTTCACTTTCCACTTTAGTTGTAATGTAGTTACACGATACAATGCATTCTTTGAACTCGGGAACAGTCGATTAGCTGGTATTGAAGTCGGTGCGTTTGGTCTCTAAAATGTAAGAGAATCGATTACTGAATTGCATAAGAATAAAATGGCAGTATAAAATTCACCTAAATTGGATAGAAATATCAATTATAGTTTGAGGTGTTACAATTCTCCAGCTTATCATTACAATTAGTCCGTGTAAACATGCATTTCTTGGGCCAAATGCCCAAAATTTGGTTACAGTTAACCAATGGATAGTTGACATAGCGGGAATGAGTTCATTGTTACTATCGTTTTCATCTTCCGGGAACCTGATGTATTATGCCAAAATGCACATGACGTGGTTATCCCAGATTTCACTGGTCAAATCCGTCAATATGATAATCTAAATCATAGATAATTAGAAAAAAAACGAATTACCACGACATTTTGTAAAACTTACCAATATCCTTGGCTTGTTAACGTAGACGTCTGTTATTGTCGTTGATTTCAATTCAAATTCTATTTTCGGATTCGATCTTAAATAATCTGAAGTCGCTATAACGCACAAAATCAAGAGAAATCCGTCTGATTTTACACTCAGAGATTTAAGATTGTTATAACTGAGTAATATATCGGTTCTCACAATACGTAACCCTTCCTGTTTATATACACCAACGACACCTGGTGACGAGACGAGATCACGTGTCCAGTTGAAGACGACATACTGCAGAACCTCGACTGTGATAGACCAGCAGTATAAGTGTTTAGACTGAGTTACTATATGTGGTATTCCATCAATAGTAGTGAGCAGTCCTGATTTATTATAGACTTGAATTAACGGGTTAGAGATGTTCCAATCTGATATTTTATAACCTTGCGCGATTAACCGCGACTGAAACAAATTCCTATTTTCAAATTCAATGCGGGCTTTATTAGTTTTAGTATAAAACGATGAAGGTGGATGTCCGGTTTGTTCTCGTACAAGAGCTATAGGTTCACTGGTGCTGTTCCATCCGTCGTAAATTTTAGGACGAGTTTTCATTGGATCCTCGCCTGGTCTTAATCTGAAATCTATCTGTATAAACGTTAAATTCATTGCAAACCCGTCTGGCATCCCGATCCATTCCAACAACAATTTACACCGAGAGGTAGAAAGCATGAATTCATAACCTGTTTGAGTTGGTAATTCTTTTACTGAATATTTGTTGCATTCATGTTGTAACAATTTCAAGGGACTCTGTTCTTCAAAACGATATATGATATAAACCCGACTACCTCGCGCTCCATCGACGTTACTCCTAAACAACAACGAAATCAAATCGTTACTGCGGATATCTAGTTGTTTTCTTCCGGTAGCGCAGAGTTTGTTGTCGGACTCACCGACGAGAAGGTAGTTTTCGTTACAGAATATCGACGGATCGATGTCGTAGTAAACTTGAACGAGAAAACTTCCCGGTAAAGAGCTGTTGACGAACCAACGACATTCAACACCGCGCACTAACGACGGATAGTTCGGTGAAACGATGTAACCAGACGTAGAATCGACGGAGTATTGAGTGTTGTTACAAGATGAACTGACTGTAACAGACGCGGCTTCCTCGACAGAGTTTGCGCGATCGGCCCGCGTAAATATACAGTCTCCGCAAGCGATCAGTAAAACTACGAACAACGCTTTCATTCGCTGCATATTGAACACAATTTACGCTTCAAAACAAACACATTTCTAACTATTTCCAAAGTTTTCAGGACATTCCTTTAAAGAGTAGCTGCAAAGTAATGACGAATTCGCTAATATGAAAAGTTGACGAATGGATCAGAGTCTAATTATTTTGTTAAAAAAATCTCCTATCAAACTGGCGTCAGTCTCGTATTTGTGAAACTTTCAGTAATTACCGCGGTTTCTAAATTTAGACGTGTTTCAATATATCGTGTTTATAATTATGTGCAATTATTTCTCTAAAATATATTTACTGTCGCTCCCGAACTGCGTTCAGTTTTTGATAATATTCGATGACATTTTCTCTCTATACCTCAAAATATTCTGCGTCTCTAAGCACTTCGTGTTGTAGCGGGTATGGACTTGTTCGCTATTGACTTTTCGGAGAACCAACACCAACCAAGTAAGACGACGACGACAGCGGTAGAATATAAACTGTGCTTATAACGAGCCAACAAATGCAGCAAATACCGATAACGTATTTTGGAGTTATAATTAGTCTTCTAGAAAACGGGTTCACGATATTTGAATAAAGTTACATTGTATAACACAATTAAACTGATCGTTTGTGTCTCTCCGACGCGCGTCCAGTTCTAACGTTCATATAAACACAGCTCTCAATGAACGTGTCGCGCAACTAAATCGATAAAATCACTAATTTGAAAAAAATTTCACGAAACCATAAACAACACTGATGATATTTCGATGGCGCGTGTTCTCATTTCTTCTTTTATCAGTTTTTCGCTCCGAGGTAAGCGACGTCCGAGATAATGGTCGTGAAATATATCAGGAAATCAGGAAATAATTTTTGTTAGGATTCGGGGTTTACTGTATATCTGAAATGAACAGATTCCGATACAGATTCAATGACCTTCAGGAGAAAATGAGAAAAGTCACGTGAAATGTGTCAAATGCCCACGTGACGCGCGGGTCGCATCGAAGCTGGTTTCAGCCTGTTTAGAATATGCATATTTCGTACCAATTAGCCAATCATCGTCGAGTATGACTAATTATGCGTTCTATCAAAGATGGTAATGTTTTGTGAGCACGACCTGGTGTTAGCGGCATTATCAAATTTGATTATTGAATTTTCAAATCAAATCAACTGCTATTAGATATTGCTAGTGTCTGATTCATACTATAAGTTGATACATACTTCATGCAGTTCAGAATGGATTGATATCTTCACTAGAGTCACCGCGCAGTTTATAGAGCGGAGATGGATTATGACCAGTGACCCCGATAGTTAGATAATATGAAATATGGAACGTCATTGTGTTCGAAAATTCTTGTCGTTCGCACAGATTATTACATTTGGGTGTCCGTGTATGTTCACACCTAGAGGTTATCGCGATAGTATATGGTTTACCAGTCTGGACAGAGGTGCTCAAACTGTCTCCCGTAAAAAGTAGACACCTCTTGTGAACATGTATGGAATCGTGTTGAAACGAATTAAAGATAAACTGTTCTCAAAAACTTAGCTGTTACTGGAAATTAAATGGATTTGAATTGTCTTCTTGTGCAGGATTTAGTTGGAATGGAATCGCGCTCAAACTAATTACCGGATTTATATAAACTGTGCTAAAAACTGTTAAAACACAAGGATTCAAATTGACTCAAGGATGATCATTGGATTCATTCATTACACGCACAGGATTGGATAAACTGTAAGTTAGAAAAACAATAACAGCTAAAATTATGTTTTATAGGTTAAGTTAGTTAAGGAACTTACTCGGTGAGTTAGTAAGTTAAAGGAGTGCATGAATATTAATACAATCTTAAATCAAATGCGTTAATTAATAAATAGGGTTCTATTTGCGTCGAGGGTCCTGTGGGTCTCTAGGTCTACATATAGAAATAGCAGTTTGTTTATTACTTATGCCTTATATCTTTATTTCAGGATCCTGTCATGCTTCTTTTTTTCCAGGGTTTCTCTCTATTTTCAGGTTTTTTTACTTCTTTTTTCAGAATTTCCGATTTTTCAAATTGACTCAATCTGAACTCGGATCAAATGTGAACAGTGATTTGCGATTGAATTTAAGCTAAACCATCGAAATTTGACTGGCATCATTGAATGTAATGATTCTAATTATTGTGTTCGAAGTGTTTATTTCCAATAGTTACGAAGAGTCTTACGTTTTATCGGTATATAAACAACTTGACTTTGCATATTAGATCTTACAAACTACATGTATTAGTTGTAACCCGCTCTATTGTCTGAGACTAAAACCATTAGATTTTTAACATATTTGGATGAGAGACGAAAATTCTTGTAATATTTATACATCGCTATGAAACGATATATCTAACCGTGATGTTTATCACTAGCTGTCATATTTATTATTGGAGAGGGAAAGGGAGAGGAGGCAGAGGCAGAGGCAGAGGTAGGCGCAGGGGCAGGGGCAGGGGTAGGGGCAGCGGCAGGGGCAGGGGCAGGGGCAGGGGCAGGCGCAGGCGCAGGCGCAGGGGCAGGCGCAGGGGCAGGCGCAGAGGCAGGGGCAGGGGCTTTTTGCTATGATCAAATCTATGAACAAATGAATGTTAGAATTTAGAACTTTGAATCTGTTATATTTCTAAAATTAAAAATCTAATATATTTTTGAACCAGAGGTCACCCCGGAAAAAATGAACTACACCAGACATAAGATACATTCAATCAGCAGCCTTTCAATGGTGATCGCTTGAAGCGATGTGGTTCCATGGATACAAACTGATACCCGCATTAAGCGTACTTAATACAATGGATACTCGGTACCGTAAAACTGACGGGTTTGAACAGTTCATATGGCTGAATAACAACTTCGCTTACCTAAAGGAATTTACTTGCTTATACGAAAACGGCAAGAGATTTATGAAAAAGCTCTAACTTTAAATCGCGGTTGAGTTTGAATTTTTTTCCGCATTGAAAGCGATTAAACCAAAATATTCAGTTAATGAAACTGGGTCCTACATAAAACTAAAAGATGGAGCATCCATTCGGCACCTACCCTCAAAAGTGGTTGATATGGAAAAACGATTTCCGTCATTTCCTGAGGATCGTACCAAAGCATTATCTATAGGCTAACTCTTCATACTGTTAGTTGATAAACCCACACTTAGAAGAAAAACTAAGAGACGTTTCGACTCTGTGTATTCTGTGAGCCATTAAAAACCAAATTTCAATTAGTTCATTGTCCAGAATTAGTGGATAAATGGAGAGTTAGTGTTCTATTCTGATAACTGATTAAGCGTGATCAACGAAAGTACCTGTCAATCCAACTGTATCGTGACCGGAATTAAACTAGGACAAATAATCATAAACGTTAAACCTGTTGAATCTGAACGCTTCGATGACCGAAAATGTAACTGTGGCGAGCAACGCTCCAATATACTCGAATATAGTCAACTTTCGAAATTAAATCTGATAAATGGGTTAACATGATTAAATTGTGAGAGAAATAAATCTACTATTCTGTTTAAATCACACATCACGTGGTATATCCGTTGAGAGTCTGTCTCATCGGTAGCGATCATATTACCCAAGTGCATACCAGTTTTTGATACTTAAATAATGTGGTCTTGATGATTGAAATAAAACACTGTGATTATCAATGATTCTGATCCTACCAGGGAAGAACAAGTAGATAAAATATATAGTCTTTTTAGCGTTGAACTTGACTTCGTAGTCTATTGATTGCATATATCAATCATGATATTCAATGCTTATGATATTTTGCATGGGGTATATTGCACTTTCTTTTACGTGGCAATTTCGTTTACCCGAATCGGTCACCATACGGTTCGATGGTGGCTGAAAAATAATTTCATTCGGTGGCATATTTAGTATAATAGTATAGTATTTATTTTTCATAAGGTCGTTACATTATTACATTATTGATATCGCATAATATACAGTGACAAAATGTAACAAGAAAATGTGTGCTACACGAAGAGATCACAGAGATCTATCGGAGCCGTGCCGCCCTAAAAGAAAAATCAAACCAATCATTCTTACAAACACGCTCACACTACATCAGTGAATACATTCATAAATTAATAAGTCGTCATCTATGTAATCGTCTATTTCAATTGCACTGGCCAGTAAAGACCTCACCGAGCCCCTTAAATCCACATCCTGAAGTAAATACTATAAATTGCATTCAACAAAGAATATACGATTAATCTAATAGCTACGAAAATAACACTATTTCATATGAATTGTTCAGATAAAGAAGTGATGAAAAACAAAACTGAATGGACCACGGGCCCAAAGGTCACCGTTAATATCTGTCCTTTGTTCTTTAGATTAATTACTAGAGTTTGGTGCGCGACGATGAAAACTAAAACGATTCCTTTTAAAGCTCATTTATTGCTAGTGAAGTGTTCTTAATCTACTTCTTTTGTTGACGTTTATATCTCATTCTAATTGATTTCATATCGATAATTAGTATTGTATAAAGAAGCGGATTCAGAGACGAGTTGATCGGTAAAAATAGAACGGCCAGCCACGCGGCCACCTGGTTCGGTATCTCGACCGAAAATACGGCGCAAAACTGAACGATTATCATCGGTAGCCAGCAAAATAGATTACAAAGATTGATTACTAAACTCCTTCGAGCTAAAACCAATCGGTAGGATCGGCCTTACCCGAGCCCGACCTACTTCCAGATACGAGTCTATACATCTGAGCGTACGTCGTCATTATCGTAGCCAATATGGCTGCATTAAACAAGGCAAAAATAGCGAATGAATAGTGCCAGCCATTGACGTCGATCGTCAGTAAATTCATAGGCAAACAAACTCCGGTTGTACCGTAAAAATTGTCTCCGAAGTAAGACGACGATGACAGCGGTAGAATAGAAACTGTGCTTATAACGAGCCAACAAATGCAGCAAATACCGATAACGTATTTCGGAGTTATAATCGGACTTCTAGAAAACGGGTTAACGATATTTGAATATCTCTGACGCGTTAGAATTAAGAGAAAAGTCAAGGAACCTTCGCAGGAAACGGCGACAATAACCCCAGCGAGACGACATAATGAGCTATCCGTCCAGGTTTCAGAATTCAGATAATAAACGTCTTTGAACGCGTGATCAGCTCCCGCGATCAAAAACAAATAGACCGACATCAGAAAATCACAACTTGCAATATTTATGATGAGGATATCTGAAGACGTGTTACGTGTTCCGGAGAATTCCACCCGCAAAGCTTGAACCCGAAATAAAATAACGATACTGTTAGCGAGAAAACTGAAAGATGCGATCATCCAGATGATGGCTCTCAGTACAGCGTTACCCATCAGGTCAGAGCAGGTCGAAAATTGATCAGCTTCGGGGAGACATCGGTCAACATTCGGTGCCATGCAGCAAAATTTGTTAGCATCCGATGCGAGGTATTTCAATGATGTAAGATCGCCAAGGACGTTTCTTTGTACGGATATTACTTCAAAATTGTTGACAAGGTTTAAAATTTCAAGTCGAACCAATCCAGAAAAAGCATAGCTGGAAATATAATGGATTCTGTTACTGCTGATATTTAACGACTGTAATGCGGATAAACCTTTAAACACATTTCCACCGAGAACCGATATAGAAAGTCCGTGAAGATCGAGAACAGTTAGTGACGTGAGACCTCGGAAACTACCGTCTTCTAAATGTTGCAGCGGATTTCCGATAAGAAATAGTTGTTTTAAACCGAACAAACCTGCGAATGTATTAGCAGATAATGATGTTATACGGTTGTGAGTAAGGTCTAATCTGTAAAGATTGTTTAGATTAGAAAACGCGTAGGGAACGATGTAAGACAAATTATTGCCCGAAATGTCGAGAAAACGAAGATAAATGAAAGAGTTGAACGTCGACTCGTTAAATACGACTCGGTTATTCGACAAAATTAAAACCCGAGTTGATTCTATAAAACGGCCAGTAATATCTGATAAAAGAGCGTTTTCACAATCGATGAAATGACCCCGGCAATTACAACGTTCAGGACACGTGACCTTACAGTATGACTCGTCATCCGAGTTATCTTTACAATTTACGACACCGTCGCAAACTTCAGATTGCGGAATACATCGGTTTTCCTGGCCACATTTAAACATTCCCGGACACGACCAAGTCTCGCAGTTTCGTTCATCTTCTGAATTAGGACAATCGGATCGACCGTCACAAACGTGTCTGATCGGTATACAGTAAGATGCCGGACATTTTACAGTACCAGCCGCGCATTCGAAGTCATTACACGCGAGTATATGTTCAAGATTTCTACATACCGGGAAACCTATTTGCATCCTTTCTAAAATACACCTTTCGTGTCGGGAATAACAGCGAGGAGAATTAAACGAACATCTTTGTTCATCCGATTCCTTACACAGATCTGTGAAACGAGTCGTACAGTGATTGTCATTATTACAGTAAACCTCGGGATTCACTGTCATATTATTGACCAATTCGTCTTCTTCGAGACTTCCGCTACAATCCACGACACCATCCCGATACAACTGGGAACTGATACATTCACCGTCCGCGCACGAGAACCCCTGGCAATTTTCGGCATTGCAACCGATCTCATCGGAACCGTCTTTACAGTTGGCTAGTCCGTCACATCGTTTATAACTATCGATGCATTGCTGATTGGAACAGCGATATTGCGTAGATAAACACGGTGGATGATAGCAAGAGTTCTCATCCGAGCCATCGACGCAATCTCTCATAAAGTCGCAGAAACCGCTAATCGATATAACCTGTCCATCGTTACAGCGGAAGTGACTGTGTAAATTGATATCCGTACAATCGAGTTCATCTTCACCGTGTTGACAGTCGTGTCTGGTATCGCATACGCGATGGTCGCTGATACATCTTTGATCGTTACATTCAAACTGCCACGATTTACAACCGCTTATAGAAGCTAACTCTTCACCAGTTACATTATAGGTACATAACACGGAATGCACTTTATCTTTTCTAATATCGAAAGGTTTCAATAACCATTTAACTGATTGAATATAAGTAATTTCATTTCTGGTCACCAATGGTTTGATAACTATAAATCCGTCGCGGTCCATTGTCAGTATGGCGCCATATTGATGTCGATATTGAAATTCGTTGATCAAATTTTTCAAGTCGCTTTCTGTATTTGAGGTGATTCTTACTATTTCGGCGCGGATGCTGTGACACATTTCTCTAGCACTCCGAATATTCAAACCTCGATTGGTTTTCCAGTCGGTTAGTATTTGATAACATTGTCCAGAAATAGTTACCCAACCTCTTGGACAGGTTGAATTAATCAAAGTAATATCGGGAATCATTTGATATATGGTTTTATTTAAGTCTGTATTTGTTGAATTGTTCGCATCGTCTATCGTTGAATTGTGTTTGTCTTTGAAGTCGCTTCTCTCGGATTCACAAATGAATGTCGTGTGCGTCTCCTCGATTTGACACGGGAATCGAACCCAGTTCGCCGATCCTCGTGGATTATTCAGTATCATTGCCGTACACGTCATTTATCGGTTGTTTTCTTAGCGGAGATATCAATCCTCGAATAACTTCTGGTATCGTTTCATTAATAACAGGTTTATACCACTCTGTGTAGCTCAATGGTTTACCGTCAGTCCACGTGTAATAACCATCATTCTGTTTCGTGAAGAAAATGAAATATATCATTTCTTTGAAAATCATCCTATTCTAATTCATATTTAAATATATTAGTCTTACCTTCCATTGCAATCCAATCATCATTATGAGCGCTTTTAATGAGTACGCCATTCGGAGAAGTTGTGTAGCGAATAATCTTTTGATGGAAATCATTTCCTGTTCTGAGTTGATACTGAGTAGATGTCCCGCGTACTTCTGTCTACAGTATATTTCAGCGTTCTCCCAATTCAGACGTTCATCTCTGATGAATTTGATGCAGGAAATTCCGGAATCCAGAAATCCTTGTTTACAGTAGAAATCATCGAAATGTTTAATCGGTAACGACTCGTGTAAAGTGTATTGTATTTGAAAGATGGGTATACCATTTTTTACTTCAAAACGCAGAGTATTATCTGTTAAACTATAAAATATAAGTCCACGAACCGCGTTATTATCACATATTTTAGTTTCATGTTGGGTTAAAATGGTTTTGTAATATTTTCCATTTAGAAAGAGGGCGTAATTTATTGTTTGTATCAAAATGATCGGATCATTCTCGACCCTGCTGTTTGTTTCGCATGAAATTGATCCAATAAATTTGACAATAAATCTGTAATATTGAAATATTTTTTGTTGTATCGGGTTTTCGAATTTATAGGAAATAGATTTTGATGTAGGGTCTGCCAAACCCGGGTAGTTTGGTGCCTGAACGAGTCCACATTCATCTTTAGTAGTAACTGGAAGACGGGATCCAAGAAATCCAAAACTAACCGCTTTTTTCACTCCTAGACATTTACGACGTAGTTTAACTATTAGTGGTTCTTGCCAGAATACAAACTCATTACCTGTGAAATCTACAGTGTTTTTTACGAGACTGTTATTAAGAAACCGATTACTTAATCTCAGAAACTGTTCACATAATAATGTCACCTTGAGAAAACATTTATCAGTTTGATATTCGTGTTCTGATAATATGTGAATATTTTTCAAGCGAAGGCGTCGATTTTCAGGTGTAATCACGAGACAGTGTGACGTCATATTGATCTGACGTTCTTCTTCCTGTAGAACATAACCATCACAATCAGTAGGAGCAAATACAAGATATGAGCTATCAACTGTTAACTGATTGTTATAGTAATAAGCGTATGCTACTACAGTAACCGGTCCACCTGATGTAATCAGGCTGACGACAGATCGACCGTAGTATGAACCAGGACAATACGGACCATAGCGTCTAGCTGTGAAATTACTAACATCAAATATATAAAAACCAGCTCGATCACAGTTTTCTGATAACACTGTTCGTTTCAACTGTTCTTCATAGATGTTCACTTTCCAGTTTAGTTGTAATGTAGTTACACGATACAATGTATTCTTTGATCTCTGGAACAAGTGATTAGCTGATATCGATTTCCTTGTGTTTGAATGCTGAAATATAAGAGAATTGATTACAACATTGAACGTTTACAATACAACAATTTCAAACTCTGTACGACCTCGATATATTGATAACAGTTCAAAATGTTGCAATCAAATCTTAACTTAAATTCTTCCACAAATCATCATAATTACTCTGCGTAAACAACAAGTGCGTCCAACTATATTGAAATTTGGGTCACACATAACGTTGTTATTCCAAGTTTCTCGGTAAAGTTTCACTGGTCAAAATCGTAATCAAGATCATAGATAATTATAATGATTCTATTACGCGAACATAATTTACAAATCATTGTTATAAACTTACCGATATCCATGGCTTGTTGACGTAGACGTCTGATATTGTCATTGATTTCATTTCAAATTCTATTTTCAAATTCGATCTTAAAAAATCCGATGTCTTTAAAACGCACAGAATGACGAGAAATCCGTCTGATTTTACACTCAGAGATTTAAGATGGTTAAAACTGAGTAAAATATCAGTTCTCACAATACGTAACCCTTCCCGTGTATATACACCAACGACACCTGGTGACGAGACGAGATCACGTGTCCAGTTGAAGACGACGTACTGCAGAACATCGACTGTGATAGACCAGCAGTATAAGTGTTTAGTCTGAGTTACTATATGTGGTATTCCATCAATTGTAGTGAGCAATCCTGATTTATTATAGACTTGAATTAACGGGTTAGAGATGTTCCAATCTGATATTTTGTAAACTTGCACGAGTAAATGCGACTGAAAAGATGTGTGTCCATTTGAAATGAATTCAATACGTGCTTTATTAGTTTTAGTATAAAACGATGAAGGTGGATGTCCGGTTTGTTCTCGTATAAGAGCTATAGGTTCACTGGTGCTGTTCCATCCGTCGTAAATTTGAGGACGAGTTTTCATCGGATCCTCACCTGGATATAATCTGAAATCTATCTGTATAAACGTTAAATTCATTGCAAACCCGTCTGGCATCCCGATCCATTCTAACAACAATTTACATCGCCAGACAGAAATCATAAATTCATAACCTGTTTCAGTTGGTATTTTGTTAACTGCATGTTTTGAACATGTATGTAAGATCTTCAAGCGACTCTGTTCTTCAAAACGATATATGATATAAACCCGACTACCTCGCGCTCCATCGACGTTACTCCTAAACAACAACGAAATCAACCCGTTACTGCGGATATCTAGTTGTTTTCTTCCGGTAGCGCAGAGTTTGTTGTCGGACTCACCGACGACATGGTAGTTTTCGTTACAGAATATCGACGGCTCGATGTCGTAGTAAACTTGAACGAGAAAACTTCCCGGTAAAGAGCTGTTGACGAACCAACGACATTCGACACCGCGCACTAACGACGGATAGTTCGGTGAAACGATGTAACCAGACGTAGAATCGACGGAGTATTGAGTGTTGTTACAAGATGAACTGACTGTAACAGACGCGGCTTCCTCGACAGAGTTTGCGCGATCAGCCCGCGTAAATATACAGTCTCCGCAAGCGATCAGTAAAACTACGAACAACGCTTTCATTCGCTGCATATTGAACACAATTCACGCTTCAAAACAAACCGTTTCTCACTATTTCCAAGTTTGCGCGACATTTCTCATAAGAGTCGCTGCAAAGTAATGACGAATTCGCAAATGGCAGAAGTTGACGAATTGATCCAGAGTCCAATTATTTTGTAAAAAAATCCGCCCATCAAACTGGCGCCAGTCTCGTATTTGTAAAACTTTCATCTGTTCTCGGTTTCGCTGTAATTACCGCGGTTTCTAAATTTAGACGTGTTTTAATATATCGTGTTTATAATCATGTGCAATTATTTCTCTAAAAATATTTACTGTCGCTCCCGAACTGCGTTCAGTTTGTGATAATATTCTATGACATTTTCTATCTTTACCTCAAAATATTCTGCGTCTCTGTACAGTCAATATAATAACTGAGTTGAAGCTAAGTGAAGCGCATCGATATCTGATTGTGGCGGGTGAGGACTTGTTCGGTGCTGACACGGAGAACCAACACCAACCAAGTAAGACGACGATGACAGTGGTAGAATAGAAACTGTGCTTATAACGAGCCAATAAATGCAGCAAATACCGATAACGTATTTCGGTGTTATCATCGGACTTTTAGAAAACGGGTTGACGATATTTAGATATATACGATATTTAGAATTGAGAGATATGTTAAAGCAGCCTCTATTCATCACTCTTGATGATTTGAATCAATAAATGAAAATAACTGTGCTGCTGCTGCTGCTGCTGCTGCCGCTGCCGCTGCCGCTGCCGCTGCCGCTGCTGCTGCTGACGATATTTAGATATATACGCTAGCTGCTGCTGCTGCTGCGATAGTTCTAAGAAATTCGAGTTTCAGACAATGGACATTTGATTAATTGAATTTATTGCATATTTACTATGATGATATCGTCTTAATTTTATTTGTTTATGATAAGATACGTGTTTAATTTCAGTGACGATTCGAGTTATAGACAATGAAAATGTTATTTATATTACAGACAATGAAGATTTGATAAATTGAATTTATTGCATATTTCCTATGATGATATCATCTTAATTTATTCTAGGTGATAATCAATTGCAAATAGTTCTAAGATTCGTGCTTGATTCCTGTGAAAATTCGAGTGACAATTCAATAATTGAAATGTGATTGATAAATTGGGTTGCAAACTGATTTTTCTTTCAATTCGATTTTGAAAGGATTTAAATTACTGCATAGAACTATCATTTTAACGAGGACTGTTAGAGAATATCTGATATTATATCTACTTCATATATTAATTAGGTTTCTGAAGATAAAATATTAACGGGGTCAGTCCGGTATTATCTAGCCAGTGGTTCTCGTGTCCATTGAACCGCATTATGACAAACTCAGTTCATATTGTGTCCTGCTATTGTCCTCGGTCTTTGAAATCAATGAATACGTTTCGATTTGAATTGAACCAGTTCATAGGATTAATTCTTAAAACACGTTGAACTCACTATACACGCGCATATATGTCCAGTCCTTACGTGAGGTTTGGTTAGTGAAAAGGGAGATCTATAAGTTTTTTTCCACTAATTTAAAGACTTATTTGGGAAGTTGCCGAGGGATGCTTTCGACAGTTCACATCTCGTGTATAAATTAGTCTAGTTGACTCCCTGCCTCTGGGATCTCACTCAGGCATCCAACCTAAACTTAAACATTGATTCTTTCAGTCAGAACTGAAATATGAAATTGTTGTTTTTCAGATCAGCCATTCCTCACTCAGGACCTGATTGCTGCCAATACCACAAGGCTGACTAAACCGACGCTGTGAACTCCAGACATTTTTGAGATAATCCATGATGCTCCACACAGAAATTGGTGGTGAGTAGATTTGTAGGTTTTTAATACTGGCTATAACAGATTACAATGTGCATGTATCGAGGCGAATTAAAAATTATCATTGAGATCAGTACTGTTTTTCAGATAAGCTCTACTTCTCTCAGGATCTGATTGCTGTCAATGTTTGCTGACTAAACCAACAAGGCCGGACAGATATTAGTGCTGTAGTTTTGGCGTCACATCTCCCAAGGAAACGATAACTGATCGAAATAATCCATGAAGTTCCACTCATGATTTGGTGAGCAGACAATTTAACTTCAAATCTAAATGTCAAACTTAACTTAGGTCGGATTCAAGCTGATTCAAGTTTAATTAAACACTTTGTTGCTTTTTCAGAGAAGATCTTCCTGTGCAGGATCTGATTGCTGTCAATGCGTGTTGACTAAACCGACAAATACAGTTTCCAGATTCCAGACCTTCATCACTTCATCAGGACCTGATTGCATCAAGTGTGTGCTGACTAAAACAACCTGATCTGATAGATAACTCCTGTGAGCTGAAATTTCTTCAAAGAAAAGATAATCGAAAAACTGCTGATTTAAACCGGTGAGTAGAGATTTTGAATTGTTTCTCTTTAGGAGACTGAGGTTAGGTTTGGTTTGATCTTAGTTTTAAACAAATGGACCCTCGTAATAGCAACACTCGGATACAGTAGACTCAATCTGAACTCGGATCAAATGTGACCAGCGATTTGCGTTTGAATTTAAGCTAAACCATAGAAATTTGACTGGCATCATTGGATGTAATGATTCTAATTATTGTGTTCGAATTGTTTATTTCAAAGAGTAAAGAAGAGTCTTACGTTTTATCGGTATATAAACAACTTGACTTTGAATATTAGATCTTACAAACTACATGTATTTGTTGTAACCCGCTCTATTGTCTGAGACTAAAACCATTAGATTTTACACATATTTGGATGCGAGACGAAAATTCTTGTAATATTTATACATCGCTATGAAACGATGTGTCTAACCGTGATGTTTATCACTAGCTGTCATATTTATTATTGGAGAGGGAAAGGGAGAGGAGGCAGAGGCAGAGGCAGAGGCAGAGGCAGAGGCAGGGGCAGGGGCAGGGGCAGGGGCAGGGGCAGGGGCAGGGGCAGGGGCAGGGGCAGGGAGAGGGGCAGGGGCAGGGGCAGGGAGAGGGGCAGGGGCAGGGGCAGGGGCAGGGGCAGGAGCAGGCGCAGAGGCAGGGGCAGGGGCAGGGGCAAGGGCAGGGGCAGGGGCAGGGGCAGGTGCTTATTGCTATCATCAAAACAATGAACAAATGAATGTTAGAATTTAGAACTTCGAATCTGTTATATTTCTAAAATTTAAAATCTAATATATTTTTGAACCGAGTTCACCCCGGAAAAAATTAACTGCACCAGACATAAGTTGCATTCAATCAGCAGCCTTTCAATCGTGATCGCTTGAAGCGATGTGGTTCCATGGATACAAACTGATACCCGCATTAAGCGTACGTAATACAATGGATACTCGGTACCGTAAAACTGACGGGTTTGAACAGTTCATATGGCTGAATAACAACATCGCTTACCTAAAGGAATTTACTTGCTTATACGAAAACGGCAAAATATTTATGAAAAAGTTTTAACTTTAAATCGCGGTTGAGTTTGAATTTTTTTCCGCATTGAAAGCGATTAAACCATAAATTCAGTTAACGAAACTGGGTCCTACATAAAACTAAAAGATGGAGCATCCATTCGGCACCTACCCACAAAAGTGGTTGATATAGAAAAACGATTTCTGTCATTTCCTGAGGATCGTATCAAAGCATTATCTATAGGCTAACTCTTCATACTGTTAGTTGATAAACACATCGATAGTAAGAAGAAAAACTAAGGGAGGTTTTGACTCAATTCTGTGAGCCATTAAAAAACAAATTTCAAATTGTTCATTTTCCAGAATAAGTGGATAGATGGAGAGTTAGTGTTCTTTTCTGATAACTGATTAAGCGTGATCAAACGGAAGTATCTGTCAATCCAACTGTATCGTGACCGGAATAAAACTAGGAAAAATAGTCATAAACTATATACCTGTATAGCGAGCAACACCCCAATATACTCGAATACAGTCAACTTTCGAAATTAAATCTGATAAAGGGGTTAACATGATTAGATTGTGAGAGAAATAAATCTACTATTCTGTTTAAATCACACATCGCGTGGGTCGTTGAGAGTCTGTCTCATCGGTAGCGATCATATTACCCAAGTGCATACCAGTTTTTGATACACTCATGCACGCATGCATGCACGCACGCACGCACGCAACACGCACTACATCGGTGAATACATTCATAGATTAATAGATTAGGTCTATCGGAGCCGTGCCGCCCTAAAAGAAAAATCAAACCAATCACTCTTACACACACGCTCACACTACATCAGTGAATACATTCATAGATTAATAAGTCGTCATCTATGTAATCGTCTATCTAAATTACACTGGTCAGTAAAGACCTCACCGAGCACCTTAAATCCACACCTTAAGTAAATACTCTTGCATTTAACAAACAATCTACAATGAATCTAATAGCTACGAAGAACACTATTTCATATGAATTGTTTAGATAAAGAAGTGATGAAAAACAAAACTGAATGGACCATGGGCCCAAAGGTCGTCGTTAATATCTGTCATTTGTTCTTTAGATTCATTACTAGAGTTTGGTGCGCAACCATGAACACTAAGAAGATTCGTTTAAAAGCTCCTTTATTGCTACTGAAGTGTTCTTAATCTACTTCTTTTGTTGACGTTTATATCTCGTTCTAATTGATTTCATATCGATCGTCAGTATTGTATAAAGAAGCGGATTCAGAGACGAGTTGATCGGTAAGAATAGAACGGCCAGCCAAGCGGCCACCTGGTTCGGTATCTCGACCGAAAATACGGCGCAAAACTGAACGATTATTATCGGTAGCCAACAACATAAATTACAAAGGTTTATCACCAAACTCCTTCGAGCTAAAACCAGTTCGGTAGGATCGGCTCTACCCGAGCCCGACCTGCTTCCGGATACAATTACATACATCTGCGCATATGTCACCATTATCGTAGACAGTAATATGGAATTAAGCACGGCGAAAATGGTAAATGAATATTGCCAGGCATTGACGTCAATTGAAAGTAAGTTCATAGGAAGACAAACGCCAGTAGTGCCATAGAAATTGTTTCCAAAATAAGAGAACCGCGATAGTGGTAGGACAGCAATTGAGCCTAGAATGATCGAACAAAGACAACAGATACAGAAGACATGTTTTGGAGATGCAGTTCGGTTTCCAGAAAGTGGATGAACTATATTAGAATATCTCAGGCGTGTAAGAATCAAGAGGAAAGTTAAAGAACCCTCGCACGATAGAGTCGCCAGAATTCCGGCGAGACGGCATAATGAACTACGTGTCCAGGATTGCGAATTAAGAAAATAGACTCCTTTATAAACATAATCCACCCCCGCAATCAAAAACAAATAAACTGCCATCAGGAAATCACACACTGCAATTTGAATTATCAGGATATCGGATGATTTTCTATGAGATTCAGTCGATGAGAAGCGATTTACTCGCATTGCAACGACCAGAGCATTGGCGATAAAGCTGAAAGTCGCGATAACCCAAATAATAGCCCTCAAAACAGTATTAGCCATTAAATCAAAACACGATGAAAACTGATCGGCTTTCGGGGAGCACTTCTCGATGTTTGGTACCATACAGCAAAATTTGTATGCGTCTGATGCGAGGGAGTTCAATGCAGTAAGATTATTCATAACCGTCTTTCCTACATTTATCATGTCAGAGTTGTTCGTTATGTCCAGGACGTTGAGAGAGAATAATCCAGAAAAAGCGTGGTTCGAAATATATTTGATTTGGTTGCTGCTGATATTCAACGACTGTAAAGCCGTTAGACCTTCAAAAATATTATCACCAAGCGCTGTAAGAGAAAGTTGGCGAAGGTCAAGAACATTTAAAGACCTTAGACCTTTAAAACAACCGGCTTCCAAATACCTCAGCGGATTTCCAATAAAAATCAATTCTTTCAGACGAAACAAACCAGTGAATATATGGGCGGGTAATGATGCGATGTGGTTAAAGGACAAATCTAATGTGTTTAGATTATGAAGAGGATCAAACGCGTTGGAGACAAGGTCGGGCAAATTATTACGGAAAATATCAAGAATACGAAGATAGACGAAATAGGAGAAGGTCGAAATGTTGAATAGAATCCGATTGTTGGACAGTAGTAAGACTCGAGTGGTCGCCGCAAAAATGCCAGTCATATCAAACAAATTAGCGTCTTCACAATCTACAGAATGACCTTGGCATTTGCAACGGTTTGGACACGTGTTGTTACAAAAAGATTCATCATCGGAGTTGTATCGGCAGTTGACGACACCGTCACAAACTTCTGACTGAGGAATACATCGTTTTTCATCGCCGCATTTAAACATTCCTGGACACGAAAGCTCTTCGCAGTTTAATTCATCTTCTGAATCAGGGCAATCGGGCTGTCCATCACAAACCGATCTCACCGGGATACAATAAGACGATAAGCATTTGACAGTACTGATTGGAAATTTCTAGGGGCCGTGCGCCTGTCGAAAACAATGAATTCATTTTTATATTTCTTCGTCAAAAGAATTTGAACAAAATTGTTTTGCACACAAAGCAATCTTCAACTTCCCTGATTTCGTGCATTAATTTTCTCTTTTCATGGAATAAACTGTCATATTTCAAAGCTTCTTAATTTTTCTCAGAAAAACGCGCGCGCAATTTGGAAATTCGAGTCGGAAATAACCCGAATATATTTATTTCTAACCAGAAATGTGCTTACCAGGGCCCCTCTCTGTGGTAAACATAAAACATTCGTATGCAGCCCAGGTCCTGTAGTTGGACAATACGTCACCGTTCAACACAAGAACAGGGGTAGGCGAGAGTATCTCGTACTGGCAGAAATAGAAGATATCGGGTTCAAATATATCGGTAAGTTTTACATGACTATATATATGTGTAAACTATTAAGAGTATGGCAATGAATTTTGCTTTTCTCGAAAATATTCCGTGACTTGTATATAGCATTTACCCCCGAACGAAAAATTTCGAAATGAAATGAAGTCTCCCTATATTACCAAAATTTTGTTTTAAGCACCCATTCATTTATGGATTATATCATTGTTAAAATTAGATCGATTCATAACAATATTCAGTGACTTGTAATGAGAATATATTTCCGAAAGATCAAATGATTCATATTTACTTTTCGTATCAAATTTGAATTTCTGTTTAGCACCCGGTGATTGTAGTAAGGGATCGAACTCATTTGGATGTATGATTGAATGTAGATGTTACAACAGTGAAAGTTGTAACTATTTGAGTGGTATCTGTGAATCTGGCTGTTCACAGAATTACATCGGAAAGTGGTGCGAGTCAGGTATATATTACACTGAATCATAGATTCCTAAGAATCTCACTCCCTATTCCCTGAATATAGTAACCAATATGAATCGAAAATGATACCAAGTCAAAAAAACCCAAAGTAAAAGATCCTTACCCTTTATTTTGTTTGATTCACCTGAAATTAACATCGATTTCTTTTTCAGAATTGAAGTTGTTTTCTCAATTAACAAGGTCTGCGCTGACAGATAACAGTGTAATAGTTAGTTGGAGAGCTTAGTCGGGTTCTGTAGAAGATTCAAGACGGGGTACTGTCAGCGTTCAGTATCAAGTCGTTTATCGTAAGATATCAGAAAACACTAGGACTAATCAGGAAACTGCAGGAGTCCTTACACATGACACAATTACTGGTCTAACTCCTAATGTTTGGAGAGTTCTCGGTCCAACACCACGGGGTTTCGGGCTCACTCCACTGACAGTCGATGGGGAGTGAGGAAGCCATTGAGCGAGGAGGACTGTATTCGTTCTCGGACAGAAGCAAAGCAGAGGCCGGGCTGAAGCAGAAGCCAGGCGGGTCGTCAAGGTAGAAGCAAAGCCAGGCGGGTCACCGGGCAGAGGCAAAATTAGCGAGTCGGGCAGAGTCAACAGCGTTCCCTGGTTGAAGCGGCAAAAGCGAGGCAGAGTCGTCGTCCTGTCCCTTGAAGCAGCAAAGCGAGGCAAAGTCGTCGTCCTGTCCCTTTGTCATGAAATGACCTACTGCAAGGCCTTTCTTCAGACTATAGCGATTTATTTAGCGGAGAGACGTGCACCATCAGGCTTACAAAGATGAAATGATTTTACAGGAAATTTGTTACGGCTTTTATACAAAATCAGGCTGGGAACTAATTATGATTACTCAATCTGTTGAGAATGTTACAAACTGTCAAAATGTTACTATAAAAAGTACAAAAATATACAAACGAGAGAACAGGCACAGTCTTAAACTAGTTAAAAACAAAAATTATAAACGCGTTAACGATTATGATACGCGAGTTCACACGGGATCTCGGTGGCAACCACGCGCACTATAGCCATCTGGCTTTGATAAACTGTTGCAACGGTTACAACACCTAATACCGGGTATCGGATAGCTGTTAGACTACAGAAATTAGAGAACAGTCGACTTATATCAACTGCGAGTCTGACTAGTCCGAGACTAACTAATACAGGCTTTGTATGCAGGTAAAATCCCTCATTCTAATGAACTCTTAATCATCAATTCAAACACAGGAATAGTGATAAACATGTTTTTTTACTGCAGATCCATTAAACAGTTAGAAATTAAATGCTGTTAGTTGTCGTCTTCAAGTAGATGTCAATTCGTATTTTATAAGTAATTTGTCTGTGGTATTTATTTCAGTACCAGGACCTCCCGCTTCTCTCGACTTCTCATTCACAAGGGATACGAACTCGTGATAACAAGGTTCAAAAAACGTACAGTTACTATAGCCGCCATTTTGTTAGAGCACTTTTGTCCTGTATCACGTTTCTTTGGTCCATTGATGGAATTTGAAAATTGGTGGTCAGTTTTTCAAAGCGCGCATAAAAATCCAGGTAGCTGAACTGCATTATTTTCAGAAATGATTTTCTAATTGTCAGTATGATGAAAATAACTTTGAATTCGATAAAAGTCAATTTTCAATTTGCACTTTTATTATTCGAAGTTGCAACAAAAATTTTGATTCTTTCACTGACTACATCAATTGTATGAAATCCGATTTTTCTATCATAGCACTTACTGAGACTTGGAGTAATGATAATGCCCATAACAATAATCTTAATAAACTACCTGGCTACAATAGTATTTCCAAAAGCCGCTCGAATGATGTAATGGGCGGTGGCGTTGTTCTTTATTTCAAAGATGATTACGAATCTACAATACGCCCAGATCTTACTGGTAAGAATGAGCAAGTGTAAAGTCGTTTATTGCAGATAGTTCACTTTTCGGCAGTTAAGATATCATCACATTAACATAATAAAACATTTCTTAGATAATTATTATCTTTATCAGTTTTTCAGTATGTTTCATCCTCTTGGAAAATTGGAAATTGATATTTTGAAAATTGGATTCGAACACACAAGCTCGAGTGAAGGCTAAGCAACTTTTAACTATACTTACATTTATTACATTTTTACCTATCATTTTTCCCGTTAAAACGCTAATCCTAAACCTAAGCCTACTCTAACCCTAACCTAACTCTGACCCTTTGGACCTTAGTGTGAATCTTATGCCCTTAGAAAGAATAAATACTATCAAAAAAGCCGCCATTTTCTATCGACCATCAAAATTGGGATCATAAAATAGTCGTGGTGTTTATTGCTGCGCATGCGCGGGTCTCTTGTGAAAAATAAATTTGCAGTGCGGTAACCCAGTGCCACTAGCGACACCTGGAGGATTATCTCTGAATCCTCGCTTGCCGCAGTAGCGTTGTCGGCTTACCACTGGACGAAAGACATTTTAAAATTGTATGTAGATATATAGATATAGAACTGACTAGGCACTGAATATCGAATAAGATTTTTAATCTCGTTAATCATTACTCGGTTTCGTAGATTATCGAATTTAATTTTTAGTGAGCGCCGTGTAGTCTGACTCATCCTCTCTACCGCTCTCTCTGACTCACTCGGAAACGCCCAACATTAATTGGATTAAAATCTATTCGCCGTATTTAGAGTTAAACTGATCGTGGAGAATGTTAACATGACGCGCAGTCTCTTAACGTTATTACTCATTCTACTAATGAAACTGTCGTCGGTTCAGACGACTGATCGGATCTCTACCGATCAACCGTCTGTAACTGTCAGTTCACGGTGTAACAATACGTGGTTTTCACTCGATTCTACGTCCGGTTACATCGTTTCACCGAATTATCCGTCGTTTACGCGCGGCGTTGAATGTCGTTGGTTCGTCAACAGCTCTTTACCGGGCACCTTTCGCGTCCAAGTTTACTACGACATCGAGCCGTCGATATTCTGTAGAGATAACTATCTTCACATCAGCGATTCTGATAACTTACTGTGCGGTGCTGGAAAACAATTAGATATTTACCGCAGTAATTCATTATCGTTGATGTTTAAGAGTGATGTAAATGATGTTGTGAAAGGAAGTCGAGTTTATGTATTTTATCGTTTGGAGGAAAAACATCTGAAAACTGTTCACCACTGTTCGTCCAACCAACTAAAACAATTGCAAACTTTTGAAACTGGTTATAAATTTGCTATCATCGAAATGTATGGAATATTATGTAGTTTCCTGCAGCTCGAGTGGTCCGGGATACCAGAGGGTTTAGGTATGAATCTGACTTTTGAGAGAATAGATCTTCGATTGTTACAAGCAGGTTTAGATTTGACCGTTCAAATTTATGACGGATGGAACACAAGTGAACCTATAATGAATATACGGGAACAAACCGGACATCCGCCCATCTCTATTTACACTAAAACTAACAGAGCTATCGTCACTTTTTCAATGAAACAGGTCCGAGTGACTCTCAAAACTAATCTATTTGTAAAACTGTATAGAATTTCAGATTGGAATATTTCGAATCCATCGATTCCGATCTGTAAAAACAAATCCGGAGTGCTCATTCCTGGTGATAGGCCGCACGTGATAACTCGGTCTAAACGCTTATACTGCTGGTCTATCACAGCTGAAATACTGCAGTACGTCGTCTTCAACTGGTCACGTGATCTCGTCACTTCCGGTGACGTCATCGGTGTTTATAAACTGGAAGGTTTAACGGTTGTCGGAACTGATATTTTACTCGGCGAAAACTACCTGGAATCGTTAGGCGTAAAATCTGACGGATTTCTCGTGATATTGTGTTTATTGTCATTAGAGAATCTTTTCGGAAAATCGTTGAGGAATTCAACATCGATCGAATACAAAATAGAATCATTGAAGGAAACAGACGTCAAAGTGGAAGATAAAAAAGTGAGTTAAAACAGCATGAAAATAAATCGTCAATTTATTGTATTGATTTGAAAGTGTTTTATCAACGATGAAAGTACGATTCACGTAATTTTTGCAATCGAATCAGATCGAACATGAGTCATATTTTTTGTTTAAATGGCAAAGGAAAATAAGGTATGAACATTAATTGAAAACCGATGATTTACTCTGTTTTCATCTATTGTAGGTTAGAAATGATCATTCAGTGCAATATTATAGTCTGTTCCCCCGTAATTCGAAACGAAAGTTACAATATCGTATCAGTAGATTTGCACTCAGCTCGAAAATTGACATTCATGAGTATGAATTATCAGGTTATGGATTAAAACTAACAGTTTTATCAGAGAATTGTGATCGAGCTGGTTTTTATATATTTGATGGTGGAAATTTTACAGCTAGACGCTATGGTCCGTATTGTCCTGGTTCATACTACGGTCGATCTGTCGTCAGCCTGATTACATCAGGTGGACCGGTTACTGTAGTAGCATACGCTTACAACTGGCATGATAAACTAGTAACTGGTACACTAAAATTAGTTCCAACTGATTGTGACGGGTATGTTCTACAGGAAGGAGAACGTCGAATCACGATGACGTCATACTGTCTCGTGATTACACCTGAAAATCGACGCCTACCGATAGAAAACATAGATGTATTATCAGAACACGAATATCAAATTGACAGATGTTATCGTACAGCTAGGACTCCCTGTTTAACGATAAGTCTCAATAGTCACGTGTTTAATACCAGTCTTGTATTAAACCATGTGCAATCATTACGAACTAAATATGAATTCTGGAGTTCACCACTAATGATTGTATTACGACGTAAATGTCAGAAATTAAAACAAAGTCAACTGTATCCAAGGTCATTTGGTGGAATTTCTTGGGACGCTGTAGATTGTGGACTCGTGCAGTCACCGAACTTCCCTGGATTATCAACGTCCTCAACTATATTCTTTAGTTTTTCTTTTCCTACTGACAAAAAATTAAATCATTACATCAGATTCCTGTTTAAATTTATCGGACAAACATCATGCTCCGAATCTGTTGGTACCCGCACAAGGGGATCAATATTACTAACACAAATTATCAAGTTATTTGATGATCCGAACAATTCATTTTCCACCTTTACAGAAACCCGTCATACAACAACAATATGTGAAAATAACGCAGTAGCAGGACTTGTATTGTACAGTCTACTCGGGTATGACTTGTATTTTGAGCTGTCAATGTACATGCCAATATTTCGAATTCAATACACTTTGGAACAATCGCCTTTACTGAAACACCGAATCAATGGCTGCCGATCAGATTTTCTAGATTCAGGTGTTTCGTGTATTAGATACATCAAACATGAACGTCTGAATTGGGAGAACGCTGAAATTTACTGTCAACAGAAATATGGAGGACATCTTCTCAGTATCAACTCTCAACGTGAAATGATGGCCGTAAAAAAGCTGTTTGCTACAAAACTGCTTCAAGAGGCATATTCACAGGCGGCGCTTATTGTGATGATTGGATTGAAATGGCAGGTAAAATACATGTGTGAAGATAATGATCAAGTTATTCATAAATGATTAGAACAAAAAGAGTTTACTGCAATGTATGTATAACAAGTGTTTGGCTTTTAATTAAAGGAGTCCAGTGGTTATTACTCGTGGTCTGATGGGAAACCGTTCAGTTACGCAGAATGTTTTAAACCTGCTGCTGTTAATGAAACGATACCAGAAGTTATTCGAGGATTGATATCTCCGCTAAGAAAACAACCGATAAATGACGTCAATATGCCGTGTACGGCGATGATACTGAATAATCCACGAGGATCAGCGAACTGGGTTCGATTCCCGTGTCAAATCATACAAACGCATACAACATTTATTTGTGAAGCAGAAAGAATCGATTTTAATGCATCTTCACAAAACGATACAACTGAAATAACACTCAACAACTTTGAACGATTAAACTCCACGTGTCTAAGAGGATGGATTCATATAGAAGCGCATTGCTATCAAATACTTACAGACTGGCAAACGCTCCAATCTGAAAGTTTAACAATCCAAACAGCCAGAGAAATGTGTCTTACAATCGGCGGAGACATAAGTATAATAACATCTGATATTGAAATTCAGTATTTGATAAATGTTTTCCACTATCAGCATCAATATGGCGCTATACTGACTAATCATACAAGCGGAAGAATTATGGCAATAAAACCAGTTGTAATTAGAGATTTGATAACATATTTTCAAACAGTGAAATGGTCAGTGACTGCCCTCGATAATGTCACAGATGAAGCTCATTCCGTGCTATGTTCCTATGATGTAACTGTTGAAGAGTTAATTTCTAGAAACGGTTGTAAATCGTGGCAGTTTGAATGTAACGATCAAAGATGTATCAGCGACCGTCGCGTATGCGATACCAGAAACGACTGTCAACACGGCGAAGATGAACTCGATTGTACGGATATCAATTTACACAGTCAGTTCCGCTGTAACGATGGACAGGTTATATCGATTAGCGGTTTCTGTAACTTTATGAGAGATTGCGTCGATAGCTCGGATGAGAACTCGTGCTATCATATTTCATGTTCCTCTGATCAGTTTAAGTGTAACGACGGACAATGTGTCGTTAAATATAAACGATGTGATGGACTGGTTGATTGTCAAGACAAATCCGATGAGATCGGCTGCTCTTCGGACGAATGTAACGGGTTTTTGTGCGTAAATGGTGAATGTATCAGTTCTCTGTTGTATCGGGATGGTGTTGTAGATTGTGGCGGGGACCTCGAAGAAGATGAAATAGTAACGACCGATATAACAATCAAACCACAAAGTCACTGCACTACAGAGAACTACTGCACGACCAATTTCACTTCACTCTGTACCGAATCGGATAAACAAAGATGTTCATTCGATTCTCCTCATTGTTACGCGAGAAGAGATAGATGTATTTTAGAAAGAATGCCGACAGGTTTTCCTGTTTGTAGAAGACTCGAACATTTACTGAATTGTAATGAGTTTGAATGTCCGGCTGGTACAGTGAAATGTCCATCGTCTTACTGTATACCGATTAGACACGTGTGCGATGGTCGATCAGATTGTCCTAATTCAGAAGATGAATTCAATTGCGAAACGTTTTCGTGTCCGGGAATGTTTAAATGCACTGACGAACATCGATGTATTCCTCAGTCGGAAGTTTGCGATGGCGTCGTTAATTGTAAACATAACTCGGATGACGAGGCTTACTGCGACGTCACGTGTCCTAACTATTGTAAATGTCAAGGTCGTTTCATCGATTGTGAAAATACTTTTTTATCGGATATTTCTCGAATTTTTGCCGCTTCGACTCGAGTTTTGATTTTATCGAATAACCGAGTTAGATTCAATGAATCGACATTTTCCTCTTTTCTGTACCTTTTCTTGCTCAATATTTCCCGTAATGATTTATCTGACATTGTCTCCAACGCGTTTTCTAATCTACGCAATCTAAATACATTAGATCTGTCGTATAATCGCCTAGTATCACTAGATACTGATACATTCACCGGTTTAAACAGTTTGAAACAACTTTTACTCGCTGGAAATCCGCTGAGATATTTGAACGACGGAAGCTTCAACGGTTTGACGTCACTTCCGGTTATGGATCTCCGTGAACTCTCTATATCGATTCTTACTCGTAACGTATTCCGAGGTTTACCAGCGCTGAAATATTTGAATATCAGCAGTAACGTAATCGAATCAATATCCAGATACGCGTTTGCTGGGTTGAGGTCACTGGGAGTTCTAGATTTCACTAACAATTCTCGGATCATTTCTACGGAAAATAATATCTTCGATAATCTGACGTCTTTATATTTTCTCGCTTCGGACGCGTATAAATTCTGTTGTCTGGCGCCGAATATTGACCGGTGTCTCCCGGATCCTGATCAATTCTCATCGTGTTCAGACCTCATTGAGAACACTGTCCTCAGAGCTGTTATCTGGATCATCGCTTGTTTTACTTGCACTTCCAATATTACCGTTATTTTATTTCGTTTTAGGTCGATTCGAGTTTCGTCAGAAACGCAAAATAGATCGTCGGATATCCTCATCATTAATATCGCGCTTTGTGATTTCCTGATGTCTGTTTATCTGTTTCTGATCGCTGCAACTGATCACGTTTATAAAGGTGTTTATTTTCTGAATTCTGAAACTTGGACTCGTAGTTCATTATGCGGTGTTGCCGGAATTGTTGTGACGATATCTTGCGAAGGCTCTTTAACATTTCTCCTTCTCCTCACGCGTTTCAGATATTCCAATATAATCGACCCATTTTCCGGTAACCCGGTTTTATCCTCAAGTATCATTATGATTCTGTCTTGTTTATGCTGGATATTTCTGAGTTTAATCGCCTTTCTGCCGCTGTCTCGGTCGTCTTATTTCGGTGATAATTTTTACGGTAGTACGGGTATCTGTTTACCTATGAATTTAATATCTATAGATGTCAATGGTTGGCAATATTCGTTCGCTATATTCGCTGTATTAAACGCGATCATTCTCACTCTGATAATGATGTCGTACGCGCAGATGTACAAGTATGTATCCGGAAGCAGGTCCGGTTCGGGTAGAGTCGATCCTACAGAACTCGTTCTAGCTCGACGCAGTTTAGTCATCAATTTGTGTAATTTATTTTGCTGGTTACCGTTAATAATCGTTCAGTTTTGCGCCGTATTTTCGGTCGAGATACCGAACCAGGTGGCCGCTTGGCTGGCCGTTCTTTTCTTGCCGATTAACTCAACTCTGAACCCGCTTCTTTACACTATTCTAACTATCGATATGAAATCCATACGAGCTCGAAATAAACGCAATAAACGACAACCAATAAAATGATGATAGTATTGATGAATGATTATAACTTATTTCCTCTACAATGCAGCTTAAAAGATAACCGCTTCACTCAACAAAAATCACGTTCAGATATAACACATAATACGATATTTCAAAATTTTACGATGAACCACAGTAAAGACAGCGCCTGCCAAACGGGGCTTCTTTTATCGCGTACCCCGAGATTGCAAACCATCGCCAGCCCGGCTCATCCGGTGTGAATATATTGAAATTATTCGATTTGGGATGAAATTCACGGTTCGTAATGACTGATAAATCTTTATATCCGAACTCGTTATAACAAGGTTCAAAAAACGTACAATTACTATAGCTGCCATTTAGTTAGAGCACTTTTGTCCTGTATCACGTTTCTTTGGTCCATTGTTGGAATTTGACAGTTTTAACAACATTTAAACCGTATGAATCTCTAGTTTTCAGTGATGCAAAAACATGTCTCCGATATGCCACAATGCGACATGGGAGCGATATGAAAATCGGTGGTCAGTTTTTTTTAAAGCGCGCATAAAAATCCAGGGTGCTTAACTGCATTATTTTCAGAAATGATTTTCTAATTGTCAGTAAGAGGAAAATAAATTTGAATTCGATAAAAGTCAATTTTCAATTTTCACTTTTAATATTCGAAGTTGCAACAAAAATTTTGATTCTTTCACTGTCTATATCAATTGTATGAAATCCGATTTTTCTATCAAAGGACTTACTGAGACTTGGAGTAATAATAATGCCCATAACAATAATCTTTATAAACTACCTGGCTACAATAGTATTTCCAAAAGCCGCTCGAATGATGTAAAGGGCGGTGGCGTTGTTCTTTATTTCAAAGATGATTACGAATCTACAATACGCCCAGATCTTACTGGTAAGAATGAGCAAGTGTAAAGTCGTTTATTGCAGATAGTTCACTTTTCGGCAGTTAAGATATCATCACATTAACATAATAAAACATTTCTTAGATAATTATTATCTTTATCAGTTTTTCAGTATGTTTCATCCTCTTGGAAAATTGGAAATTGATATTTTGAAAATTGGATTCGAACACACAAGCTCGAGTGAAGGCTAAGCAACTTTTAACTATACTTACATTTATTACATTTTTACCTATCATTTTTCCCGTTAAAACGCTAATCCTAAACCTAAGCCTACTCTAACCCTAACCTAACTCTGACCCTTTGGACCTTAGTGTGAATCTTATGCCCTTAGAAAGAATAAATACTATCAAAAAAGCCGCCATTTTCTATCGACGATCAAAATTGGGATCATAAAATAGTCGTGGTGTTTATTGCTGCGCATGCGCGGGTCTCTTGTGAAAAATAAATTTGCAGTGCGGTAACCCAGTGCCACTAGCGACACCTGGAGGATTATCTCTGAATCCTCGCTTGCCGCAGTAGCGTTGTCGGCTTACCACTGGACGAAGGACATTTTAAAATTGTATGTAGATATATAGATATAGAACTGACTAGGCAATGAATATCGAATAAGATTTTTAATCTCGTTAATCATTACTCGGTTTCGTAGATTATCGAATTTAATTTTTAGTGAGCGCCGTGTAGTCGACTCATCCTCTCTTCCTCTCTCTCTCACTCACTCGGAAACGTCCAACATTAATTGGATTAAAATCTATTCGCTGTAGTTAGAGTTAAACTGATCGAGGAGAATGTCAACATGACGCGCAGTCTCTTAACGTTATTACTCATTCTACTAATGAAACTGTCGTCGGTTCAGACGACTGATCGGATCTCTACCGATCAACCGTCTGTAACTGTCAGTTCACGGTGTAACAATACGTGGTTTTCACTCGATTCTACGTCCGGTTACATCGTTTCACCGAACTATCCGTCGTTTACACGCGGTGTTGAGTGTCGTTGGTTCGTCAACAGCTCTTTACCTGGTACCTTTCGCGTCCAAGTTTACTACGACATCGAGCCGTCTATATTCTGTAGAGATAACTATCTTCAAATCAGCGATTCTGATAACTTACTGTGCGGTGCTGGAAAATAATTAGATATTTACCGCAGTAATTCATTATCGTTGATGTTTAAGAGTGATGTAAATGATGTTGTGAAAGGAAGTCGAGTTTATGTATTTTACCGTTTGGAGGAAAAACATCTGAAAACTGTTCACCACTGTTCGTCCAACCAACTAAAACAATTGCAAACTTTTGAAACTGGTTATAAATTTACTATCATCCAGATGTATGGAATATGTAATTTCCTGCAGCTCGAGTGGTCCGGGATACCAGAGGGTTTCGGTATGAATCTGACTTTTGAGAAAATAGATTTTAGATTAGAACAAGCAGGTTTAAATTTGACCGTTCAAATTTATGACGGATGGAACACAAGTGAACCTATAATGAATATACGGGAACAAACCGGACATCCGCCCATCTCTATTTACACGAAAACTAACAGAGCTATCATCACTTTTTCAATGAAACGGGCTGGATTATATCTCAAAACTAATCTATTTGTAAAACTGTATAGGATATCAGATTGGAATATTTCGAATCCATCGATTCCGATCTGTAAAATCAAATCCGGAGTGCTCATTCCTGGTGATAGGCCGCACGTAATAACTCAGTCTAAACGCTTATACTGCTGGTCTATCACAGCTGAAATACTGCAGTACGTCGTCTTCAACTGGTCACGTGATCTCGTCACTTCCGGTGACGTCATCGGTGTTTATAAACTGGAAGGTTTAACGGTTGTCGGAACTGATATTTTACTCGGCGAAAACTTCCTGGAATCGTTAGGCGTAAAATCTGACGGATTTCTCGTGATATTGTGTTTACTGTTGTCAGAGAATCTTTTCGGAAAATCGTTGAGGAATTCAACATCGATCGAATACAAAATAGAATCATTGAGGGAAACAGACGTCAAAGTGGAAGATAAAAAAGTGAGTTAAAACAGCATGAAAATACATCGTCAATTTATTGTATTGTATTTAAATTGTTTAACAACGATGAAACAATGTGTAAAATTCACATGAATCGTAATTTTTTTAAATCAAACCTGGTCGAACATAAGTCATTGACCCTTTAACGACAGAGTCGCAATATTTTCGGTTAAAGGGCAAAGGAAAATACGGAATGAATATTTATTGAATACCGATGATTTACTCTATGTTTACATCTATTGTAGGTTGCAAATACTCATTCAGTGCAACTTACCAGTCTGTTCCCCCGTTATCCGAAACGGAAGTTACAATATCGTATCAGTAGATTTGCACTCAGCTCGAAAATCGACATCTATGAGTCTGTATTAGGAACTCAGGAATTAACAGTTTTATCAGAGAAATGTGAGAGAGCTGGTTTTTATATATTTGATGGTAGTAATTTCACAGCTAGACGCTATGGTCCGTATTGTCCTGCTGGTGGTTTGGGAAACTACGGTCGATCTGTCGTCAGTCTGATTACATCAGGTGGACCGGTTACTGTAGTAGCGTACGCTTACAACTGGCACGATAAACTAGTAACTGGTAGACTAAAATTAGTTCCGACTGACTGTGACGGTCATGTTCTGCAGGAAGGAGAACGTCAGGTCACAATGACGTCATACTGTCTCGTGATTACACCTGGAAATCGACGCCTACCGATAGAAAGCATTGATGTATTATCAGAACACGAATATCAAATTGACAGATGTTATCGTGGAGCTATGAATCCCTGTTCAGCGATAAGTTTCGATAGTCACGTGTTAAACACCAGTCTCGTATTAAACCATGTGAAATTATTACGCACTAAATATGAATTCTGGAGGTCAGCACTAATGATTGTATTACGACGTAAATGTCAGAAACTAAAACCAAGTCAACCGGCTCCACGGTTTATGGGTGGAATTTCAAGGAACACTGTAGATTGTGGACTCGTGCAGTCACCGGACTTCCCTGGATTATCAACCTCCTCAACTATATTCTTTAGTTTTTCTTTTCCTACTGACAAAAATATAAATCGTTACATCAGATTCCTGTTTAAATTTATCGGACAAACATCATGCTCCGAATCTGTTGGTACCCGCACAAGGGGATCAATTGTACTAACACAAATTATCAAATTATTTGATGAACCGAACAATTTATTTTCCACCTTTACAGAAACCCGTCATATAACAACAATATGTGCGAATAACGCAGTAGCAGGACTTGTATTGTACAGTCTACTCGGGTATGACTTGTATTTTGAGTTATCCATGTACATGCCAATATTTCGAATTCAATACACTTTAGAACAATCGCCTTTACTGAAACACCGAATCAATGGCTGCCGATCAGATTTCATAGATTCAGGCGTTTCGTGTATCAGATACATTAAACATGAACGTCTGAATTGGGAGAACGCTGAAATCTACTGTCAACAGAAATATGGAGGACATCTTCTCAGTATCAACTCTCAACGTGAAATGATGGCCGTAAAAAAGCTGTTCGCTACAGAACTACTTCATGTGGCATATTCACAGGCGGCGCTTATTGTGATGATTGGATTGAAATGGCAGGTAAAATACATATCAAATATCAATCATCTAATTGAGCTTTGATGATTATGATTCATGTTCTTGTCATGTGACAAGATAAGAAGTTATTCCAAAAATGATTAGAACACAGAAAATAATCCAAAAAGAGTTTTCTTCAATGATTGTATTACAAGTGTGTATTTTTTTATTTTTAAAGGAGTCCAGTGGTTATTACTCGTGGTCTGATGGGAAGCTGTTCAGTTACGCAGAATGGTTTAAACCTGCTGCTGTTAATGAAACGATACCAAAAGTTATTCGAGGATTGATATCTCTGCTACGAAAACAACCGATAAACGACGTCAATATGCCGTGTACGGCGATGATACTGAATAATCCACGAGGATTGGCGAACTGGGTTCGATTCCCGTGTCAAATCGAGGAGACACATACGACATTCATTTGTGAAACAGAGAGAAACGTATTTAATGCATCTTCACAAAACGAAACAACTGAAATAACGCGGAACAACTTTGAACGATTTAACTCCACGTGTCTAAGAGGATGGATTCATATAGAAGCGCATTGCTATCAAATACTTACAGCCTGGCAAACGCTTTATACTGAAAGTTTAACAATCCAAACAGCCAGAGAAATGTGTCTTACAATCGGCGGAGACATAGGTATAATAACATCTAGTATTGAAATTCAGCATTTAAAAAATGTTTTCCACTATCAGCATCAATATGGCGCTATACTGACTAATCATACAAGCGGAAGAATTATGGCAATAAAACCAGTTGTAATTAGAGATTGGATAACATATTTTCAAACAGTGAAATGGTCAGTGACTACCTTCGATAATGTCACAGATGAAGCGCATTCCGTGCTATGTTCCTATAATGTAACTGGTGAAGAGTTAGCTTCTATAAGCGGTTGTAAATCGTGGCAGTTTGAATGTAACTATCGAAGATGTATCAGCGACCATCGCGTATGCGATACTAGACACGACTGTCAACACGGTGAAGATGAACTCGATTGTACGGATATCAATTTACACAGTCAGTTCCGCTGTAACGATGGACAGGTTATATCGATTAGCGGTTTCTGTGACTTTATGAGAGATTGCGTCGATGGCTCGGATGAGAACTCGTGCTATCATATTTCATGTTCCTCTGATCAGTTTAAGTGTAACGACGGACAATGTGTGGGTAAATATAAACGATGTGATGGACTGGTTGACTGTCAAGATAAATCCGATGAGATCGGCTGCTCTTCGGACGAATGTAACGGATTTTTGTGCGTAAATGGCGAATGTATCAGTTCTCTGTTGTATCGGGATGGTGTTGTAGATTGTGGCGGGGACCTCGAAGAAGATGAAATAGTAACTACCAATATAACAATCAAACCACACATTCATTGCACTACAGAGAACTACTGCACGACGAATTTCACTACACTCTGTACCGAATCGGATAAACAAAGATGTTCATTCGATTCTCCTCATTGTTACGCGAGAAGAGATAGATGTATTTTAGAAAGAATGCCGACAGGTTTTCCTGTTTGTAGAAGACTCGAACATTTACTGAATTGTAATGAGTTTGAATGTCCAGCTGGTACAGTGAAATGTCCATCGTCTTACTGTATACCGATTAGACACGTGTGCGATGGTCGATCAGATTGTCCCAATTCAGAAGATGAATTGAATTGCGAAACGTTTTCGTGTCCGGGAATGTTTAAATGCGCTGACGAACATCGATGTATTCCTCAGTCGGAAGTTTGCGATGGCGTCGTTAATTGTAAACATAACTCGGATGACGAGGCTTACTGCGACGTCACGTGTCCTAACTATTGTAAATGTCAAGGTCGTTTCATCGATTGTGAAAATACTTTTTTATCGGATATTTCTCGAATTTTTGCCGCGTCGACTCGAATTTTGATTTTATCGAATAACCGAGTTAGATTCAATGAATCGACATTTTCCTCTTTTCTGTACCTTTTCTTACTCAATATTTCCCGTAATGATTTATCTGACATTGTCTCCAACGCGTTTTCTAATCTACGCAATCTAAATACATTAGATCTGTCGTATAATCGCCTAGTATCACTACATGCTGATACATTCACTGGTTTAAACAGTTTGAAACAACTTTTACTCGCTGGAAATCCGCTGAGATATTTGAACGATGGAAGCTTCAACGGTTTGACGTCTCTTCCGGTTATGGATCTCCGTGAACTCTCTATTTCTTTTCTTACTCGTAACGTATTCCGAGGTTTACCAGCGCTGAAATATTTGAATATCAGCAGTAACGTAATCGAATCAATATCCAGATACGCGTTTACTGGGTTGAGTTCACTGGGAGTTCTAGATTTCACCAACAATTCTCGGATCATTTCTACGGAAAATAATATCTTCGATAATCTGACGTCTTTATATTTTCTCGCTTCGGACGCGTATAAATTCTGTTGTATGGCGCCGAATATTGACCGGTGTCTCCCGGATCCAGATCAATTCTCATCGTGTTCAGACCTCATTGAGAACACTGTCCTCACAGCTGTTATCTGGATCATCGTTTGTTTTACGTTCGTTTCCAATATAACCGTTATCTTATTTCGGTTTAGGTCGATTCGAGTTTCGTCAGAAACACAAAATAAATCGCCGGATATCCTCATCATTAATATCGCGCTTTGTGATTTGCTGATGTCTGTTTATCTGTTTCTGATCGCTGCAACTGATCACGTTTATAAAGGTGTTTATTTTCTGAATTCTGAAACTTGGACTCGTAGTTCATTATGCGGTGTCGCCGGAATTGTGGTGACGATATCTTGCGAAGGCTCTTTAACATTTCTCCTTCTCCTCACGCGTTTCAGATATTCCAATATAATCGATCCATTTTCCGGTAACCCGGTTTTATCCTCAAATATTATTATGATTCTGTCTTGTTTATGCTGGATATTTTTAAGTTTAATCGCCTTTCTGCCGCTGTCTCGGTCGTCTTATTTCGGTGATAATTTTTACGGTAGTACGGGTATCTGTTTACCTATGAATCTAATATCTATAGATGTCAATGGTTGGCAATATTCGTTCGCTATATTCGCTGTATTAAACGCGATCATTCTCACTCTGATAATGATGTCGTACGCGCAGATGTACAAGTATGTATCCGGAAGCAGGTCCGGTTCGGGTAGAGTCGATCCTACAGAACTCGTTCTAGCTCGACGCAGTTTAGTCATCAATTTGTGTAATTTATTTTGCTGGTTACCGTTGATAATCGTTCAGTTTTGTGCCGTATTTTCGGTCGAGATACCGAACCAGGTGGCCGCTTGGCTGGCCGTTCTTTTCTTGCCGATAATACCCACTTTGAACCCGCTTCTTTACACTATTCTAACTATCGATATGAAATCCATACGAGCTCGAAATAAACGCAGAAAACGACAACCAATAAAATGATGATAATATTGATGAATGATTATAACTTATTTCCTCTACAATGCAGCTTAAAAGATATCCGCTTCACTTTACAAAAATCACGATCAGACTTTACACCTAATACGACATTTGAAAATATTACGATGAACCACAGTAAAGACTGCGCCTTCCAAACGTAGCTTCTGATGATCGTCATCCCGGTATATCCAGTTTACAATTATTGAAATTGTCCTATTTGGGATTTTTCTTTTCTAAATAAACTCAGTTTTCGATCACTCTGCACCTGCTCCTCGTTCGATTAGGACGGAAATAAACTACGTAAAATAGAAATAAATTGGTGAAATCGTTCACATTCTCATACTTGGAAAAAAGCAACTAAAAATTATGTTGCTAAAATGGTCGAGACCCTAAAATAGTGGAGAACGAACCTAAAATGGTGGGCATCGTAGGTTTGTTATAACTGATAAATCTTTATATCCGAGCTCGTTATAACAAGGTTCCACTGTACTAACTTAATCGGTGTATAATTTCAAATTCTAAATCATGATATTGTTTCTCTTGAAATTAACTACGATACTAGATATCAATTTGCATGCAGAAAATCTGCTATCATATGTCCCATTCAAGTCTCATTCGTCCAAGAAGTCTGTAAGGTTTTAAATCTTAAGCCTGGTATCCATGAGAAATGGGCTCGTAAAAGTTCGAATCCTCCTGTTTTTTTTTCTCAGCGTCCTAGAGAAATGGGTTTGAATCCTGCATTTTCCTCGGCGAATAAGAAAAATAAGGGAATGCACGGGTTCGAGTCATACATTTTCCTCAGTGTCCAAGAGAGTTGGGCATGCAATGGTACGAATTCTACATTATCTTTAGCGTCCAAGAGAAGCGGCCTTTTGCGAGGGTTCGAATCTTATCCTCAGCGTACAAGAGAAGTGGGAATGCACGGGTTCGAATCCTACATTTTCCCCAAGTGTCCAAGAGGTCCAAGGGTTCGAATCCTACATTATCTTCAGCGTTCAAGAGAAGTGGGCTTGCGAGGGTTCCAATCCAACATCATCATCAGCGTCCAAGAGTTCCTGTTTTCCCCAGCCTCACAAGAGAGGTAGGCTTGCAAGGGTTTGAAGTCTAAATCATCCTAGGCGTCCAAGAGAGTTGGGCTTGCGAGGGTTCGAATCCTAAGTGTTCCTTGACGTCCAAAAAGGCTGCAACATACATAGTCCTAATCAGGAATACAATAGAACAGACGAATCGAAATCAATATAATTTATTTCGTTCCCAACCGCCACCTAGCGACACGATTTAACATCGAATATCAGAATGTAGCTCCCTTCGAGTCTTTAATGCTGAAGTGATGATGCAGTCATCTGTGATATGTCTCGTTTGCTGGAGCTGAAGATGTATAAAATAACCAAAAAGTTATCATCAGATATGATCACAGAATTGTCAATAACCAAACTCCCAAAGTGGTCTTAAGACTATTTTAACTGGTTTAAGTCCAAAGTTTCACTGTAATACATCCGTCTTAAGTTCAGAGTGAGTCAGTTCTAGTCAGATCTCGGTGTTCTAGTCAGTTTTGCTGGTAGAGGTATTCTAGTCGGTTGTGGTAGCGGTGTTCTAGTCGGTTGTGGTAGCGGTGTTCTAGCCAGTTGTGGTAGCGGTGTTCTAGCCAGTTGTGGTAGCGGTGTTCTAGTCAGTTGTGATAGCGGTGTTCTAGTCGGTTGTGGTAGCGGTGTTCTAAATGACTTCGGCACGAAATGACTTCAAAATAAAACGGTGCGAAACGACTTCAAAATAAATCGGCGCGCGAGATGACTTCAAAATAAAACGGCGCGCGAGATGACTTCAAAATAAAACGGCGCGCGAGATGACTTCAACATGAAACGGCGCGCGAGATGACTTCAACATGAAACGGCGCGCGAGATGACTTCAAAATGAACCGGCGCGCGAGATGACTTCAAAATGAAACGGCGCGCGAGATGACTTCAAAATGAAACGGCGCGCGAGATTACTTCCTGCGCGAAATGACTTCAAAATGAAACGGCGCGCGAGACGACTTAAAAAGTAGACAAAGTTACTTAGTCTCTTCTTACGCCGATGTAGGGCAGACCTCATCGAAGTCTTCACAACCTCACTCGAAACTACTACAAGTCTCCAATGACCGATAGTTCACCTAATACTAGATAATCGAACCAGAACTACAGCTAACTCGTTAAAGCTACTGACACACTCCGAGCTATGTTTTTTTCTGCCAATGGAACAGTTTGCCAAACCAGGTCGCAATAAGCACACATCAGTCGACTGTTTTAAAGCTGGATAAGCGTTGTAAAGGACTTGTACCGGGTTAAAAGCAATCGCATCGTGTACTACATGGCACTCCGTAGTTTAATAACTTACTGTGAATATATATGTTTCGTGGCTATAACTCAGGAAGAAGTCATCCACGCGCTCTCTCTCTCTCTCGCAGTTTATACTCCGTATCGCGCAAGACCCGAAAGGGTTATTTTGTGGTACCTGTCGTTAGCTGGTAAAATGAAATGGCTCGAGATGACTCCAAAGTGATACGGCGTGAAAATGACTTCAAAACAAAACGGTGCGAGACGACTTCAAAATAAAACGACGCGAGATGACTTCAAAATGCGTGACATGACTTGAAAATGAAACGGCGTGAGATGACTTGAAAATGAAACGGCGTTAGTTGACTTCAAAAAGTAACACGGCGTGACATGACTCCATAATAAAACGGCGTGACATGACTTCAAAAATTAAAACGGCACGAGATGACTTCAGAAAGTAAAATGGTGCGAGATGACTAAAACGGCTCAACGTGAACTAAATGGCTCGATTAAGACATCGCGCGCAAGAATCTCAAAACCAATCTGGGAAAAATCGACGCCTTTTAGCAAGCGGTTTTTGTCGATTCATTTTAAGAGTTTAACCAGACGAAGCTGTGTAGAGTTGAAAAAGAGAGCACTAGTATCAAACTGGCAACACCGTATCTCCATATTACACCCAAAAACTGAAAAAAAGCGGGACAGGGCGACGGGGCGAACATGAATATACAAGGTTCTCAGTTCTCAACCGGAGCCCAACAAATCACCTTGAAACACCTGTCTGCCACTCTGGGATTTTTCACTTTGAGCCTATAGGGGGCGCTAAATACGGGGTATTCGTTTAGAAGGAAAATCGTCAAATATATTGCAAATTTACCTTAAAAGGTTTTTGATCTATTGTACGTCAGCATAGCATGGTTTCACATGTATACGCTTATGCATGAATCGTTTCCGATATGTTTTGTCAAACTCAGGCAAGCTCTACCCAAAAATGCCCAAAGATTGATTTCTAGACGTCATGCAGTCAGTTGGATGGTTGACTAATACCAGTAACCTAGTGGCTAAATACCAGTCACCAGGCCCTGTTCGATGTTGGGTCTCTAATCCAACACTAAGCCCTAATACCAGTAACCGATTGACTAAATACCAGTCACCAGGCCCTGTTCGATGTTGGGTCTCTAATCCACCACTAAGCCCTAATACCTATACTTATCCAGGCGTATGAGTAACTAAATGTTCTAAGTTCAACCCATTAAATCTGACCAAAGTAACACTTAACTTACAAACTGTTAACTAATTCTAGTTTTTAGTGGGAACCAATTGTAAAGTACATTTATACAATTGGCATGAAAATAATTAACAACTGAAATTATGTTTTAATTGAGGATCGACTAACTAGCTAAATTACTAACATCGATTCTATTCTATGAATCAGTGCAAATAGAAGAAGACATATCATACAGGTCGTACCGGAGTTTTTCAAGCCACTCTGTCATCTCGTCATTCAACTTCTGATTCAATCTTCCGTGGCCCGGGGGTCTTGTTCTTCTCACTGAAATCATGGACGTATCAACTCGGAGTTGATAAGTCCACGCTGGTTTATTTTTTACCTTATTCAATTCGGAACACTTTGTTTTTCGTCGCTCGGCGGTGAAGCGAGTCTGTCGTATCGTCCATGTAGAGCCGTCAACCAATGACCTATATATTTTTGCAACCTAACCTAGGCTATTTTTTCCTAAATCTAAACCTATAAAACATAATTTCAGCCGCTAATGTTAAATAAAGTTCCACTTACCTTACAGCGACCTTGCGAAGCAATGAACCAGCGATTCCAGAAACTCGATTAATAATCCTCCGATTTAAGTCAATTTAATCCTTCGATTTTGAGTCAATTTTGAAGTCATTTTTAAATTCCGTGTCCCTGAGTTAAAACTAGAATTGTATTTTCATAAATAGTTCGCATGAGCTCAGTTGCGAATGGTCTAATATTCCATGATAATTCGCTTTTTAGTAAACGTATATCCTTTCGTACACAGTGCCATATACATAGACTTCACATGATAGAATTTCTAAAAGTTCAATGACGACTTGTGCGAGCGCCCAACAACTTTTAACTGACCTCTCAAATTTCGTACGCGGTGATGATTGGCTGCATCGTCAATAACCGAAATATGACTAAGGAGGGATTAATACAGGCCGCCGGTCAAAGGCATTCTCCGTTCGGGCCAGTAGAGACAAGGGTTTAGCGTAGCTGCAGTGATTTTAAAATTTTTCATGAATCGATAAGCAGTAGAAATGCACATTCAAATGCGGGGGATAAGATTGGTTTTAGAACTAAATTTTAAGTTTTTAGCCACTAGGCACTCAGCATCCGGCGCGAACCTTAATGCAATGCATTGTTCAATATAGCGCATTTACATTGAATTTAACCGTACGGTGCTGCAAACTTCCTTTATATCACCGTTTCCTTGGTTACGGCTATACAAGATGGCGGCGAAACCAGCGAAGGCTGGAATAAAATACGACGATGGTTCGGCTACTTTCCCATCAACTGCTTCCCTGTTCGAACGATCTTGAAACAAAGCGAAGAAGGTGATTTTTAACATGGAAAATTCTCCCGATAAATAAAACTGTCATCATCATAAAATATGTCGCTTTCGTTCGATCGCCTGTTCCCCTTATGCAGTCTTCACCTGCGCTGTAGTGGGTGGTTACTGATACGCCTTTCGAAATAAGAAAAAAGTGCCTTTTGTCTTTAACTGAATGAGAAAATTTATTGTGAATTAGAAAATCTAAACACGGAATTTGGTCATTTTGTTCCCATTCAAAAGTGAATTTTATTTATTGAATGGGAACAAAATGACCAAATTCCGTTTTTAGATGTTCTAATTCACAATACATTTTCTCATTTGATTTTCTCAGTCTACCGCAAACCTATCAACGCCGAGGCATACCTTCACTTCTTTTCGTTTGTTGCTAAATCAATCAAAATTGGTCTCGCTCAAGGCCTCTTTCTCCGTGCACTGCGGATCTGCGATGAAACCTTCCTTTCGGCTGAATTTGACCATATATCCAACTCTCTTAGAAAATTGGCTTACCCTGATCACATTTTGAAAATCGCTATTTCTAAGGCTAAACGTACCTTCTTCAATTCTAAACCTCCAGAAAATAAAAAACACATTTCAGAGTTCATTGTAGTTCCGTATGTACCTGTTTTGCAAAAGTTTCGTCACTGTCTCCCTTTATTGGATTAAAAAATCATTTTCACGTATGAAAACAAAATTAGTAAGATTTTGGTTAAAAACAATCAATCTAAACCTTTGGACTGCGGAGTTTACAAAATTCCTTGTTTTGGCTGTGATAAAATTTACTTTGGAGAAACTGGTCGTGATTTAAAAACTAGAATTTCGGAACACAAAAAGGATATGATAAATCAAAAAACCGGCTAGTGGCGTAGCCAATCACGTTTGGAACACTGGTCATCGTTTTAATTTTGATAAAGCCGAAATTATTTATACTTCCAGCAATTACACTAAATGCCCCATAGTTGAGTCTGCCCTAATTACTCGTCACTCAGTTATAAATACCAATCTAGATAATGGCTTTTCTCCGGACAATTCCCTTCTTTCTAAGTATATTACTTCATGCCTTGCCAAACACTAATTACTTATTCACTCACCAATTTACTCAATTAACCTGTCCTCCTCTGTATATATAACCCTGTTTTTAGTCTTTATCTCACACCTGACGATGATCTCTAGGGTGAGATCGAAACGTCGTGTCTTTTATATATTTTAGATTGAATAAATAAATTCCGGGTTTTAAATTCTTTTAATCTGTTAATAGTGGGATTTTATCTTACTATCCGTTCACCACGTTTGAGTGTGTTTATCGTTCGTTCCGAATGTTTGAATGAAAATATCGATCGGTTATTGTAAGGTATTAGATAAATTCTAGGACAAGATGGCGGCACGTACAAAAAGTCTATAACCAGTTGGTACGAGGAGACTGTCAGAGTCTGCTGTCAGAGTCTGCTGTCTGGCGTTAAGGACAGTCGGAGTGAGAGAGACGAAACATTTCTTTAATTTGGAGAATGAAAATAGTTGACTTTTTTTTTCTGAATACAATTCAGTACATACTCACTTAACATGCGGTTAGTGACGCCGCTGTCGCCTCGGCATCCGACACAATTCAGGAGTAAATTTCATGGATAAAGTAAATCGCATGGATAGAGTTAAAGAAGGTAAGAATAATTCATAAGAATTTTTACCAATATAAGTAGTGAGGCTTGGGAGCTATTTACTACCAGGGGTTACCAAAATAAGGAAAATGTTTTGAGAATGATAGAAAAATCCGTAAATGATTTTTGTGCTTATTTAAGAAAATGTTGGAATGAAACGCATTCTGCCATATCGAATCTGTCTAATTCGAAAATATATTGTAAATTGTTATATTGTATGATTTCAATTTTGATATACGAACATTTAAATCTATTCATTTTAGTTCGTGATATTTCAAAGTGGACCTGATTTTGTTGACTGTAATAAGTCTTGAGGTTGAATTTTTCTCTTAAAAGTTACTTCCTCGACTACAATCTCAAATCTGCATTACATAACTCATCTTTGAATGGTTATTTCAAATTAAATCAAATTAAGAAATATATGAATGAATTCTTGTGATTCAGGGCCCGGTTTTATAAACCGGTAATACCTTTAACCCGGGGTTAACTCAATTAAAAATTAATTAAGTTAGTCCCCAGGTTAAAGGTAATACGAGTCTATAAAACCGGTCCTAGAAGACTTAGTAATTTGCGTTCCAATGAAGAATCGTTTCATCGTTATTAGAGAAAAAGATGGCTGCCATCACGATTTTCATTAATCACACATCCGCTATGAGTGATTATTTGATGATTAGTGCAGGGGTTTTAATGCAATCATTTAGGAATTAATGGAAGGATTCTATTCTACACGTCGTTAAGAACGATCAGATCCACAATAGGAGACATTTCCGAGGATAGTTTAAACGCAGAAGAGGTTTAGGAAGCAGTAAATTATGACTTTGTTTGATCATTTAGTATTTATAGAAATAATCGTTTATTTACACGTCTCTCCAAGATCAGTTATTATCAGATGATGGTTTGACGCAGATGGGCTGGATCATTTAGGAAGTAATGATTCATGATTTTAATTGATAATCAAATAGCATGTTTAAAAAATAATCTATACTTTCTTATTTACACGTCCTTTTTGGTATGTACTTATTCAGCTGATGCCTGTGTTGTCTGATACGGGGAAAACCAATGGTTTGTCTCATTGTACACGAAAGGGGTGTCCTGTCTATCGTGCTTAGGATTAAAGTGGAGTTAATCCGTTAACTAATTAAACTGGTTTTTTCATATTTTGATAATTTGTTCTTTTTACTTTTTCTTTAATTTATTTATTTTTTCCTACTCAGGTGGCGGTGACCTTTGATGTTCTGTTCTGGCCTCCTTCCTAACCTCCCCCCACAGAGCAAAATAAACTAGCAAATCTGAAATTTGTTCGAACTTCCTTTAAAATGATTTATTTGAAAATCAAAAGGAAGTTAATCACATGAATATAAAATAAGCGATATCATACTGCATCGTTCAGACACACAAAATGTACCGTAAAAGAAACATCTTTCGTTTTTTGTTGTTGTTGATTCTATGTTTATTCATCACAAACACATCAGGTGAGTGTATCAATAATCGTTGGTTCCAGAGTTGTAAAAAATGCGGAAATCGTAAATTGTACGATTTCAATCCATAAGAGAGCACCGATGATAACCAGAGAAAGAAGAGAATTATTGTTGGAGAACAGCATTAGGAGATTATTTTTGTAAAATAATCTTCTTTTTGTCATTTCAGCGAAATGTTTTGGGAAGAGTTGTACTGGTTGGGAGTGTCATTGCAGTAATACAGCCGTGGACCTATGTCCAATAAAGGGACAGAATATAGATGGCGCTTTAAAGTGTCCAAATACTAACACTGCATGTGAGTCATATTGGACCGGACCAGCTTGTCAAATCGGTAAGTTTTCTATATCAACTGTTTCTGCTCCAGTAAACCGGAATCAGGTCAAATATCTCTGCCTTATATCAAATTAACGGATTAGCTCCATAAAAGCCTTTACAAAAATTAATCTAAAAGAAATAGGAACGAATGATGTAAATTTCATTAGATTTATCTCAGATTAACCGAATAACACTAAAACTAATCCGTATACGGATTAACGTCACTAATCCATAAGCGAGAAAAAATATGTTAGTAAAAATATCATTGATTTATGAAACACCCGGGAACTGTCAACGAACTGACATCAACTCTAATTATTTCATCGCGTAAAGAAAAAATATGTTAGTTTTGTTTAATTCTAGTTGAAATTATGAAATAACTTTGAATCAATTCGTTTTTGTTCGTTTTGAAAATTCGTGAAATAATTTCAACTCTTTTAGTCACAAAATGTGTTTTGTGAATACGTGGCTCGTGGTAAAAGGGATACAATATCATCCCATTTGATGATTTAGATCATACTAGATGAAATCAATGATATAACTTTGAATTAATTTGTTAGGACGACGGTACATAGTACACGTCGTCCTATTGTTATAGTAAAATCCGTCACGTCAAACGATTACGTCCGTTTAACGTACGCGTCTGAAACTTTCACAGTCGCTTAAATTTGAAACATAGAAGGTTGAGTTCGTTTGTGGAGAATTTTTGTTACTTGGTTAATTAAATATTGCCGAAATAAAAAAATTGAAATTCTGAAGTAGTGCCGACCCTGTCTAGGCGTAAATCTGTATTAGTCCGCGCTTAAAATAGTGCCACGCATACATTTTTAAAATGACACTTTACATAGGCCTATAATGATTTAAATCTCTATATTTCCGTAGATAAATATCGGGGCATTTATTTTGTCATCATTGCCAGAAAGTTCGGTATTTTCATAGTGTATGTGTGTCAGCGGATTAATTGAATGTTTACGCATTGGTGATATGGACTCGGCGAGTACACGTGCTACATCGATTCAACATCAGCTGCTGTTGAATCGATACTCGTACGTCGAGCAACGCTGATAACTATCTTACTATTTTTTTTTTTTTATTTCTCTCTTTTTTTTCTTTTTTCCTCTTGTCAGACAGTTCTATGCGTATTGATAGACCGTCATCCCTGTTCGATGTAAATCAGAACATACCTCAAGTGTCAAAGAGAGTAAAATGATTTATCGTCATTAATTCTTTTGGACTTTCGCGTCAGCGATCCGTTTTTAGAGCCCGATTATGTGTATCTAGTTTGCGGCACAGTGATGAAATCGCGCGTCGATAACATTAGTTACAGTCCCGTAGGCAATATCGACTTACATACGCGGCGATCACCGTTTATGTATCAGTATTAGTTAGTGTTTTATGGAGCGGGTCGCGCGTAGGCTACAATCCACACGCTCGTTATATCAAAAAGGTCTTGAATTAGCAAAAGAAATATTATTCACGATAACTTTTACTAGAAAAAATTCCTTTTGTGAAACCATTAAAACCTTTAAGTCGGTAATTTTATTTCGTCAGTAACTAGTTTTAATTTCGACTGTAGCCATATTAGTCTCACGTTCGGATATTTTCACAAACATCCGATTATAAAAGCTTTAACCACCAACGATTAGGTAACTACTCGTCAGTAACCGGCCTACACCCTCGTCGCACTGTTTTGTATCATTCTCCTTGATCTATCAAAAGTTTTTCCAGTGAAAGATTCCCATAATCAATCTTTAAGATATCATGTAAGAATTCTTATGAGACTGCTGGTAAATATTCATTCTGTTCCACTTGGTCGATCGTTTGACTAGCTCCAGGCCCTAAGAGTACAGTTAGCAGTTGGCCTATGGTTCAGTCTGAGAACAGCTTCATGCATGTGAAGCTTGTACCCCATGAACTGCATGGTCATTGGCCTATGTCACGGGTTCTTGGCGATTGTGCCGAGGCGACTGTGTCCGGTGGTCATGGTAAGTATAACTTTAATTAAACATGCACCGATGGCTAAAATGATACCTTCGTTTCTCAACCCCTCTAATTGTATGTAAGGCAATATCAATCCATACCGACAACGATTTTGTTGATCGAGCTTACAATATATCGAGCCTCGGAACCTTTTTCCCTCTAGTTTTCAAACTTGCAGGATGCTAACTGCTCCGTTTTGCCTTAAATCTCTGTAATACCTTAAACTTGCATTATATGTTAGACTCTTTGTCTAACAGTGGAACTTCGTTTGGACCTGACTTGTAAATGTGTTTGAAAAGCACTACAGTGTGTAAGCCTTAGCAACCAACCTATTCAACCTGAGTGCCACTTATAATTTCTATTCTCTGTCGTCGTCCTATTAAAAAGTTTCTTTCTAGTTTTTGTATGTTTTGAAAAATCGTGAAATAATTCAAATCTATCATTCACAAAATGTGTTGTGTAGGTAACGTGGCTCGTGGTAAAACAGTTACGATGTCATCCGTTTACTCCGGGTCATACGGTAGTAAATGTACAGATGGTCAAACGGTAGCTTATCATGATCTGTGTCTCACTGGTGAGCATCAAGACGCCTGGACTAGAATTGATCTCGGAACTCAATACGTGATACATGAAGTTACACTTTGGGATAGATCAGACGCGACTGGTTGCACCGATAACCCTGGAGACGCGTGGAGTGAGTACAAATTATTATTGTTGATTATTTCATTGATTATTTCGGTCAAATCTGAAAAAATACTACTTTCAACTAGCTGGAAAAGTCTCGTTGAATATAAATTCCGTCTTGTAGATGGAATATCTTCAAAACTAACCAATCATAGATGGATTCTAAATATCCCGGACTCAGTTTCTCACTGTTTTCAGTTACCCTACGTTTAACCAAGATGAGTTGGAATATTGAACTCTACCGAAATATCAAACTCTGAGTCGTCAATGATCAATAATCTGTCCACAACAATGTGTCGGTGGTATCCATAGATGGCAACATCGTTAAAAATACGTTATTGGAAAATTTTGAATCAACTTTTCCAACGTGCCAGAATTTTCAGTCGATCACTATAAATTTGTGATAGGGGCCGTGCGCCTGTAGGGAGGGGGGGGGGGGTAGTGTACATGCTTTTTCTTAAGGTTTTACTATTTATTTATAGGCCTATATTTCGTAAAATTTCCTGGGAATTTCCCATTCTCTGCTTTCCTTGTTTAGAGCATGAATCCTGTCTAATTCAGTTTCACAGGGGGTCTCTTATATGTACGCAGGGGGGTGGAAGTGGAGGGGTTAAAATAGCCGGAAGTCAAGCGAACGTACTTTATGCACGGCCCCTTAACTTATTTTCCAAAAGAACTTGAACAGAATTGTTTTGCACCCAAAGCAATTTGCAACTTCCCTGAATTCGTGCATAATTTTGTTTTCACGGAGTTAACTGCAATATTTCAAAGCTTCTTAATTTTTTCTCAGAAAAACGCGCGCGCAACATGGAGATTCGAGTCGGAAATAGCCCGAATATATTTTCTTCTAACCAGAAATCTGCTTACCAGGGCCCCCCTCTCTGTGGTACACATAAAACATTAGTATGCAGCCCAGGTCCTCTAGTTGGACAATACGTCACCGTTCAACACGAGAACATCGGTAAGGCGGAGTATCTCGTACTGGCAGAAATAGAAGTTATCGGGTTCAAATATATCGGTAAGTTTACATGACTATATATGTGTGTAAACTATAAAGAGTATGGAAATAGATTTTGCTTTTCTCGAAAATATTCAGTGACTTGTATATAGAATTTACCCCCGGTCGAAAAATTTTGAAATGAAAAGAAGTCTCCCTTTATTACCAAAATTTTGTTTTAAGCACCCATTCATTTATGGATTATATTATTGTTAAAATTAGATCGATTCATAAAAACATTCAGTGACTTGTAATGAGAATATATTTCCGAAAGATCGAACGATTCATATTTTTCGTATCAAATTTGAATTTCTGTTTAGCACCCGGTGATTGTAGTAAGGGATCGAACTCATTTGGTTGTATGATTGAATGTTATTCATGTTACAACAGTGAAAGTTGTAACTATTTGAGTGGTATCTGTGAATCTGGCTGTTCACAGAATTACATCGGAAAGTGGTGCGAGTCAGGTATATATTACACTGAATCATAGATTCCTAAGAATCTCACTCCCTATTCCCTGAATATAGTAACCAATATGAATACAAAATAACACCAAGTCAAAAAACCGAAAGTAAAAGATCCTTACCCTTTATTTTATCTAATTCTCCTGAAATTAACATCGATTTCTTTTTCAGAATTGAAGTTGTTTTCTCAATTAACAAAATCTGCGGTGACAGATAACAGTGTAAAAGTCAGTTGGACAGCTTACTCGGGTACTGAAGTAGATTCAGGACGTGATGGTAATATCAGCGTTCAGTATCAAGTCGATTATAGTAAGACATCAGAAAACACTTGGACTAATCAAGAATCCACAGGAGACCTTATACATCACACAATTACTGGTTTAACTCCTTATACCGGGTATAACATAGCTGTTAGACTACAGAAATTAGTGAACGGTCAACTTATATCAACTGCGATTGTGACTAGTCCAATACTAACTATACAGACTTTGTGTGCAGGTAAAACCCCTCATTCTAATTAACTCTTAAACTGTTAACTGAGTTAAAGATGTTGCTGTCGTCACCAAGTAGATGTCAATTCACATCGCATTACTTAATTTGTCCGTGGTATCTATTTCAGTACCAGGACCTCTCGCTTCTCTCGACTTCTCATTCACAAGGGATACATTGAAAACAACATTGACAGGGACAGCACCAAATAGTCCAAATTGTGATGTCATCTATTATCGGGTAGGAATTAACTTGTCCTGTCCAGTAGAGGGCACCACCTGCTCTATACTGTTACATGTCCCTATCTGTTTTCAGCTCACGTGTGAACCCATCAGTACAACTTCCACAACACCTTTAATAGACATAAAAACAATCAACAAACCTAAAATCGTAGGCTCCATCACAACTTTAGACATAACGACGTCACTGATACCTTTTACTCGATACAACTGTTCAATGTTTGCCTTGAATAGAAAAGGTGAAGGGTCGCCTGCCAGTGTAAGCTTTTGGACAGGTGAGTAATTTGAACACAATGACCTCAAGTATTCATTGATGTCACTTGTCAACATTGTCGCTTACTGATATTTCAGGTGAAATAGCAATTCCCCTACTGGTTGTCAAGAAAGCAGCGGTAACAGACACGACTGTTACACTTCAAATAACACGTGTTAATACTGGTAACATCACGTAAGTGTCCTCTTTTTTTCATTTATAAATAACGCATGATCTTATAAAACAATTTTTCTCTGATTTTCAGCGGTTTCGAGGTGATCGTGAAGAAACACGATGGACCAATCAACCGTCGCCGGAATCGTGCAGTCAACCAATCACAGTACGTCTCGTACGGAGAAGCTAAACAGCGAGGATTATCAGTTTATATTACTGCAGTTCTACCACCGGAAGTCCCTTCTGAGTTTATGGTTGGCGATGCGCGTAACTATAGTGGTTACTTTAATGCTCCTCTAGAAACTGGGAAATCTTACAGTTTTATTTTAGGAATCATTGTCAATTATAACGGAGTGAGTTCATGTGTTTTTTAATGGAAATTGGATTTTACAAATTGGAGGTGTCTCCAGCCATTTCTCTTTGATCTTTCAGGAAACGTTTCAGCATTATCCGCCAATACAACAACAGCAAGAGAGAATCACTGTTAAAGCACCGTCTAGTAAGGCAGGGATAATAGGTGGCATTGTGACAGTTGTTTTAATACTATTATTGGTTGCTGTTGCTCTATGTATTGTTTGGAGGTACGAGTTAATAGTGGCGACCTCTATAGTCCAATGCAAATCATTTGACAATCGCCCAATGCCCCTATTCTCACAAAAGTAACCCCCTCATTCAGTTACTCATTATTATATGGACGCCTTAACTCTTCAGACGTGGTGGATTCAAAACAAAAGGAACATCGCACAATGTAGAAATATCGATGGGGAATATTTCACCTTCCGATAAAAATATTGAAAAACCTTTGGCGAGAGAAGAAGCAGAGGCTGTTTATGTGAATTGTCCTAAATCATCGAGGCAAGAAAATACAGCTAATGCAAACTCTGCATTTTCAAGAGGTTTGTCTCAAGACCGTGAGGTTTTGTAAAGTTGAAGCCTAATTATGTTTTAACACTATGATTCCTGTCTATATAGAAAGCTCCATGGATTCCAATATCTATGACGATCCGAATGCTGTAGATGAAACGCAAGATGGCGAGGATCACCATTACGAAATCGCTTCTAAAGGCGCTACTATGATTTGTGACCTGTTGGGAGAAACCTTAATGAAGAGCTCTGATGCGTGGAAGAATATGAATGAAGAATTTCAGGTAGAATTGTAGGGAGGTTGGGACTGCTGGTGGGTAAGACATATGATTATATTCTGGATCTCTTTTGTCTTTAGAGTGTTCTTACGTTGAGACGAGGATTGAGCGTCTGCGCTGAGAAAGTGGGAAATGCTGAGAAAAACAGGTTTCCAAACATATTGGCCTGTAAGTATTGCCTGTTCATCATATAGACATAGGTTCTTTCGTAAATACAAGAGTTTCCTTGTGAAACATCTCTATTGACTTTCATTGACTTTGAGTGGTTTTTTCTAGATGATTCGACTAGAGTTGTTCTGGAACAAACCGGTGAAGATCCATCATCAGATTACATCAATGCCAATTATATTCGGGTAAGGAATCAATCCTTCTATGCTCTTGCAATGGTTTTCCTGTCCTCCTATTGTATATAAACCGAAATTCTGAATTTCATTTTTCAGGGATTAGCTGGTCATGTGATATGTATTGCTTGCCAGGGTAAGTCTCATGATTCAATTGTTTCGTGTTACTTGTGCGCTCACCCATCTTACTTGCTCTTTCAGCTCCATTGCCATCTACAATCAATGACCATTGGCGGATGATTTGGCAAGAGAAATGTCCAGCTATTATTGTACTCACTGATCTGACTGAAGGACAAGGCAAAGATAAGAAGGTTGTACAAATAATCTAAGATGCTGAAGCGTAAACAGGCAAAATGTAGAAAAATAAGTACCTTTGATTTTTAACTTGCAGGTGAAGTGTCATTTATATTGGCCAACAAAACTGAACACGAAAGGTCGATATGGAGATATAACAGTAAAAGTTGCAAAGAAAATGGAAAAACACACTGAACCTCCGGCTGCCGTACATTTCTTGTCCATTACAAAGGTAATGATCATGCCATTGCTTTACCCTGAGTGGCCTAAGGTGTTGGTATTTCTGCTATCTATATAAGCTTGGTTCAGATATCGATTTTGACAACATGCTGACGAGGCTCTATTTCAATACCTTGTATCACATTAGTATTACAAATGATTAATCTCTCCCGATGAGTAACGTTTCATTAATGTTATAGCGTGGCCACAAACAAGCACATAATCTGTTAGTTTGTCACTATCGAGGATGGCCGGATCATGATGTACCGTTCCCGGCTTCATCTCTTGTTCGTATGCAACAGTTCATCAAACAGCGTCTTACCGACCCGGATCAGGGACTTGTGCTGCTTCATGGCAGGTATATTAATTCGAAAATCTTCCAGTCCTTTACCGTTAAGGACAAGTTGAGAAATGTTATTGTTCGTGTTGTGTTCTCAGTGCTGGTGCTGGAAGGACAGGTTGTTATATCGCAACGGAGCAGCTTCTTGAAAAAGCTAAGAAAGATGGACTCGTTAACGTATTCGACATGTCTAGGAAATTGCGACAACAAAGACCAGAAATGATCCAAAATATGGTAAATCTTAATAAAGTTACTGCCTCTCATTTCACGCTTCCAAAATGGAAAACTTCAACGTGTTCCTTTATTACTATCTACTTTAGAAACAGTACATTCTCGTGCACCAGATCCTACTGGAGGAACTGGTACTGGGACCGGTGGCATACCCGACCACGAGTTTCAGAGAATCATACGAGGAAAGAAAGGCAACGCGTCCTGTATCTAAAAACGTATCCGATAAAATAGAGGAACAATTTCTAGTACGTATTAAGATCGGCCAAAATGAGATGCAGGATTCGATCCTGGCCAAAAGTTAGGATGGCAGCAATTAAATCATTAACCGAAGCGTTTTTCCTTGTGTCCAAATGGTGTCACCTTGATTTGGTTTTAAGGAGAAAGGTTTCTCAATGAGTTGGTTTCTAATGCAGGTTTTGAAGGCGTCGACTCCAATTCAAGACGAGGAATCACTAGCAGTGGCCAAACTACTCAACAATGTTAACAAGTCCCGATACAAAGACATCCTTCCTGAGGCACAGTATCAACCGCAACTCTCACAAAAAGGGTTCATTAATGCTTCATTTGTGCACGTGAGTTTGATTCTGATTTGATAGCCATCCGTAGAATATCTGGGCAGTTCTGGTGGAGGGGCATTAAGTCAAGATATTCTTTAGGTGAGACATCGATAACTTGTAAGAATCTAATGGAAAATACTTTCCTTTTTACAGACGATCACAGATGCCAGTGTGTTTATAGCAACACAAAGTCCACTACAAAAGACAATTACTGATTTCTGGCAAATGATCTTTGATTATAACTGTGAACTTATCGTAATGATGCATCAAGAATATCCACAAGATCCGGTAAGGCTTATTCTTAAGTGCAGCACTGCTTAGTATAGATCCAGTAAGGCTACTCCTATTGTATAGCACTGCCTTAGCTAGATATCTCCTAAATACATCTTCTGATTTCAGACATATGCAAGCTATAGTCCTGCATTTGGAAGCATCAAATTCGATCCTTTTACGATCACTGTGGAGGAAGTTTCACTGCTCTGTAAGACCATCGGTCGCCGGGATCTGATCCTCCAAAAACAGAATGTATGTTGAGTTTTTTTCGGTATCATCCTTTCAAAGATAGGTGGCTGTATTTTTCGGAATTTCCTTCGACATTGCTATTTACTATGACCTGATCAGATCAATTGTATTTCTTTGATTTCACAGGAATCGCGTCAGATTCGTCAGATCCAGTTTTTAGGATGGCCTGAGGATGAGTCAATTCCTGATGTACAATATCTATTCGAGTTTGTGAAATTAGTTACAAGTGAACATGTGACCAGTCCTATTGTTGTACATTGCATGTTCGTATCTTAGCAACAACAGTCAATTGTTCAAAACAATATCACATATTTCAACGATAATGTAAATTTTACAGGGACAGCACAACGAGAACTGGACTATTTTGCGCGGCATTTGATCTGATCACCAAGGCACCATCTAGCGAACAAATCGACATTTATCACTGCATACAAAAACTACGAATGACTCGACCTCAATTCATTCCCAATTTGGTAAGAAATTAATCGATTTTCTTTGTATTCTCACGAGTAATGTTATTGATGTATTTTTCTTGTTTTCGTATTTATAGGAACAGTACAAGTTTCTACATGATTTGATGATATTCTATTTACAAAGATTCGACACTTATGTGAACCTTAGTTAGAATTATGACAAGAAAAGCAAACAATTAAAAAAGGGAATCTGAGAAACGGCACCTGAACTGCTACTTTACACCGGACATTAACCGAGTGATGGCGCCACTAGCTGGAACATGAAGCAACGAAATTCACTTACTAGTTTAATCATGTATCTTTTAAAATTGTTTTATTCAAAATATTGCTCGATCTCTTGGACATAAAGATTAACGTAGCTTTCGTATTGAGGAACCTTAGGTCTACTCCAGAAACGGTTTTATTTTGTACATCTTCACGATTACATTCTTGTTCATGAATATATAATTTAAATATCTATTTAATTATGTATCTATAAAACTGAGTGTTATATCATGTTATAATTTCAATGTGAATACAGATTATTATATTAGATATTTATCATTAGAAATAGATTATAATATAAAGATGATTTATGTAATTATCACTGTTAATTAGATATTCTTAATTAATCTTAATCTCATCACTCATTTTTGCAATCACCGCGTTCACATCGTGTATCATCCACTTCCTTCCCTCACTGTTATCCACCTATCCACCTTTCATTTATATACACTCGTAAAAGCGAAAACTCGTAATTTCTAGTATAAAATCAAGATAACTACTGACAGTAAGTTACCGTAAAATAATTCATAATGACAATGTAATACTGTGATTATCAATTCAGTCACTCTTAATTAACTATCTTCAATTAATCTAATTACTCATAATTTTCATCCGGTAAAGTTTAAACTATACATATATTACACTAGTAGCTAAAACTCGTAATTTCTGATATAAAATCAAGTTAACTACTAACAGTAAGTTGTTACCTGTCGTCACGTATACTGATTAAACGCATAGTCCTCATATGAATATCACTGATTATTTTACATTCATAATGAACTCGAATATTGTACATAATCTAGAATACAATATGTAGGCTTTTTACTGATTTGAATTTGATGTTTATGTTTGCACTTAATGTTTTTATTTTTGTCTTGTTTTACAAAAGAAAGTTCATTTCCGGAAATACATTCGGTGCTTTCTGTTTTGTTTTGTTTTATTTTGTTCTTGATTTGTTTTACAAAAGGAAAGTCTTTCATGAACTCATAGATTTATTTTAGGAAATAGTTTATCAAAAAGTCTTCTTTTTCTGATGTTGAACAAAAGACACGATTAGCCATTTTTGAATTTTCAACAATATGATTCATATGATAAACTTTGTTAACAATGAATTTAGTTTATTAGGAATGGAGTTTTCTTTTGTGTTTGGATCAACAAAAAATAATCACAGCGATTAAGAAACATGTAATGACCTACGATTCCGGGGATCAGTTGGTTAGAGATAATCAGTGGATAGCTAACATATCTGTCACCAACTTTTGAGCATTTGTGGCTCATTACATGCTTTAGAATATTGTGGTGATTTTTTGTTGTCAAGTTAAGACATTCTATTCTTATATCGCACTACATATATTTACAAAGATTTACAGCACGTTTTACAAAATGAAACATCGCGGATCAAAAACTTTCGAAGCAAAATAATTTCTAAACGACATAAAAATCATTCAAATGGGTGTCTGTACTTGATAATGCAAGGTTTCTCATCTTGTTGACTGTAATAAGAGTAACGAACCGCACACGTTTGACGCGTCCAATGTTCATTTTCCCATTTTAATTTTTTCCAAAATTTTCTTCGTAATAAAACATATCTATCATTTTGAAAAGTGGAAGTTGTCGCAGAGTTTTTCAATGATCGCCGTTCAGACACGTCTTCCTTTGAACGGCGAAGTTTTATTTTCTTTTTCAAACATATATAACGTAAATCGTAATTTACTTCCTGGTAGACCGGTAGGCGACATTTTCGCGGATTTCACAGATGCGACGCATATATTCATTTAACACCGTGCACCTTTTATATTGTCAGTTATATAATACACTCCTGAATAGGAAGACGTTTTTTTTTCAAACTCATGTGACAGAACATTCGAGTATTATACATAAGAAAGCAGTTGGATTGTACATTGTAACATCGTTTTGCGGCGTTAAGATTTACTTCCTTAAGGTTTATTTTCGCTCTCCTATTGTTTTTATCTGCGTAACGAAGGTCACGTATCTCCATTGCTAAAGGTAAGAAAAACACATTCTATTCTTCATTATGTTATACAATTCACTATAGTTAGGCTAATATAGAACATTTATACTTTGTTTCTCCTAATCGGCTGAGGGTCACATTCGTAAAATATGATCAAATTTGTAATCAGTTCATTTCTATAACTGTCGGGTCTATTATTGTTATTAGATTGATCATGATTTAAAAAAAAACAGTTATGTACAGGGTAGATAGACGGTCAATTTACAAGCTCAGCAGAAATGAGAGAAACAAGGTATCAATTTTTTTAGCCTAAAATGCGAACCTTTATAGATAGATCATTACTGAAAGGAGGGGTATAGACCACGGACTCTAGTAAATTAACCATTTCGGTTAAGCTCAGCAGAAATGAGAAACAAGGTATGAATTTTTAGCCAGTGTAAATTAGGGCTTATTCGGTTGAACCAGTTGTTGTTTTTAATTGTTGAAGTTACTGAAAAGCTTGTCTGGTAGGCTATCATAGAATCGAAGGTACAGTATTTTATCATAATGATTATGGCCAATGGGTTCGTTTTCCCCGTTAACGATCCTAAACTGACCACTAGTAGCCCCTAGACATCACGGTATTATCATCCATGATGTTTGTATGTATACTATTTCTATTAAAGGCTTTGTGCGGTTCTATGAGAAGCAATCGTATACAATATGCATAGGAAGGTAAGGATTAGCACCTACATTTTGTGGGTCGATTCAGACTCTGAATTCAGTTTTCATTGGTTTAAGATTAACAGACTGTGGCAGATAAGGACCACGTACCGGTATTGTTGATAATAGTTAATTATCAGAGGCAGCATCTTAATAGTTTTCTATACAATTGGAAACACTGATACGTGCGTTTAGTTAATATAATCCCGAAGCCGGGTCGTGCTACAGATTTAATTCTACATTGTTGTCGAACTGTTTGATTTTATCAATTATTGATGACTCGATATATAAGCCTTTAAAAGAAATAGTATATATGTGTGTCTGTGGTATCCAAGGATGAAAACATTGTAAAAAATACGTTATTGGAAAATTTGAATCAACTTTTTCAACGTGTCAACATTTTCAGTCGATAACTTTAAATTTCTAGGGGCCGTGCGCCTGTCGAAAACAATGAATTCATTTTCATATTTCTTCTTCAAAAGAATTTGAACAAAATTGTTTTGCACACAAAGCAATCTTCAACTTCCCTGATTTCGTGCATTAATTTCCTCTTTTCATGGAGTAATCTGTCATATTTCAAAGCTTCTTAATTTTTCTCAGAAAAACGTGCGCGCAATTTGGAAATTCGAGTCGGAAATAACCCGAATATGTTTATTTCTAACCAGAAACGTGCTTACCAGGGCCCCCCTCTGTGGTAAACATAAAACATTAGCATGCAGCCCAGGTCCTCTAGTTGGACAATACGTCACCGTTCAACACAAGAACAGGGGTAGGCGAGATTGTGATTGTAGTAAGGGATCGAACTCATTTGGATGTATGATTGAATGTAGATGTTACAACAGTGAAAGTTGTAACTATTTGAGTGGTATCTGTGAATCTGGCTGTTCACAGAATTACATCGGAAAATGGTGCGAGTCAGGTATATATTACACTGAATCATAGATTCCTAAGAATCTCACTCCCTATTCCCTGAATATAGTAACCAATATGAATACAAAATGTATCAAGTCAAAAAAACCCAAAGTAAAAGATCCTTACCCTTTATTTTGTTTGATTCACCTGATATTAACATCGATTTCTTTTTCAGAATTGAAGTTGTTTTCTCAATTAACAAGGTCTGCGCTGACAGATAACAGTGTAAAAGTCAGTTGGACAGCTTACTCGGGTTCTGTAGTAGATTCAAGACGGGGTACTGTCAGCGTTCAGTATCAAGTCGTTTATCGTAAGATATCAGAAAACACTAGGACTAAACAGGAAACTGCAGGAGTCCTTACACATCACACAATTACTGGTCTAACTCCTAATGTTGGGAGAGTTCTCGGTCCAACACCACGGGGTTTCGGGCTCACTCCACTGACAGTCGATGGGGAGTGAGGAAGCCATTGAGCGAGGAGGACTGTATTCGTTCTCGGACAGAAGCAAAGCAAGGGGCCGGGCTGAAGCAGAAGCCAGGTGGGTCGTCAAGGTAGAAGCAAAGCCAGGCGGGTCACCGGGCAGAGGCAAAATTAGCGAGTCGGGCAGAGTCAACAGCGTTCCCTGGTTGAAGCGGCAAAAGCGAGGCAGAGTCGTCGTCCTGTCCCTTTGTCATGCAATGACCTACTGCAAGGCCTTTCTTCAGACTATATCGATTTATTTAGCGGAGAGACGTGCACCATCAGGCTTACAAAGATGAACTGATTTTACAGGAAATTTGTTACGGCTTTTATCCAAAATCAGGCTGGGAACTAATTATGATTACTCAATCTGTTGAGAATGTTACAAACTGTCAAAATGTTACTATAAAAAGGAAAAAAATATACAAACGAGAGAACAGGCACAGTCTTAAACTAGTTAAAAACAAAAATTATAAACGTGTTAACGATTATGATACGCGAGTTCACACGGGATCTCGGTGGTAACCAGGTCCACGCGCACTATAGCCATCTGGCTTTGATAACCTGTTGTAACGGTTACAACTCCTAATACCGGGTATCGGATAGCTGTTAGACTACAGAAATTAGTGAACAGTCGACTTATATCAACTGCGAGTCTGACTAGTCCGAGACTAACTATACAGACTTTGTGTGCAGGTAAAATCCCTCAATCTAATAAACTCTTAATCGTCAATTCAAACACAGGAATATTGTGATAAACATGTTTTTTTACTGTAGATCCATTAAACAGTTAGAAATGCTGTTAGTTGTCGTCTTCAAGTAGATGTCAATTCGTATTTTATAAGTAATTTGTCTGTGGTATTTATTTCAGTACCAGGACCTCCCGCTTCTCTCGACTTCTCATTCACAAGGGATACGAACTCGTGATAACAAGGTTCAAAAAACGTACAGTTACTATAGCCGCCATTTTGTTAGAGCACTTTTGTCCTGTATCACGTTTCTTTGGTCCATTGATGGAATTTGAAAATTGGCGGTCAGTTTTTTAAAGCGCGCATAAAAATCCAGGGTACTTAACTGTATTATTTTCCAGAAATGATTTCCTAAAAAATTCAAACATTTCAGGAACTGTGTGCATAAATGCCCCCTTACAAACGAAATTTACAATCTCAAGATATCTTCGCTAGTTTTCATCCTATAGCCATTTAACTGCAGCGCATCTTATCATTCTTAGTTTCGGCGCTGTTTTCTATGCCTGTATTCCAGTATATGGGTGTTATTCTCATTTGAAATGGGGCGTTTATGCGCACAGTTCCTGATATGAAATTTTTAGAAAATTATTTCTGAAAATAACGAACATCGAAGTTCAACACCCTGGATTTTTATGAGCGCGTCAAAAACTGACCACCGATTTTCATATCGCTTTCATGTCGCATTGTTGCAAATTTGAGATACGAGTTTTGCATAACTGAAAACTAGAGATTCAAACGGTTTAAATGTTGTTAAAACTGTCAAATTCCATCAATGGACCAATAAAACATGATAAAACATGCATCGCAAATGGATTCTAAAGAAGAGAATAAATTGACCCAACAATACAGGACAAAGTATCCTAACAAAATGGCGGCTAGCAACTGCAAAATAGTTTATTGTAGATAGTTCACTTTTCAGCAGTTAAGATATCATCACATTAACATAATAAAATAGTTCTTAGATAATCATCAGTTTTTCAGTATGTTTAGTCGTCTTAGAAAATTCGAAGTTGATATTTTAAAAATGGGATTTTAACACAGAAGCTCGAGTGCCGGCTAAGCAACTTTTGATTATACTTACATTAATTAGATGTACCTATCATTTTTCCCGTTAAAATACTAATCCTAAAACTAAGCCTACTCGAACCCTGACCTCACTCTGACCCTTTGGACCTTAGTATAAACCTCATGCCCTTACGCTCCGGACTCTGACTCTCTATAGATAGAATTACTACTTTCAAAAAAGCCGCCAGTTTCTATCAACAATCAAAATTGGGATCGTCTGATAGTCGTGGTGTTTAATACTGCGCATGCGCGGGTCTCTTATGAAAAATAAATTTGCAGTGCGGTAACCCAGTACAACTAGCGACACCTGGAGGATTATTACTGAATCCTGGCTTGCCGCAGTAGCGTTGTCGGTTTACCACTGGACGAAGAACATTTTAAAATTGTATGTATAAATATATAAATAAGGAAATGACTAGGCACTGAATATCGAATACGGTTTTTAATCTCGTTAATCATTACTCGGTTTCGTAGGTTATCGAATTTATTTTTAATGAGCGCCGTGTAGTCTGACTCATCCTCTCTACCGCTCTCTCTCTCTCGCTCATTCACTCGGAAACGCCCAATATTAATTGGATTAAAATCTATTCGCTGTGGTTAGAGTTAAACTGATCGAGGAGAATGTCAACATGACGCGCAGTCTCTTAACGTTATTACTCATTCTACTAATGAAACTGTCGTCGGTTCAGACGACTGATCGGATCTCTACCGATCAACCGTCTGTAACTGTCAGTTCACGGTGTAACAATACGTGGTTTTCACTCGATTCTACGTCCGGTTACATCGTTTCACCGAATTATCCGTCGTTTACGCGCGGTGTTGAATGTCGTTGGTTCGTCAACAGTTCTTTACCGGGCACCTTTCGCGTCCAAGTTTACTACGACATCGAGCCGTCTATATTCTGTAGAGATAACTATCTTCGCATCAGCGATTCTGATAACTTGCTGTGCGGTGATGGAAAACAGTTAGATATTTACCGCAGTAATTCATTATCGTTGATGTTTAAGAGTGATGTAAATGATGTTGTGAAAGGAAGTCGAGTTTATGTATTTTATCGTTTGGAGGAAAAGCATCTGAAGTCTGTTCACCACTGTTCGTCCTACCGAATAAAACAATTGCAAACTTTTGAAACTGGTAATAAATTTGCTATCGACATGTATGGAATATGTAATTTCCGGCAGCTCGAGTGGTCCGGGATATCAGAGGGTTTAGGTATGAATTTGACTTTTGAGGAAACAGATTTCAGAATAAAACAACCAGGTTTGAATTTGACCGTTCAAATTTATGACGGATGGAACACAAGTGAACCTATAATGAATATACGGGAACAAACCGGACATCCGCCCATCTCTATTTACACTAAAACTAACAGAGCTATCGTCACTTTTTCAGCCCGATTGACTCTCAAAACTAGACTATCCGTAAATATGTATAGGATATCAGATTGGAATATTTCTAATCCATCGATTCCGATCTGCAAAAACAAATCCGGAGTGCTCATTCCTGGTGATAGGCCGCACGTAATAACTCGGTCTAAACGCTTATACTGCTGGTCTATCACAGCTGAAATACTGCAGTACGTCGTCTTCAACTGGTCACGTGATCTCGTCACTTCCGGTGACGTCATCGGTGTTTATAAACTGGAAGGTTTAACGGTTGTCGGAACTAATATTTTACTCGGCGAAAACTACCTGGAATCGTTAGGCGTAAAATCTGACGGATTTCTCGTGATATTGTGTTTACTGTTATCAGAGAATCTTTCCGAAAAATCGTTGAGGAATTCAACATCGATCGAATACAAAATAGAATCATTGAAGGAAACAGACGTCAAAGTGGAAGATAAAAAAGTGAGTTAAAACAGCATTAAAATATATCTTCAATTCATTGTATTGATTTGAAATTGTTTTATCAACGATGAAATAATGTGTAGAATTCACATGAATCGTAATTTTTTGAAATCAAACCTGATCGTACATAAGTCAATGACCCTTTAACGGCAGAGTTGCAATATTTGTCGGTTAAAGGGCAAAGGAAAATACGGAATGAACATTTATTGAATACCGATGATTTACTCTATGTTTGCATCTATTGTAGGTTAGAAATACTCATTCACTGTACCATGACAGTCTGTTCCCCCGTTATCCGAAACAGAAGTTACAATATCGTATCAGTAGATTTGCACTCAGCTCGAAAATCGACATCTATGAGCATTTATCACGCAGATTAAAACTGAACATTTTATCGGAGAATTGTGATCGAGCTGGTTTTTATATATTTGATGGTAGTAATTTCTCAGCTAGACGCTATGGTCCGTATTGTCCTGGTTCATACTACGGTCGATCTGTCGTCAGCCTGATTACATCAGGTGGACCGGTTACTGTAGTAGCATACGCTTACAACTGGCTTGATCTACTGGGATCTGGTAGACTAAAATTAGTTCCAACTGATTGTGACGGGTATGTTCTACAGGAAGGAGAACGACAAATCACAATGACGTCATATTGTCTCGTGATTACACCTGGAAATCGACGCCTACCGATTGGAAATATTGATGTATTATCAGAACACGAATATCAAATTGACAGATGTCATCGTACAGCTATGAATCCCTGTTCAGTGATAAGTCTCGATAGTCAAGTGTTAAACACCAGTCTCGTATTAAACCATGTGAAATTGTTAAGCACTAAATATAAATTCTGGAGTTCACCACTAATGATTGTATTACGACGTAAATGTCAGAAATTAAAACCAAGTCAACCGGCTCCACGGTTTATGGGTGGAATTTCAAGGAACGCTGATCATTGTGGACTCGTGCAGTCACCGAACTTCCCTGGATTATCAACCCCGAAAACTATATTCTTTAGTTTCTCTTTTCCTACTGACAAAAATATAAATCATTACATCAGATTCCTGTTTAAATTTATCGGACAAACATCATGCTCCGAATCTGTTGGTACCCGCACAAGGGGATCAATATTACTAACACAAATTATCAAAATATTTGATGATCGGAACAATTTATTTTCCAAACAATCGCCTTTACTGAAACACCGAATCAATGGCTGCCGATCAGATTTTCTAGATTCAGGCGTTTCGTGTATTAGATACATCAAACACGAACTTCTGAATTGGGAGAACGCTGAAATTTACTGTCAACAGAAATATGGAGGACATCTCCTCAGTATCAACTCTCAACGTGAAATGATGGCCGTTAAAATGCTGTTCGCTACAAAACTGCTTCATGAGGCATATTCACAGGCGGCGCTTATTGTGATGATTGGATTGAAATGGCAGGTAATATTCATATCAAATATTAATCATCTAATAGAACTTCGATGATTACGATTTATATTCTTGTCATGTGTCAAGATATTAAATTATTCCCGAAATGATTAGAACACAGAAAATAATCCAAAAAGGGTTTTCTGCAATGAACGTATAACAAATATTTGTTTGTTTGTTTTTAAAGGAGTCCAGTGGTTATTACTCGTGGTCTGACGGTAAACCGTTCAGTTACGCAGAATGGTTTAAACCTGCTGCTGTTAATGAAACGATACCAGAAGTTATTCGGGGATTGATATCTCCGCTAAGAAAACAACCGATAAATGACGTCAATATGCCGTGTACGGCGATGATACTGAATAATCCACGAGGATCAGCGAACTGGGTTCGATTCCCGTGTCAAATCGAGGAGACGCACACGACATTCATTTGTGAAACAGAAAGAAACGATTTTAATGCATCTTCACAAAACGATACAATTGGAATAAAGCGGGAAAACATTGAACGATTTAACTCCACGTGTCTAAGAGGATGGATTCATATAGAAGCGCATTGCTATCAGATACTTACAGCCTGGCAAACGCTCCATACTGAAAGTTTAACAATCCAAACAGCTAGAGAAATGTGTCTTACAATCGGCGGAGACATAGGTATAATAAAATCTAGTATTGAAATACAGTATTTGATAAATGTTTTCCACTATCAGCATCAATATGGCGCTATACTGACTAATCATACAAGCGGAAGAATTGTGGGAATAAAACCAGTTGTAATTAGAGATTGGATAACATATTTTCAAACAGTGAAATGGTCAGTGACTGCCTTCGACAATGTCACAGATGAAGCTCATGCCGTGCTATGTTCCTATGATGTAACTGATGAAGAGTTGGCTTCTATAAGCGGTTGTAAATCGTGGCAGTTTGAATGTAACGATCAAAGATGTATCAGCGACCATCGCGTATGCGATACCAGAAACGACTGTCAACACGGTGAAGATGAACTCGATTGTACAGATATCAATTTACACAGTCAGTTCCGCTGTAACGATGGACAGGTTATATCGATTAGCGGTTTCTGTAACTTTATGAGAGATTGCGTCGATAGCTCGGATGAGAACTCGTGCTATCATATTTCATGTTCCTCTGATCAATTTAAGTGTAACGACGGACAATGTGTCGTTAAATATAAACGATGTGATGGACTGGTTGATTGTCAAGATAAATCCGATGAGATCGGCTGCTCTTCGGACGAATGTAATGGGTTTTTGTGCGTAAATGATGAATGTATCAGTTCTCTGTTGTATCGGGATGGTGTTGTAGATTGTGGCGGGGACCTCGAAGAAGATGAAATAGTAACGACCGATATAACAATCAAACCACGAATTCACTGCACTACAGAGAACTACTGCACGACCAATTTCACTTCACTCTGTAACGAATCGGATAAACAAAGATGTTCATTCGATTCTCCTCATTGTTACGCGAGAAGAGAAAGATGTGTTTTAGAAACAATGCCGACAGATTTTCCTGTTTGTAGAAGACTCGAACATTTACTGAATTGTAATGAGTTTAAATGTCCAGCTGGTACAGTGAAATGTCCATCGTCTTACTGTATACCGATTAGACACGTGTGCGATGGTCGATCAGATTGTCCTAATTCAGAAGATGAATTCAATTGCGAAACGTTTTCGTGTCCGGGAATGTTTAAATGCGCTGACGAACATCGATGTATTCCTCAGTCGGAAGTTTGCGATGGTGTCGTTAATTGCAAACGTAACTCGGATGACGAGGCTTACTGCGACGTCACGTGTCCTAACTATTGTAAATGTCAAGGTCGTTTCATCGATTGTGAAAATACTTTTTTATCGGACATTTCTGGAATTTTTGCCGCGTCGACTCGAGTTTTGATTTTATCGAATAACCGAGTTAGATTCAATGAATCGACATTTTCCTCTTTTCTGTATCTTTTCTTACTCAATATTTCCCGTAATGATTTATCTGACATTGTCTCCAACGCGTTTTCTAATCTACGCAATCTAAATACATTAGATCTGTCGTATAATCGCCTAGTATCACTACATGCTAATACATTCACTGGTTTAAACAGTTTGAAACAACTTTTACTCGCCGGAAATCCGCTGAGATATTTGAACGATGGAAGCTTCAATGGTTTGACGTCACTTCCGGCTATGGATCTCCGTGAACTCTCAATTTCTTTTCTTACTCGTAACGTATTCCGAGGTTTACCAGCGCTGAAATATTTGAATATCAGCAGTAACGTAATCGAATCAATATCCAGATACGCGTTTACTGGGTTGAGTTCACTGGGAGTTCTAGATTTCACCAACAATTCTCGGATCATTTCTACGGAAAATAATATCTTCGATAATCTGACGTCTTTATATTTTCTCGCTTCGGACGCGTATAAATTCTGTTGTATGGCGCCGAATATTGAACGGTGTCTCCCGGATCCTGATCAATTCTCATCGTGTTCAGACCTCATTGAGAACACTGTCCTCACAGCTGTTATCTGGATCATCGCTTGTTTTACTTGCACTTCCAATATTACCGTTATCTTATTTCGATTAAGGTCGATTCGAGTTTCGTCAGAAACGCAAAATAAATCGTCGGATATCCTCATCATTAATACCGCGCTTTGTGATTTCCTGATGTCTGTTTATCTGTTTCTGATCGCTGCAACTGATCACGTTTATAAAGGTGTTTATTTTCTGAATTCTGAAACTTGGACTCGTAGTTCATTATGCGGTGTCGCCGGAATTGTGGTGACGATATCTTGCGAAGGCTCTTTAACATTTCTCCTTCTCCTCACGCGTTTCAGATATTCGAATATAATCGACCCATTTTCCGGTAACCCGGTTTTATCCTCAAATATCATTATGATTCTGTCTTGTTTATGCTGGATATTTCTGAGTTTAATCGCCTTTCTGCCGCTGTCTCGGTCGTCTTATTTCGGTGATAATTTTTACGGTAGTACGGGTATCTGTTTACCTATGAATCTAATATCTATAGATGTCAATGGTTGGCAATATTCGTTCGCTATATTTGCTGTATTAAACGCGATCATTCTCACTCTGATAATGATGTCGTACGCGCAGATGTACAAGTATGTATCCGGAAGCAGGTCCGGTTCGGGTAGAGCTGATCCTACAGAACTCGTTCTAGCTCGACGCAGTTTAGTCATCAATCTTTGTAATTTATTTTGCTGGTTACCGTTGATAATCGTTCAGTCTTGCGCCGTATTTTCGGTCGAGATACCGAACCAGGTTGCCGCTTGGCTGGCCGTTCTTTTCTTGCCGATAAACTCAACTCTGAACCCACTTCTTTACACTATTCTAACTATCGATATGAAATCCATACGAGCTCGAAATAAACGCAGAAAACGACAACCAATAAAATGATGATAGTATTGATGAATGATTATAACTTATTTCCTCTACAATGCTGTTTTAGTGATAACCCCTTCACTTTTCAAAAAAAAGATTTTTATGTCGGTGTCAAAAACTGACCACCGTTTTTCATTTCATTTTCGTGTCGCATTGTTTCAAATTCGGGAGCTGACTTTTGCATCACTGAAAACTATAGATTCATACGGTTTAAATGTTGTTAAAACTGTCAAATTCCATCAATGGACCAAAAAAACGTGATAAAACACGCGTCACAAATGGATTTTAAAAAAGAGAATAAAATGACCAACAATACGGGACAAAAGTACCCTAACAAAATGTCGGCTAGAAACCGCTTAATGGTTTATTGCAGTTCACTTTTCAGCAGATAAGGTATCATCACATTAACATAATAAAATAGTTCTTAGATAATTATCTTTATCAGTTTTTCAGTGTGTTTAGTCGTCTTGGAAAATTCGAAGTTGACAGATCAGAATGGGATTTGAACACAGAAGCTCGAGTGCCGGCTAAGCAACTTTTAACTATATCTACATTTATTACATTTGTTCCTATTGTTTTTCCCGTTAAAACCCTAATCCTAAACCTAAGCCTTCTCGAACCCAAACCTAACTCTGACCCTTTCGACCCTGTGTTATAAACCTCATGCCCTTACGTTCCGGACTCTCTATAGATAGAATAACTACTATCAAAAAAGCCGCCAGTTTCTATCAACAATCAAAATTAGGATCGTCTGATAGTCGTGGTTTTTAATACAGCGCATGCGCGGGTCTCTTGTGAAAAATAAATTTGCAGTGCGGTAACCCATTGCCACTAGCGACACCTGGAGGATTATCTCTGAATCCTCGCTTGCCGCAGTAGCGTTGTCGGTTTACCACTGGACGAAGGACATTTTAAAATTGTATGTAGATATATAAATATAGAAATGACGAGGCACTGAATATCGAATAAGATTTTTAATCTCGTTAATCATCACTCGGTTTCGTAGATTATCGAATTTAATTTTTAATGAGCGCCGTGTAGTCTGACTCATCCTCTCTACCGCTCTCTCTCTCACTCACTCGGAAGCGCCCAACATTAATTGGATTAAAATCTATTCGCTGTGGTTAGAGTTAAACTGATCGAGGAGAAAGTCAACATGACGCGCAGTCTCTTAACGTTATTACTCATTCTACTAATGAAACTGTCGTCGGTTCAGACGACTGATCGGATCTCTACCGATCAACCGTCTGTAACTGTCAGTTCACGGTGTAACAATACGTGGTTTTCACTCGATTCTACGTCCGGTTACATCGTTTCACCGAGTTATCCGTCGTTTACGCGCGGGGTTGAATGTCGTTGGTTCGTCAACAGCTCTTTACCGGGTACCTTTCGCGTACAAGTTTACTACGACATCGAGCCGTCGATATTCTGTAGGGAAAACTATCTTCGCATCAGCGATTCTGATAACTTACTGTGCGGTGCTGGAAAACAATTAGATATTTACCGCAGTAATTCATTATCGTTGATGTTTAAGAGTGATGTAAATGACGTTGTGAAAGGAAGTCGAGTTTATGTATTTTATCGTTTGGAGGAAAAACATCTGAAAACTGTTCACGATTGTTACTCAAATAGGATAAAACAATTACAAACTTTTGAAAATGGTTACAAATATGCCATTTTCATGAATGTATTTTGTCACCTTTTCCAGTTGGAGTGGTCCGGGTTACCAGAGGGTTTCGGAATGAATTTGACTTTTGAGAAAATAGACTTAAGATTAGAACAAGGTTTATATTTGACCGTTCAAATTTATGACGGATGGAACACAAGTGAACCTATAATGAATATACGGGAACAAACCGGACATCCGCCCAAGGCATCTCTATTTACACGAAAACTAACAGAGCTATCATCACTTTTTCAATGAAACAAGCCGGATTATCTCTCAAAACTAATCTATTTGTAAATATGTATAGGATATCAGATTGGAATATTTCGAATCCATCGATTCCGATCTGGAAAAACAAATCCGGATTGCTCATTCCTGGTGATAGGCCGCACGTAATAACTCAGTCTAAACGCTTATACTGCTGGTCTATCACAGCTGAAATACTGCAGTACGTCGTCTTCAACTGGTCACGTGATCTCGTCACTTCCGGTGACGTCATCGGTGTTATAAACTGGACGGTTTAACGGTTGTCGGAACTGATATTTTACTCGGCGAAAACTACTTGGAATCGTTCGGCGTAAAATCTGACGGATTTCTCGTCATATTGTGTTTACTGTTATCAGAGAATCTCTTCGGAAAATCGTTGAGGAATTCAACATCGATCGAATACAAAATACAATCATTGAAGGAAACAGACGTCAAAGTGGAAGATAAAAAAGTGAGTTAAAACAGCATGAAAATATATTTTAGATTTAATGTATTAATTTGAATTTGTTTGATAACGATGAAATAATGTGTAAAATTCACAAAAATCGCAATTTTTTTAATTGATCGAACACGAGTCATTGACCCGTTAACGGCAGAATCGCAATATTTCTCGGTTAATTGACAAACGAAAATAGGGCATGAATATTAATTGAATACCGATGATTTACTCTATGTTTGCATCTATTGTAGGTTGCAAATACTCATTCAGTGCAACTTACCAGTCTGTTTCCCCTTTATTCGAAACGGAAGTTACAATATCGTATCAGTAGATTTGCACTCAGTTCGAAAATCGACATCTATGAGAAAGACATAAAACTAACAGATTCATCAGAGAATTGTGATCGAGATGGTTTTTATATATTTGATGGTAGTAATTTCACAGCTAGACGCTATGGTCCGTATTGTCCTGGTTCATACTACGGTCGATCTGTCGTCAGCCTGATTACATCAGGTGGACCGGTTACTGTAGTAGCATACGCTTACAACTGGCATGATCTACTAATAACTGGTAGACTAAAATTAGTTCCTACTGATTGTGACGGGTATCTTGTACAGGAAGGAGAACGTCAAATCACTATGACGTCATACTGTCTAATGATCACACCTGAAAATCGACGCCTTCCGATAGAAAGCATTGATGTATTATCTGAATACGAATATCAAATTGACAGTTGCTATCGTGGAGCTACGACTCCCTGTTCAGCGATAAGTCTCAATAGTCACGTGTTTAATACCAGTCTCGTATTAAACCATGTGATATTATTAAGCACTAAATATGAATTCTGGAGGTCACCACTAATGATTATATTACGACGTAAATGTCAGAAATTAAAACAAAGTCTTCCGGGTTCAGGGATCAGAGGTGGAAGGGATGCTGTAGATTGTGGACTCGTGCAGTCACCGAACTTCCCTGGATTATCAACCTCCTCAACAATATTCTTCGGTTTCTCTTTCCCTATTGACAAAAATATAAATCATTACATCAGATTCTTGTTTAAATTTATCGGACAAACATCATGCTCCGAATCTGTTAGTCCCCGCACAAGGGGATCAATATTACTAAGACAAATTTTCAAAATATTTGACGATCCGAACAATTTATTTTCCACGTTTATAGAAACCCGTCATACAACAACAATATGTGAAAATAACGCAGTAGCAGGACTTGTGTTGTACAGTCTACTCGGGTATGACTTATATTTTGAGTTGTCACAGTTCATGCCAATATTTCGAATTCAATACACTTTAGAACAATCGCCTTTACTGAAACACCGAATCAATGGCTGCCGATCAGATTTTCTAGATTCAGGCGTTTCGTGTATTAGATACATTAAACACGAACTTCTGAATTGGGAGAACGCTGAAATTTACTGTCAACAGAAATATGGAGGACATCTTCTCAGTATCAATTCTCAACGTGAAATGATGGCCGTGAAAAAGCTGTTCGCTACAAAACTGCTTCTTGAGGCATATTCACAGGCGGCGCTTATTGTGATGATAGGATTGAAATGGCAGGTAAAATGCATATCAAATATTAATCATCCAATTGAGCTTTGATATAATGATTTATGTTCTTGTCATGTGTCAAGATATGAAGCTATTCAAGAAATGATTAGAAGACCAGAAAAAAATCCAAAAAGAGTTTTCTGCAATATTGTATAACAAGTGTTTGTTTGTTTTTTAATTAAAGGAGTCCAAAGGTTATTACTCGTGGTCTGATGGAAAACCGTTCAGTTACGCAGAATGGTTTGAACCTGCTGCCGTTAATGAAACGATACCAGAAGTTATTCGAGGATTGATATCTCCGCTAAGAAAACAACCGATAAATGACGTCAATATGCCGTGTACGGCGATGATGCTGAATAATCCACGAGGATCGGCGAACTGGGTTCGATTCCCGTGTCAAATCGAGGAGACGCACACGACATTCATTTGTGAAACAGAAAGAAACGATTTAAATACATCTTCACAAAACGATACAACTGAAATAACTCGGAACAACTTTGAACGATTTAACTCCACGTGTCTAAGAGGATGGATTCATATAGAAGCGCATTGCTATCAGATACTTACAGCCTGGCAAACGCTCCACACTGAAAGTTTAACAATCCAAACAGCTAGAGAAATGTGACTTTGAATGTGATCGGTGGAAACATAGGTATAATAACATCAGCTAGTATTGAAATTCAGCATTTGATAAATTTTTTTCACTATCAGCATCAATATGGCGCTATACTGACTAATCATACAAGCGGAAGAATTATGGCAATAAAACCAGTTGTAATTAGAGATTGGATAACATATTTTCAAACAGTGAAATGGTCAGTGACTGCCTTCAATAATGTCAAAGATGAAGCGCATTCCGTGCTATGTTCCTATGATGTAACTGGTGAAGAGTTGGTTTCTGTAAGAGGTTGTAAATCGTGGCAGTTTGAATGTAACGATCAAAGATGTATCAGCGACCATCGCGTATGTGATACCAGAAACGACTGTCAACACGGTGAAGATGAACTCGATTGTACGGATATCAATTTACACAGTCAGTTCCGCTGTAACGATGGACAGGTTATATCGATTAGCGGTTTCTGTGACTTTATGAGAGATTGCGTCGATGGCTCGGATGAGAACTCGTGCTATCATATTTTATGTTCCTCTGATCAATTTAAGTGTAACGACGGACAATGTGTGGATAAATATGAACGATGCGATGGACTGGTTGACTGTCAAGATAAATCCGATGAGATCGACTGCTCTTCGGACGAATGTAACGGGTTTTTGTGCGTAAATGGCGAATGTATCAGTTCTCTGTTGTTTCGGGATGGCGTTGTAGATTGTGGCGGGGACCTCGAAGAAGATGAAATAGTAACTACCGATATAACAATCAAACCACAAATTCACTGCACTACAGAGAACTACTGCACGACGAATTTCACTTCACTCTGTACAGAATCGAATGAACAAAGATGTTCATTCGATTCTCCTCATTGTTACGCGAGAAGAGATAGATGTATTTTAGAAAGAATGCCGACAGGTTTTCCTGTTTGTAGAAGACTCGAACATTTACTGAATTGTAATGAGTTTGAATGTGCAGCTGGTACAGTGAAATGTCCATCGTCTTACTGTATACCGATTAGACACGTGTGCGACGGTCGATCAGATTGTCCCAATTCAGAAGATGAATTCAATTGCGAAACGTTTTCGTGTCCGGGAATGTTTAAATGCGCTGACGAACATCGATGTATTCCTCAGTCGGAAGTTTGCGATGGCGTCGTGAATTGTAAACATAACTCGGACGACGAGGCTTACTGCGACGTCACGTGTCCTAACTATTGTAAATGTCAAGGTCGTTTCATCGATTGTGAAAATACTTTTTTATCGGATATTTCTCGAATTTTTGCCGCGTCGACTCGAGTTTTGATTTTATCGAATAACCGAGTTAGATTCAATGAATCGACATTTTCCTCTTTTCTGTACCTTTTCTTACTCAATATTTCCCGTAATGATTTATCTGACATTGTCTCCAACGCGTTTTCTAATCTACGCAATCTAAATACATTAGATCTGTCGTATAATCGCCTAGTATCACTACACGTTGATACATTCGCTGGATTAAACAGTTTGAAACAACTTTTACTCGCCGGAAATCCGCTGAGATATTTGAATGATGGAAGCTTCAATGGTTTGACGTCACTTCCGGTTATGGATCTCCGTGAACTCTCTATATCGATTCTTACTCGTAACGTATTCCGAGGTTTACCAGCGCTGAAATATTTGAATATCAGCAGTAACGCAATCAGATCAATATCCAGATACGCGTTTACTGGGTTGAGTTCACTGGGAGTTCTAGATTTCACCAACAATTCGCGGATCATTTCATCGGAAAATAATATCTTCGATAATCTGACGTCTTTATATTTTCTCGCTTCGGACGCGTATAAATTCTGTTGTATGGTGCCGAATATTGACCGGTGTCTCCCGGATCCTGATCAATTCTCATCGTGTTCAGACCTCATTGAGAACACTGTCCTGACAGCTGTTATCTGGATCATCGCTTGTTTTACATTCCTTTCCAATATTACCGTTATCTTATTTCGTTTTAGGTCGATTCGAGTTTCGTCAGAAACGCAAAATAAATCGTCGGATATCCTCATCATCAATATCGCGCTTTGTGATTTGCTGATGTCTGTTTATCTGTTTCTGATCGCTGCAACTGATCACGTTTATAAAGGTGTTTATTTTCTGAATTCTGAAACTTGGACTCGTAGTTCATTATGCAGTGTTGCCGGTATTGTGGTGACGATATCTTGCGAAGGTTCTTTAACATTTCTCCTTCTCCTCACGCGTTTCAGATATTCGAATATAATCGACCCATTTTCCGGTAACCCGGTTTTATCCTCAAATATCATTATGATTCTGTCTTGTTTATGCTGGATATTTCTGAGTTTAATCGCCTTTCTACCACTGTCTCGGTCGTCTTATTTCGGTGATAATTTTTACGGTAGTTCGGGTATCTGTTTACCTATGAATTTAATATCTATAGATGTCAATGGTTGGCAATATTCGTTCGCTATATTCGCTGTATTAAACGCGATCATTCTCACTCTGATAATGATGTCGTACGCGCAGATGTACAAGTATGTATCCAGAAGCAGGTCCGGTTCGGGTAGAGCTGATCCTACAGAACTCGTTCTAGCTCGACGCAGTTTAGTCATCAATTTGTGTAATTTATTTTGCTGGTTACCGTTAATAATCGTTCAGTTTTGCGCCGTATTTTCGGTCGAGATACCGAACCAGGTTGCCGCTTGGCTTGCCGTTCTTTTCTTGCCGATAAACTCAACTCTGAACCCGCTTCTTTACACTATTCTAACTATCGATATGAAATCAATACGAGCTCGAAATAAACGCAGAAAACGACAACCAATCAAATGATGATAATACTAATAATCTCTATACTGTGAAGATAATAATGATCAATAATTATCATTTATTTCCTCTATAGCACAGCGTTAAGGATAATCACAACACTTTACAAACATTAAGATAAGATATTACACATAAACGATATTTGAAAATATGAATACATTTCATCGACCCACATTAAAGACTGCGCCGACCGCGGAGCCAATAAAGAAGTTTCCAGTTTCTAAGCGCCATTTTGTGGCGGTCCCTCCAGATTTCTCGAGGCTTCTGAATATCTCCTAATCCGTGATTGTAAACCAACGTCCACCCGACTTCGCCTACCTCTGAGAAAGTTTATTCTTTTCCCATTTTGAATTTTTTTTCAATTATCAATAATTAGACACTGGTGAGATTATACTGAATTTATTTTAGAACTTAGAATTGCTCTGTTAGTCTTCCCTTATCTGTAATGATCAATCCTGGTTTCATCAAAGTCATCTTTTCTATCGCTGCTTTCTTTTATAAGCTTCTAACTATCGTTTCAAAGCCGTCCTTCATTTAATATTATTACAATTTTAATTTACTTGCTGATTCATTGATTCTGTAAAAATTTTTACTTCAAAATAATTATTCATATCACCTCAACATTGTTGAGCACTATCACGGCTAATGATTTAATTCCGACATTCAGTACTCCTGAAGATGTCTATTACGATACGAGGCGAAACGTCAACAATAAAACGTTACTAACCTTTTCGGGATCGTTTTGCTGCGCGAGAGCAGAAAATTTATTTAATGCTCGATCACCGTTAAAGCCTCTCAAAACGCGCAGACGAATAGGGCTGGAAACATGAAAATAGAAAATCAACAAAATGTCGCCAGCAAGTCGCTGAAATATTTTCTATTATTCCGATACTGCAGAACCAGCCATGGTTTCGGCGTTGAACGTTAAACTCTCGTCGAAATGGGTAGAAAATGTGTAACCAAATACTGTATAAATAATAAAACAGTTTCCAGTAGCGATATCGGTTCTTCTTCTATCGGTTTTGTGAAATATTCGACTACAACACGCCAGAAATTTTGGTGAATCATCATTCAGTTCTGTTAAAGTTGTGAGGTGGGGTAAGTCGGAAAAGAGGAACAAGTCGCTCTCATCCATCGTATTAGCGATCGTTATCGTGATCGCACGCGTTATCAGTAAGTTCAGCGTAATATTATTATTACTTTCAACACAACGCATTCATTATTCATATTTTGCTGCAAGATATTCGACGGTCGCAAAATGATCAATAAACACGTTTTTCAAAACTCGATTTTTCTACTTCAAATTATTCTTCCGTAAAATCTTGTAATCGCTTTAAACCAAACACATTTTCAGTGTTTTTCTATCGATGAAATACACGCATGCTCGACGATGCAATGATCATCGTCGGTTTGCAGGGCTAGATTTAGGGGTTAATCTCATGGTTCGCCCTTTTTGCCAGGACTGTTGGAAATTGCTAAAACTTAACAATTTTACGCTCATCATTTGAAATCGTATCTTTTCTGGCGGATTACTACAAAAATACCTAACGCCCCGATATTGAACCCCACGCCGAGGCTGCTTTTATCCGCTCAGACCCCGCTTTCCGATTTTCCAAAACCTAGATCCTAATATTTTCGTACTCGTTTATTGTATATAATATATTCGAAGCCTTGCGGAACGTCGCTTTGAACAAACCGGTATACCAAAGCTCCGTAGGAGAAAATGCGCGAAAAGCTGTCGACGGTAGTATTAACACTAAGTACGGAGCTGGTAGCTGTACCCACACCGCGGCCAAACCCGGAATGCATTGGTGGATGGTTGATTTACAGGCTGTTTATGAAGTCAAGGCGTTTACGTTGTTCAATAGACAAATGGCACGTAATCATCTCGTTTTATGAAGTCTTTTTAGAAAATTTTGGAAATCGATCGAATCGAACGCCATGAGCGCTTAATTTACTTTTACCAAATCAGAGGGCGCACCCACGTTCACGAAATCGTGGAGAAAGAGTTGTTAAAAATTATAAATGATTTAGTTCTTAGAAATCATAGCAAAAGGGGGGTTGTTTATACGTGGACCCTCAATGAATTATTCACGTACGTGACGTAATTGAACTCGAGTTTTTCTGATTTTTTGTTCACAGTTCAAAGACTCAGAAACTTTACGATCGTCGTTTTTGAACGCTAAGAACGTTACGGGTAATTTGGTAAAAATTGACCCGTCCTCAATCTGTGCCTTTCAAAGTTAACCAATGGAATCCAGTGAGATGAAACAATTCGACTGTGCATTAACTGGTCGCTTTATAACGGTCAAAATTAGCTTCATGAACAATAAATGAAATGAAAATCAAACAACGTCCTTTCGACTAGTTATAAACATAATTATCGTCTCAACTACTACGACATATCCGATTTCCACTGTTCCGATGGTTTTAATAAGAAATCGAGTGAATAGAAATTACCTTCCCAGGGGCGGATCCAGGGTGCCTTCCATGCCTTCCGGAAGGCAGTCAAAAAATCCCGAGGTCTCGAATTTTTAAGTGCCCTTCGAAATTTCACCGGCAATATTTTTGACGGCATTATTTCAGCAACCGCTATTTCAGTGTCCGTAATCCGGGCATAATTATAAAATTAATCGGTATATACCGCTGCCGAGAAAGTGAGGAGAGATAATCATATTTGTAAAGCCTTTAATCATGATAAATTAAAAAGGGCACTTTCCTTTTGCAAGGGGCACTCATGCTTTAGATGAGGGCACTTTGTCCTTGCCTTTTCAGGGAGGGCTAAAGGGGCACTCGTACTTTAGAAGAGGGCACTATACGCGGAAAAAATGTTGAAGAAAAGGGCACTTTTTTGCCTAATTTTTAAAATTTTAGGGGCACTTTTGGTTTGGAAGATGGCACACGACATAAGGATAAATGTGAAGACGAGGCAATTTTTGCCGATTGTTAACAATGAAGGGGCACTTAGACATATTCTGTATAATTGTTAAGGGGCACTTTTAAAGATTATAGGGGCATTAGGCGAAGTTGGCGACAACCATTCTTTCATGGGTTCACCAGCTTCATTTTTTATCCGCATCTGTTGAAATCTTGTCTCGAATTCGTTTATTCTGGATTGCTCTGCTAGCCTCTAGAAGCCCTCTAAAAGGTAAAAAATGGTACCATATTTTCAACATTTTCTGGGGGTGGGACCCCCCTCTAAGGACTTCGCGCCTTCGGCGCTCGCATTGACCTGGATACTGGGTGTGCACTAAGATCAGAAAGGAGCCCTTAAATTTCCTTCCAATACTGTCTACCCATCCCCCTGGATCCGCCCCTGGGGGTTACCCCGCGCTCCCCCTTGTGGGTGCCCTCATTTCTTTAGGAAGGCAATCAAAATATGCCCCTGGATCCACCCCTGCTTCCTAACTTCGTAATGTACAGTATTCTCATCGGGTGACACAGGGTGAGAAGGGGAAAAAAGTTGATAACAGACATAAGACAGGAGCACGACATAAACTCATAATATATTGTGTTGTGCGATGATTCTATGGCGAGTCGTATCTATATATTATCCATGTTTTGAAATATCCTTCTAAGTACAGCATTGGGTAGTTTACCTTCTTCGACGAGTTCCATATGGATTTTATCGGCTTCAGAATTGGTCGAAAACAAAGATACGTAGGAAATATTTTGCAACCCTACTACTGGATCGTGCGAACCTCATGACTGGATAACAGCCTCTAAAGTGTTGCCCGAACTGCATTCAGCAGGACTCAAACTCTTGAACAGGTATAATTGTCGCACAGCGCTGATAGCATCAGGCTTTGTTCCAAAATGACCTTTTGTGTGGTTCCTTTTTGAATGTCCAGCTCATCCATCCGTACAGATACTCCGGCATCCGCGAGTATTCTATGACGAAAGGATTTGTTAGATCTGTGAGTAATCGGACGCTGATTATGTCCTGACACGAAAGCATTATGTCCTGAGTGAAACAGCTTGATCCACCGAGCCACGCCGCAAACTGCAACAGTGACTAAAACTGTGGATACAGTGGAATTTCTAGATACGGCGAAATACTACCGCTAGCTGTATCGCAAGTTGCTGCCACTATGCTCTTTTAAGCGGGATTTTCATTCTAAAAATTAATTACATCGATTTAAACAAAAAATTCTGTAATTTTGGCCGCCGATCACACGACTTTATCTATACTTCGATTTCCGATTTCAAAATCAAAACCCCTGTTTCGCTACCGGCAGGTGTGGTGTGTTTACATGGGACACCAAATCATAAAAATCAAACGAATAGCAGAGTCAATCCCTATTTTAAGATAAAAAGATATGAATCGAGACTGGCAATCAACAAATCGATGGCCAGTCGACTCAAGTTAGTATCTAGAAAATCCGCTAACGATGAGGAGAGCAGCACCTTACAGCGAGCTAGAGGTAGTATTCGAAATAGGACGTTTTGGATTTAGAGTTTTGAAATTGTATGTACGTATATAAAACTGACTCGGCACAAAATATCGAATAACATTTTTACATTTCATTTGAATCTCGTTAATCATTAATTCGGTTTCGTAGATTATCGAATTTATTTTTAGTGAGCGCCGTGTAGTCTGACTCATCCTCTCTACCGCTCTCTCTCACTCACTCGGAAACGCCCAACATTAATTGGATTAAAATCTATTCGCTGTAGTTAGAGTTAAACTGATCGAGGAGAATGTCAACATGACGCGCAGTCTCTTAACGTTATTACTCATTCTACTAATGAAACTGTCGTCGGTGCAGACGACTGATCGGATCTCTACCGATCAACCGTCTGTAACTGTCAGTTCACGGTGTAACAATACGTGGTTTTCACTCGATTCTACGTCCGGTTACATCGTTTCACCGAATTATCCGTCGTTTACGCGCGGTGTTGAATGTCGTTGGTTCGTCAACAGCTATTTACCGGGTACCTTTCGCGTCCAAGTTTACTACGACATCGAGCCGTCTATATTCTGTAGAGATAACTATCTTCGCATCAGCGATTCTGATAACTTACTGTGCGGTGCTGGAAAACAATTAGATATTTATCGCAGTAATTCATTATCGTTGACGTTTAAGAGTGATGTAAATGATGTTGTGAAAGGAAGTCGAGTTTATGTATTTTATCGTTTGGAGGAAAAACATCTGAAAACTGTTCACCACTGTTCGTCCTACCGAATAAAACAATTGCAAACTTTTAAAACGGGTGATAAATTTGCTATCGACATAAATGAAATATGTAATTCCCTGCAGCTCGAGTGGTCCGGGATACCAGAGGGTTTCGGTATGAATTTGACTTTTGAGGAAATAGATTTGAGATTATTACAACCAGGTTTACATGTGACCGTTCAAATTTATGACGGATGGAACACAAGTGAACCTATAATGAATATACGGGAACAAACCGGACATCCGCCCATCTCTATTTACACTAAAACTAACAGAGCTATCGTCACTTTTTCAACAAAACAGGTCCGAGTGACTCTCAAAACTTATCTATTTGTAAAACTGTATAGGATATCAGATTGGAATATTTCTAATCCATCGATTCCGATCTGTAAAAACAAATCCGGAGTGCTCATTCCTGGTGATAGGCCGTACGTAATAACTCAGTCTAAACGCTTATACTGCTGGTCTATCACAGCTGAAATACTGCAGTACGTCGTCTTCAACTGGTCACGTGATCTCGTCACTTCCGATGACGTCATCGGTGTTTATAAACTGGAAGATTTAACGGTTGTCGGAACTGATATTTTACTCGGCGAAAACTTCCTGGAATCGTTAGGTGTAAAATCTGACGGATTTCTCGCGATATTGTGTTTACTGTTATCAGAGAATCTTTCCGGAAAATCGTTGACGAATTCAACATCGATCGACTACAAAATAGAATCATTGAAGGAAACAGACGTCAAAGTGGAAGATAAAAAAGTGAGTTAAAACAGCATGAAAATAAATCGTTAATTTATTGTATTGATTTGAAAGTGTTTTATCAACGACGAAAGTACAATTCACGTAATTTTTGCAATCAAATCCGATCGAACATGAGTCATATTTTTTGTTTAAATGGCAAAGGAAAATAAGGTATGAACATTAATTGAAAACCGATGATTTACTCTGTTTTCATCTATTGTAGGTTAGAAATGATCATTCAGTGCAATATTATAGTCTGTTCCCCCGTTATTCGAAACGAAAGTTACAATATCGTATCAGTAGATTTGCATTCAGCTCGAAAATTGACATTCATGAGTACGAATTATCAGGTTATGGATTAAAACTAACAGTTTTAACGGAGAATTGTGATCGAGCTGGTTTTTACATATTTGATGGTGTTAATTTCACAGCTAGACGCTATGGTCCGTATTGTCCTGGTTCATACTACGGTCGATCTGTCGTCAGCCTGATTACATCAGGTGGACCGGTTACTGTAGTAGCATACGCTTACAACTGGCATGATCTACTAATAACTGGTGGACTAAAATTAGTTCCTACTGACTGTGATGGATATGTTCTACACGAAGGAGAACGACGAATCACAATGACGTCATACTGTATCGTGATTACACCTGAAAATCGACGCCAACCGATAGAAAACATAGATGTATTATCAGAACACGAATATCAAATTGACAGATGTTATCGTGGAGCTAGGACTCCCTGTTTAACGATCAGTCTCGATAGTCACGTGTTTAATACCAGTTTCGTATTAATCGATGTGAAATTATTGCGCACTAAATATGAATTCTGGAGTTCACCATTAATGATTGTATTACGACGTAAATGTCAGAAATTAAAACAAAGTCAACTGTATCCAAGGTCATTTGGAGGAATTACAAGAAACGTTGATTGTGGACTCGTGCAGTCACCGAACTTCCCTGGATTATCAACCTCTGAAACTATATTCTTTACTTTTTCCTTTCCTACTGACAAAAATATAAATCATTACATCAGATTCCTGTTTAAATTTATCGGACAAACATCATGCTCCGAATCTATTGGTACCAACACAAGGGGATCAATATTACTAACACAAATTATCAAAATATTTGATGATCCGAACGATTTATTTTCCACGTTTACAGAAACCCGTCATACAACAACAACATGTGAAAATAACGCAGTAGCAGGACTTGTATTGTACAGTCTACTCGGGTATGACGTGTATTTTGAGTTGTCACAATTCATGCCAATATTTCGAATTCAATTCACTTTAGAACAATCGCCTTTACTGAAACACCGAATCAATGGCTGCCGATCAGATTTTCTAGATTCAGGCGTTTCGTGTATTAGATACATCAAACATGAACGTCTGAATTGGGAGAACGCTGAAATTTTCTGTCAACAGAAATATGGAGGACATCTTCTCAGTATCAACTCTCAATGCGAAATGATAGCCGTAAAAAAGCTGTTCGCTACAAAACTGCTTCATGAGGCATATTCACAGGCGGCGCTTATTGTGATGATTGGATTGAAATGGCAGGTAAAATACATATCAAATATTAATCATCTAATTGAGCTTTGATGATTATCATATATGTTCTTGTCATGTGAAAAGATAAGAAGTTGTTCAAAAAATGATTAGAACATAAAAGATAATCCAAAAAGAGTTTTCTGCAATAACAGTGTTTTTTCTTAATTAAAGGAGTCCAAAGGTTATTACTCGTGGTCTGACGGGAAACCGTTGAGTTACGCAGAATGGTTTGAACCTGCTGCTGTTAATGAAACGATACCAGAAGTTATTCGAGGATTGATATCTCCGCTAAGAAAACAACCGATAAATGACGTCAATATGCCGTGTACGGCGATGATACTGAATAATCCACGAGGATCGGCGAACTGGGTACGATTCCCGTGTCAAATCGAGGAGACGCACACGACATTCATTTGTGAAACAGAAAGAAACGATTTAAATACATACTCGAAACAACTTTGAACGATTTAACTCCACGTGTCTAAGAGGGTGGATTCGTATAGAAGCGCATTGCTATCAAATACTTACAGCCTGGCAAACGCTCAACACTGAAAGTTTATCAATCCAAACAGCCAGAGAAATGTGTCTTACAATCGGTGGAGACATAGGTATAATAACATCTAGTATTGAAGTTCAGCATTTGATAAATTTTTTCCACTATCAGCATCAATATGACGCTATACTGACTAATCATACAAGCGGAGGAATTATGGCAATAAAACCAGTTGTACTTAGAGATTGGATAACTTATTTTCAAACAGTGAAATGGTCAGTGACTGCCTTCGATAATGTCAAAGATGAAGCGCATTCCGTGCTATGTTCCTATGATGTAACTGGTGAAGAGTTAGCTTCTGTAAGCGGTTGTATATCGTGGCAGTTTGAATGTAACGATCAAAGATGTATCAGCGACCATCGCGTATGCGATACCAGAAACGACTGTCAACACGGTGAAGATGAACTCGATTGTACGGATATCAATTTACACAGTCAGTTCCGCTGTAACGATGGGCAGGTTATATCGATTAGCGGTTTCTGTAACTTTATGAGAGATTGCGTCGATAGATCGGATGAGAACTCGTGCTATCATATTTCATGTTCCTCTGATCAATTTAAGTGTAACGACGGACAATGTGTCGTTAAATATAAACGATGTGATGGACTGGTTGATTGTCAAGATAAATCCGATGAGATCGGCTGCTCTTCGGACGAATGTAACGGGTTTTTGTGCGTAAATGATGAATGTATCAGTTCTCTGTTGTATCGGGATGGTGTTGTAGATTGTGGCGGGGACCTCGAAGAAGATGAAATAGTAACGACCAATATAACAATCAAACCACAAAGTAACTGCACTACAGAGAACTACTGCACGACCAATTTCACTTCACTCTGTACAGAATCGGATAAACAAAGATGTTCATTCGATTCTCCTCATTGTTATGCGAGGAGAGATAGATGTATTTTAGAAAGAATGCCGACAGGTTTTCCTGTTTGTAGAAGACTCGAACATTTACTGAATTGTAATGAGTTTGAATGTGCAGCTGGTACAGTGAAATGTCCATCGTCTTACTGTATACCGATTAGACACGTGTGCGATGGTCGATCAGATTGTCCTAATTCAGAAGATGAACTCAATTGCGAAACGTTTTCGTGTCCGGGAATGTTTAAATGCGCTGACGAACATCGATGTATTCCTCAGTCGGAAGTTTGCGATGGTGTCGTTAATTGTAAACGTAACTCGGATGACGAGGCTTACTGCGACGTCACGTGTCCTAACTATTGTAAATGTCAAGGTCGTTTCATCGATTGTGAAAATACTTTTTTATCGGACATTTCTGGAATTTTTGCCGCGTCGACTCGAGTTTTGATTTTATCGAATAACCGAGTTAGATTCAATGAATCGACATTTTCCTCTTTTCTGTATCTTTTCTTACTCAATATTTCCCGTAATGATTTATCTGACATTGTCTCCAACGCGTTTTCTAATCTACGCAATCTAAATACATTAGATCTGTCGTATAATCGCCTAGTATCACTACATGCTAATACATTCACCGGTTTAAACAGTTTGAAACAACTTTTACTCGCCGGAAATCCGCTGAGATATTTGAACGATGGAAGCTTCAATGGTTTGACGTCACTTCCGGTTATGGATCTCCGTGAACTCTCTATTTCTTTTCTTACTCGTAACGTATTCCGAGGTTTACCAGCGCTGAAATATTTGAATATCAGCAGTAACGTAATCGAATCAATATCCAGATACGCGTTAACTGGGTTGAGTTCACTGGGAGTTCTAGATTTCACCAACAATTCTCGGATAATTTCTACGGAAAATAATATCTTCGATAATCTGACGTCTTTATATTTTCTCGCTTCCGACGCGTATAAATTCTGTTGTATGGCGCCGAATATTGACCGGTGTCTCCCGGATCCTGACCAATTCTCATCGTGTTCGGACCTCATTGAGAACACTGTCCTCACAGCTGTTATCTGGATCATCGCTTGTTTTACTTGCGCTTCCAATATTACCGTTATTATATTTCGTTTTAGGTCGATTCGAGTTTCGTCAGAAACGCAAAATAAATCGTCGGATATCCTCATCATTAATATCGCGCTTTGTGATTTGCTGATGTCTGTTTATCTGTTTCTGATCGCTGCAACTGATCACGTTTATAAAGGTGTTTATTTTCTGAATTCTGAAACTTGGACTCGCAGTTCATTATGCGGTGTTGCCGGAATTGTTGTGACGATATCTTGCGAAGGCTCTTTAACATATCTCCTTCTCCTCACGCGTTTCAGATATTCAAATATAATCGACCCATTTTCCGGTAACCCGGTTTTATCCTCAAATATCATTGTGATTCTGTCTTGTTTATGCTGGATATTTCTGAGTTTAATCGCCTTTCTGCCACTGTCTCGGTCGTCTTATTTCGGTGATAATTTTTACGGTAGTACGGGTATCTGTTTACCTATGAATTTAATATCTATAGATGTCAATGGTTGGCAATATTCGTTCGCTATATTCGCTGTATTAAACGCATTCTCACTCTGATAATGATGTCGTACGCGCAGATGTACAAGTATGTATCCGGAAGCAGGTCCGGTTCGGGTAGAGCTGATCCTACAGAACTCGTTCTAGCTCGACGCAGTTTAGTCATCAATTTGTGTAATTTATTTTGCTGGTTACCGTTGATAATCGTTCAGTTTTGCGCCGTTTTTTCGGTCGAGATACCGAACCAGGTTGCCGCTTGGCTGGCCGTTCTTTTCTTGCCGATAAACTCAACTCTGAACCCGCTTCTTTACACTATTCTAACTATCGATATGAAATCCATACGAGCTCGAAATAAACGCAGAAAACGACAACCAATAAAATGATGATATTATTGATGAATGATTATATCTTATTTCCTCTACAATGCTGTTTTAGTGATAACCCCTTCACTTTTCAAAAAATAGATTTTTATGTCGGTGTCAAAAACTGACCACCGTTTTTCATGTCACTTTCATGTCGCATTGTTGCAAATTTGAGAGCTGACTTTTGCATCACTGAAAACTAGAGATTCATACGGTTTAAATGTTGTTAAAACTGTCAAATTCCACCAATGGACCCCAAAAAAACATGATAAAACACGCGTCACAAATGGATTTTAAAAAAGAGAATAAAATGACCAACAATACGGGACAAAAGTACCCTAACAAAATGTCGGCTAGCACTTGCTTAATGGTTTATTGCAGATAGTTCACTTTTCAGCAGATAAGGTATCATCACATTAACATAATAAAATAGTTCATAGATAATTGTCTTTATCAGTTTTTCAGTGTGTTTAGTCGTCTTGGAAAATTCGAAGTTGACAGGTCAGAATAGGATTCGAACACACAAGCTCGAGTGCCGGCTAAGCAACTTTTAACTATATCTACATTTATTACATTTGTTCCTATTGTTTTTCCCGTTAAAACACTGATCCTAAACCTAAGCCTTCTCGAACCCAAACCTAACTCTGACCCTTTCGACCCTGTGGTATAAACCTCATGCCCTTACGCTCCGGACTCTCTATAGATAGAAATAACTACTATCAAAAAAGCCGCCAGTTTCTATCAACAATCAAAATTGGGATCGTCTGATAGTCGTGGTGTTTAATACAGCGCATGCGCGGGTCTCTTGTGAAAAATAAGTTTGCAGTGCGGTAACCCAGTGCCACTAGCGACACCTGGAGGATTATCTCTGAATCCTCGCTTCCCGCTGTAGCGTTGTCGGTTTACCACTGGACGAGGGACATTTTAAAATTGTATGTAGATATATAAATATAGAAATGACGAGGCACTGAATATCGAATAAGATATTTAATCTCGTTAATCATTACTCGGTTTCGTAGATTATCGAATTTAATTTTTAGTGAGCGCCGTGTAGTCGGACTCATCCTCTCTACCACTCTCTCTCTCTCTTTCTCTCACTCGGAAACGCCCAACATTAATTGGATTAAAATCTATTCGCTGTGGTTAGAGTTAAACTGATCGAGGAGAATGTCAACATGACGCGCAGTCTCTTAACGTTATTACTCATTCTACTAATGAAACTGTCGTCGGTTCAGACGACTGATCGGATCTCTACCGATCAACCGTCTGTAACTGTCAGTTCACGGTGTAACAATACGTGGTTTTCACTCGATTCTACGTCCGGTTACATCGTTTCACCGAATTATCCGTCGTTTACGCGCGGTGTTGAGTGTCGTTGGTTCGTCAACAGCTCTTTACCGGGTACCTTTCGCGTCCAAGTTTACTACGACATCGAGCCGTCGATATTCTGTAGAGATAACTATCTTCGCATCAGCGATTCTGATAACTTACTGTGCGGTGCTGGCAAACAATTAGATATTTACCGCAGTAATTCATTATCGTTGATGTTTAAGAGTGATGTAAATGATGTTGTGAAAGGAAGTCGAGTTTATGTATTTTATCGTTTGGAGGAAAATCATCTGAAAACTGTTCACCACTGTATCTCCAACGAACTAAAACAATTACAAACTTTTAAAACTGATTATAAATTTGCTATCACCATGCGTGGACTATGTAATTTCCTGCAGCTCGAGTGGTCCGGGATACAAGAGGGTTTCGGTATGAATATGACTTTTGAGAAAATAGATTTTAGATTACGACAACCAGGTTTACATTTGACCGTTCAAATTTATGACGGATGGAACACAAGTGAACCTATAATGAATATACGGGAACAAACCGGACATCCGCCCATCTCTATTTACACTAAAACTAACAGAGCTGTCGTCACTTTTTCAATGAAACAGGCCGGATTAAATCTCAAAACAAATCTATTTGTAAAACTGTATAGGATATCAGATTGGAATATTTCTAATCCATCGATTCCGATCTGTAAAAACAAATCCGGAGTGCTCATTCCTGGTGATAGGCCGCACGTAATAACTCAGTCTAAACGTTTATACTGCTGGTCTATCACAGCTGAAATACTGCAGTACGTCGTCTTCAACTGGTCACGTGATCTCGTCACTTCCGGTGGCGTCATCGGTGTTTATAAAGTGGAAGGTTTAACGGTTGTCGGAACTGAAATTTTACTCGGCGAAAACTACCTGCAATCGTTAGGTGTAAAATCTGACGGATTTCTCGTCATATTGTGTTTACTGTTATCAGAGAATCTTTCGGGAAAATCTTTGAGGAATTTAACATCGATCGACTACAAAATAGAATCATTGAGGGAAACAGACGTCAAAGTGGAAGATAAAAAAGTGAGTTAAAACAGCATGAAAATATATCTTCAATTCATTGTATTGATTTGAAATTGTTTGATAATGATGAAATAATGTGTAAAATTCATATAAATCGTAATCTTTGAAATCAAACTCGTTCTTGTTGCACATAAGTCATTGACCATTTAACGGCCGAGTCGCAATTTATTTTTCGGTTAAATGGTAAAGGAAAATCATGCATTGAATATTAATTGAATACCGATGATTAACTCCATTTTGCATCTATTATAGGTTAACAATAATGGTTTAGAGCACTATCATATGTTCCCCGCTCATTCGAAACGAAACTTACAATATCGTATCATAAGACTTGCGCTGAGCTGGAAGGTCGACATCTATGAGCAGAACTTAAAACTAGCAGTTTTATCAGAGAATTGTGATCGAGCTAGTTTTTATATATTTGATGGTAGTAATTTCACAGCTAGACGCTATGGTCCGTATTGTCCTGGTTCATACTTTGGTCGATCTGTCGTCAGCCTGATTACAACAGGTGGACCGGTTACTGTAGTAGCATACGCTTACAACTGGCATGATATACTGGGATCTGGTAGACTAAAATTAGTTCCTACTGATTGTGACAGTTATTTTCTACAGGGAGGAGAACGACAAATCACAATGACGTCATATTGTCTCGTGATCACACCTGAAAATCGACGCCTACCGATAGAAAAAATTGATGTATTATCAGAACACGAATATCAAATTGACAGATGTTATCGAGGAGCTGTGAATCCCTGTTTAGCGATAAGTCTCAATAGTCACGTGTTAAATACCAGTCTCGTATTAAACCATGTGAAATTATTACGCGATCTGGAGTTCACCACTAATGATTGTATTACGACGTAAATGTCAGAAATTAAAACGAAGTCAACTGATTCCACGGTTTATGGGTGGAAACACAAGGAACGCTGTAGATTGTGGACTCGTGCAGTCACCGGACTTCCCTGGATTATCAACCTCCTCAACTATATTCTTTAGTTTTTCTTTTCCTACTGACAAAAATATAAAACATTACATCAGATTCCTGTTTAAATTTATCAGACAAACAACATGCTCCGAATCTGTTGGTACCCGCACAAGGGGGGCAATATTACTAAGACAAATTATTAAAATATTTGATGATCCGAACAATTTATTTTCCACCTTTACAGAAACCCGTCATACAACAACAATATGTGAAAATAACGCATTAGCAGGACTTGTATTGTACAGTCTACTCGGGTATGACTTATATTTTGAGTTGTCAAAGTACATGCCAATATTTCGAATCCAATACACTTTAGAACAATCGCCTTTAAAGAAACACCGAATCAATGGCTGCCGATCAGATTTTATAGATTCGGGCGTTTCGTAGATTAGATACATTAAACATGAACGTCTGAATTGGGAGAACGCAGAAATTTACTGCCAATAGAAATATGGAGGACATCTTCTCAGCATCAACTCTAAACAAGAAATGATGGCCGTTAAAAAGCTGTTCGCTACAAAACTGCTTCTTGAGGCATATTCACAGGCGGCGCTTATTGTGATGATTGGACTTAAATGGCAGGTAAAATACATATCAAATATTAATCATCTAATTGAGCTTTGATGATTATGATTTATGTTCTTGTCATGTGACAAGATATAAAGCTATTCCTAAAATGATTAGAACACAGAAAATAATCCAAAAAGAGTTTTCTTCAATGCTTGTATAACAAGTGTGTATTTTTTATTTTTAAAGGAGTCCAAAGGTTATTACTCGTGGTCTGATGGGAAACCGTTCAGTTACACAGAATGGTTTGAACCTGCTGCTGTCAATGAAACGATACCGGAAGTTATTCGAGGATTGATATCTCCGCTTAGAAAACAACCGATGAATGACGTCAATATGCCGTGTACGGCGATGATACTGAATAATCCACGAGGATCAGCGAACTGGGTTCGATTCCCGTGTCAAATCGAGGAGACGCACACGACATTCATTTGTGAAACAGAAAGAAACGATTTAAATACATCTTCACAAAACTATACAACTGAAATAACTCGAAACAACTTTGAACGATTTAACTCCACGTGTCTAAGAGGGTGGATTCGTATAGAAGCGCATTGCTATCAGATACTTACAGACTGGCAAACGCTTTATACTGAAAGTTTAACAATCCAAACAGCTAGAGAAATGTGTCTTACAATCGGTGGAGACATAGGTATAATAACATCTAATATTGAAATTCAGTATTTGATAAATGTTTTCCACTATCAGCATCAATATGGCGCTATACTGACTAATCATACAAGCGGAAGAATTATGGCAATAAAACCAGTTGTAATTAGAGATTGGATAACATATTTTCAAACAGTGAAATGGTCAGTGACTGCCTTCGATAATGTCACAGATGAAGCGCATTCCGTGCTATGTTCCTACGATGTAACTGGTGAAGAGTTAGCTTCTATAAGCGGTTGTAAATCGTGGCAGTTTGAATGTAACGATCAAAGATGTATCAGCGACCATCGCGTATGTGATACCAGACACGACTGTCAACACGGTGAAGATGAACTCGATTGTACGGATATAAATTTACACAGTCAGTTCCGCTGTAACGATGTACAGGTTATATCGATTAGCGGTTTCTGTAACTTTATGAGAGATTGCGTCGATGGCTCGGATGAGAACTCGTGCTATCATATTTCATGATCCTCTGATCAGTTTAAGTGTAACGACGGACAATGTGTCGTTAAATATAAACGATGTGATGGACTGGTTGATTGTCAAGACAAATCCGATGAGATCGGCTGCTCTTCGGACGAATGTAACGGGTTTTTGTGCGTAAATATTGAATGTATCAGTTCTCTGTTGTATCGGGATGGTGTTGTAGATTGTGGCGGGGACCTCGAAGAAGATGAAATAGTAACAACCAACATAACGATTAAACCACAAATTCACTGCACTACAGAGAACTACTGCACGACCAATTTCACTTCACTCTGTACCGAATCGGATAAACAAAGATGTTCATTCGATTCTCCTCATTGTTACGCGGGAAGAGATAGATGTATATTAGAAAGAATGTCGACAGGTTTTCCTGTTTGTAGAAGACTCGAACATTTACTGAATTGTAATGAGTTTGAATGTCCAGCTGGTACAGTGAAATGTCCATCGTCTTACTGTATACCGATTAGACACGTGTGCGATGGTCGATCAGATTGTCCCAATTCAGAAGATGAATTCAATTGCGAAACGTTTTCGTGTCCGGGAATGTTTAAATGCGCTGACGAACATCGATGTATTCCTCAGTCGGAAGTTTGCGATGGCGTCGTTAATTGTAAACATAACTCGGATGAGGAGGCTTACTGCGACGTCACGTGTCCTAACTATTGTAAATGTCAAGGTCGTTTCATCGATTGTGAAAATACTTTTTTATCGGATATTTCTCGAATTTTTGCCGCGTCGACTCGAGTTTTGATTTTATCGAATAACCGAGTTAGATTCAATGAATCGACATTTTCCTCTTTTCTGTACCTTTTCTTACTCAATATTTCCCGTAATGATTTATCTGACATTGTCTCCAACGCGTTTTCTAATCTACGCAATCTAAATACATTAGATCTGTCGTATAATCGCCTAGTATCACTACATGCTAATACATTCACTGGTTTAAACAGTTTGAAACAACTTTTACTCGCCGGAAATCCGCTGAGATATTTGAACGATGGAAGCTTCAATGGTTTGACGTCACTTCCGGTTATGGATCTCCGTGAACTCTCTATTTCTTTTCTTACTCGTAACGTATTCCGAGGTTTACCAGCGCTGAAATATTTGAATATCAGCAGTAACGTAATCGAATCAATATCCAGATACGCGTTTACTGGGTTGAGTTCACTGGGAGTTCTAGATTTCACCAACAATTCTCGGATAATTTCTACGGAAAATAATATCTTCGATAATCTGACGTCTTTATATTTTCTCGCTTCGGACGCGTATTAATTCTGTTGTATGGCGCCGAATATTGACCGGTGTCTCCCGGATCCTGACCAATTCTCATCGTGTTCGGACCTCATTGAGAACACTGTCCTCATAGCTGTTATCTGGATCATCGCTTGTTTTACTTGCGCTTCCAATATTACCGTTATTATATTTCGTTTTAGGTCGATTCGAGTTTCGTCAGAAACGCAAAATAAATCGTCGGATATCCTCATCATTAATATCGCGCTTTGTGATTTGCTGATGTCTGTTTATCTGTTTCTGATCGCTGCAACAGATCACGTTTATAAAGGTGTTTATTTTCTGAATTCTGAAACTTGGACTCGCAGTTCATTATGCGCTGTTGCCGGAATTGTTGTGACGATATCTTGCGAAGGCTCTTTAACATATCTCCTTCTCCTCACGCGTTTCAGATATTCAAATATAATCGACCCATTTTCCGGTAACCCGGTTTTATCCTCAAATATCATTGTGATTCTGTCTTGTTTATGCTGAATATTTCTGAGTTTAATCGCCTTTCTGCCACTGTCTCGGTCGTCTTATTTCGGTGATAATTTTTACGGTAGTACGGGTATCTGTTTACCTATGAATTTGATATCTATAGATGTCAATGGTTGGCAATATTCGTTCGCTATATTCGCTGTATTAAACGCGATCATTCTCACTCTGATAATGATGTCGTACGCGCAGATGTACAAGTATGTATCCGGAAGCAGGTCCGGTTCGGGAAGAGCTGATCCTACAGAACTCGTTCTAGCTCGACGCAGTTTAGTGATCAATTTGTGTAATTTATTTTGCTGGCTACCGTTGATAATCGTTCAGTTTTGCGCCGTATTTTCGGTCGAGATACCGAACCAGGTGGCCGCTTGGCTGGCCGTTCTTTTCTTGCCGATAAACTCAACTCTGAACCCGCTTCTTTACACTATTCTAACTATCGATATGAAATCCATACGAGCTCGAAATAAACGCAGAAAACGACAACCAATGAAATGATGATAGTATTGATGAAGAATGATTATAAATTATTTCCTCTACAATGCAGTTTTAGTGATAACCGCTACACTTTTCAAAAAACACGATCAGACATTAAACATAACACGGTATTTGAAAATATTACGATGAACCACAGTTCAGACAGCGCCTACCCAGCGGGACTTCTTTTAACGCGTACCCCGAGATTGCAGACCATCGTCACCCGGCATATCCGGTTTAAAATTATTGAAATTATCCGATTCGGATGAAATTCTCGGTTCGTAATGACTGATTAATCTTTATATCCGAACTCGTTATAACAAGGTTCAAAAAACATACAGTAACTATAGCCGCCATTTTGTTAGGGCACTCTTGTCCTGTATCACGTTTCTTTGGTCCATTGATGGAATTTGACAGTTTTGACGACATTTAAACCGTATGAATCTATAGTTTTCAGAGATGCAAAAAACATCTCTCAAATTTTCCACAATGCGACATGAGAGCGATGTGAAAATCGTCGGTCAGTTTTTTTAAGCGCGTATTAAAATCCAGGATGCTGAACTGCATTATTAAAATGTTAAGATATCTTCCCAATTTTTCATACTATAGCTATTTAACTGCAGCGCGTCTATTGTCACTCTTAGTTTCGGCGCTGTTTTCTACGCGTGTATTCCAGTATATGGGTGTCATTCTCATTTGAAAGGGTGCGTTTATGCGCACAGTTCCTGAAATTTTTGATTTCTTTAGGAGAAAAAAGATGTCTCGGAAAATAAGGAACGTCTAAGTTCAGTACTTGGATTGCTATGCGTGCGTCATAAACTGACCACGAAGTTTACATTTCAAAATGGGATTTGAACACGCAAGGTACATTTATAACTACATTTATTACATTTGTACCTATAATTTTTCCCGTTAAAAAACTAATCCTAAAGCTAAGCTTACACTACCTAACTCTGACCCATTGGACCTTAGCGCAAAGCTAATAACCTTACGTTCAGGACTCTCTAGAGATAGAATAACTACTATGTAAAGAAAAATCTACTTTTTTAAACGCCGCCGTTTTCTACTGACGATCATTAAATGGTCGTGGTGTTTATTACTGCGCATGCGCGGGTCTCTTGTAAAAAATAAATTCGCAGCGCGGTGACCCAGTGACCACTAGCGACACCTGTAGGATTATCGCTGAATCCTCGCTTGCCACTGTAGCGTTGTCGGTTTACCATTGAACGAAGGACGTTTTCAAATTGTATCCATAAATATATACATATACAACTGACTAGGCACTAAATGTCGCATTGCATTTTTAATCTCGTTAATCATTACTCGGTTTCGTAAATTATCGAATTATTTTTAATGAGCGCCGTGTAGTCTGACTCATCCTCTCTACCGCTCTCTCTCTCTCTCTAACTCGGAAACGCCCAACATTAATTGGATTAAATCTATTCGCCGTAGTTAGAGTTAAACTGATCGAATGTCAACATGACGCGCAGTCTCTTAACGTTATTACTCATTCTACTAATGAAACTGTCGTCGGTTCAGACGACTGATCGGATCTCTACCGATCAACCGTCTGTAACTGTCAGTTCACGGTGTAACAATACGTGGTTTTCACTCGATTCTACGTCCGGTTACATCGTTTCACCGAATTATCCGTCGTTTACGCGCGGTGTTGAATGTCGTTGGTTCGTCAACAGCTCTTTACCGGGTATCTTTCACGTCCAAGTTTACTACGACATCGAGCCGTCTATATTCTGTGGAGATAACTATCTTCGCATCAGCGATTCTGATAACTTACTGTGCGGTGCTGGAAAACAATTAGATATCTACCGCAGTAATTCATTAACGTTAATGTTTAAGAGTGATGTAAATGATGTTGTGAAAGGAAGTCGAGTTTATGTATTTTATCGTTTGGAGGAAAAACATCTGAAAACTGTTCACGATTGTTACTCAAATAGGATAAAACAATTACAAACTTTTGAAAATGGTTACAAATATGCAATTTTCATGAATGTATTTTGTCGCCTGTTCCAGTTGGAGTGGTCCGGGTTACCAGAGGGTTTCGGTATGAATTTGACTTTTGAGAAAATAGACTTAAGATTAGAACAACCAGGTTTACATGTGACCGTTCAAATTTATGACGGATGGAACACAAGTGAACCTATAATGAATATACGGGAACAAACCGGACATCCGCCCATCTCTATTTACACGAAAAGTAACAGAGCTGTCGTCACTTTTTCAATGAAACAGGCCGGATTAAATCTGAAAACTAATCTATTTGTAAAACTGTATAGGATATCAAATTGGAATATTTCGAATCCATCGATTCCGATCTGTAAAAACAGATCCGGAGTGCTCATTCCTGGTGATAGGCCGCACGTAATAACTCAGTCGAAACGCTTATACTGCTGGTCTATCACAGCTGAAATACTGCAGTACGTCGTCTTCAACTGGTCACGTGATCTCGTCAATTCCGGTGACGTCATCGGTGTTTATAAACTGGAGGGTTTAACGGTTGTCGGAACTGATATTTTACCCGGCGAAAACTACCTGGAATCGTTAGGCGTAAAATCTGACGGATTTCTCGTGATATTGTGTTTATTGTCATTAGAGAATCTTTTCGGAAAATCGTTGAGGAATTCAACATCGATCGAATACAAAATAGAATCATTGAAGGAAACAGACGTCAAAGTGGAAGATAAAAAAGTGAGTTAAAACAGCATGAAAATATATCTTTAATTTCTTGTATTGAATTTAAATTATTTAATAACGATGAAATAATGTGTAAAATTCAAATGAATCGTAATCTTTTAAATCAAACCTGATCGAACATAAGTCATTGACCCTTTAACGACAGAGTCGCAATATTTTCGGCTAAATGGCAAAGGAAAATGCGGCATATTGAACAATAATTGAATACCGATGATTTACTTATGCTTGCATCTATTGTAGGTAGGAAATAATCATTTAGTGCCATATTACAGTCTGTTCCCCCGTTATTCGAAACGGAAGTTACAATATCGTATCAGTAGATTTGCATTCAGCTCGAAAATCGACATCTATGAGTATTTATCACGCAGATTAAAACTAACAGTTTCATCAGAGAATTGTGAGAGAGCTGGTTTTCATATATTTGATGGTGGTAATTTCACAGCTAGACACTATGGTCCGTATTGTCCTGGTTCAAACTACGGTCGATCTGTCGTCAGCCTGATTACATCAGGTGGACCGGTTACTGTAGTAGCATTCGCTTACAACTGGCAAGATCTACTAGTAACTGGTACACTAAAATTAGTTCCAACTGATTGTGACGGGTATGTTCTACAGGAAGGAGAACGACAAATCACTATGACGTCATACTGTCTCATGATTACACCTGAAAATCGACGCCTACCGATTGAAAATATTGATGTATTATCAGAACACGAATATCAAATTGACAGTTGTTATCGTGGAGCTATGAATCCCTGTTCAGCGATAAGTCTCAATAGTCAATTGTTAAATACCAGTCTCGTATTTAACCATGTGAAATTATTACTCACTAAATATAAATTCTGGAGTTCACCACTAATGATTGTATTACGACGTAAATGTCAGAAATTAAAACAAAGTCTACATATTCCAGGAACATTTGGTGGAATTTCTTGGGACGCTGTAGATTGTGGACTCGTGCAGTCACCAAACTTCCCTGGATTATCAACCTCCTCAACTATATTCTTTATTTTCTCTTTTCCTACTGACAAAAATATAAATCATTACATCAGATTCCTGTTTAAATTTATCGGACAAACATCATGCTCCGAATTTGTTGGTACCCGCACAAGGGGATCAATATTACTAAGACAAATTATTAAAATATTTGATGATCCAAATAATTCATTTTCCTTTACTGAAACCCGTCATATAACAAAAATATGTGAAAATAACGCATTAGCAGGACTTGTATTGTACAGTCTACTCGGGTATGACTTGTATTTTGAGTTATCAATGTACATGCCAATATTTCGAATTCAATACACTTTAGAACAATCGCCTTTACTGAAACATCGAATCAATGGCTGCCGATCAGATTTTCTAGATTCAGGCGTTTCGTGTATTAGATACATTAAACACGAACGTCTGAATTGGGAGAACGCTGAAATTTACTGTCAACAGAAATATGGTGGACATCTTCTCAGTATCAACTCTCAACATGAAATGATGGCCGTGAAAAAGCTGTTCGCTACAAAACTGCTTCATGAGGCATATTCACAGGCGGCGCTTATTGTGATGATTGGACTGAAATGGCAGGTAAAATACATATCAAATATCAATCATCTAATTGAGCTTTGATGATTATGATCTATATTCTTGTCATGTGTCAAGATATGAAGTTATTCCAAAAATGATTAGAACACAGAGAAAATAATCCAAAAAGTTTTCTGCAATGTACGTATAACAAGTGTTTGTTTTTTTTTTGTTTTTTTTTTTTTAATTAAAGGAGTCCAGTGGTTATTACTCGTGGTCTGATGGGAAACCGTTCAGTTACACAGAATGGTTCGAACCTGCTGCTGTTAATGAAACGATACCAGAAGTTATTCGAGGATTGATATCTCCGCTAAGAAAACAACCGATAAATGACGTCAATATGCCGTGTACGGCGATGATACTTAATAATCCACGAGGATCGGCGAACTGGGTTCGATTCCCGTGTCAAATCGAGGAGAAGCACACGACATTCATTTGTGAAACAGAAATAAACGATTTTAATGCATCTTCACAAAACGATACAACTGAAATAGCACGGAACAACTTCGAACGATTTAACTCCACGTGTCTAAGAGGATGGATTCATATAGAAGCGCATTGCTATCAGATACTTACAGACTGGCAAACGCTCCATACTGAAAGTTTAACAATCCAAACCGCCAGAGAAATGTGTCTTACAATCGGCGGAGACATAGGTATAATAACATCTAATATTGAAATCCAGTACTTGATAAATGTTTTCCACTATCTGCATCAATATGGCGCTATACTGACAAATCATACCAGCGGAAGAATTATGGCAATAAAACCAGTTGTAATTAGAGATTGGATAACATATTTTCAAACAGTGAAATGGTCAGTGACTGCCTTCGATAATGTCACAGATGAAGCGCATTCCGTGCTATGTTCCTATGATGTAACTGATGAAGAGTTAGCTTCTGTAAGCGGTTGTAAATCGTGGCAGTTTAAATGTAACGATCAAAGATGTATCAGCGACCATCGCGTATGTGATACCAGACACGACTGTCAACACGGTGAAGATGAACTCAATTGTGCGGGTATAAATTTACACAGTCAGTTCCGCTGTAACGATGGACAGGTTATATCGATTAGCGGTTTCTGTGACTTTATGAGAGATTGCGTCGATGGCTCGGATGAGAACTCGTGCTATCATATTTTATGTTCGTCTGATCAATTTAAGTGTAACGACGGACAATGTGTGGGTAAATATAAACGATGTGATGGATTGGTTGATTGCCAAGATACATCCGATGAGATCGGCTGCTCTTCGGACGAATGTAACGGGTTTTTGTGCGTAAATGGCGAATGTATCAGTTCTCTGTTATATCGGGATGGTGTTGTAGATTGTGGCGGTGACCTCGAAGAAGATGAAATAGTAAAGACCAATATAACAATCAAACCACAAATTCACTGCACTACAGAGAACTACTGCACGACCAATTTCACTTCACTCTGTACAGAATCGGATAAACAAAGATGTTCATTCGATTCTCCTCATTGTTACGCGAGAAGAGATAGATGTATTTTAGAAAGAATGCCGACAGGTTTTCCTGTTTGTAGAAGACTCGAACATTTACTGAATTGTAATGAGTTTGAATGTCCAGCTGGTACAGTGAAATGTCCATCGTCTTTCTGTATACCGATTAGACACGTGTGCGATGGTCGATCAGATTGTCCCAATTCAGAAGATGAATTCAATTGCGAAACGTTTTCGTGTCCGGGAATGTTTAAATGCGCTGACGAACATCGATGTATTCCTCAGTCGGAAGTTTGCGATGGCGTCGTTAATTGTAAACATAACTCGGATGACGAGGCTTACTGCGACGTCACGTGTCCTAACTATTGTAAATGTCAAGGTCGTTTCATCGATTGTGAAAATACTTTATTATCGAATATTTCTCGAATTTTTTCCGCGTCGACTCGAGTTTTGATTTTATCGAATAATCGAGTTAGATTCAATGAATCGACATTTTCCTCTTTTCTGTACCTTTTCTTACTCAATATTTCCCGTAATGATTTATCTGATATTGTCTCCAACGCGTTTTCTAATCTACGCAATCTAAATACATTAGATCTGTCGTTTAATCGCCTAGTATCACTACACGCTGATACATTCACTGGTTTAAACAGTTTGAAACAACTTTTACTCTCTGGAAATCCGCTGAGATATTTGAACGATGGAAGCTTCGACGGTTTGACGTCACTTCCGGTTATGGATCTCCGTGAACTCTCTATATCGATTCTTACTCGTAACGTATTCCGAGGTTTACCAGCGCTGAAGTATTTGAATATCAGCAGTAACGTAATCGAATCAATATCCAGATACGCGTTTACTGGATTGAGTTCACTGGGAGTTCTAGATTTCACCAACAATTCTCGGAAAATTTCTACGGAAAATAATATCTTCGATAATCTGACGTCTTTATATTTTCTCGCTTCGGACGCGTATAAATTCTGTTGTATGGCGCCGAATATTGACCGGTGTCTCCCGGATCCTGATCAATTCTCATCGTGTTCAGACCTCATTGAGAACACTGTCCTCACAGCTGTTATCTGGATCATCGCTTGTTTTACGTTCGTTTCCAATATAACCGTTATCTTATTTCGTTTAAGGTCGGTTCGAGTTTCGTCAGAAACGCAAAATAAATCGTCGGATATCCTCATCATTAATATCGCGCTTTGTGATTTCCTGATGTCTGTTTATCTGTTTCTGATCGCTGCAACTGATCACGTTTATAAAGGTGTTTATTTTCTGAATTCTGAAACCTGGACTCGTAGTTCATTATGCGGTGTTGCCGGAATTGTGGTGACGATATCTTGCGAAGGATCTTTAACATTTCTCCTTCTCCTCACGCGTTTCAGATATTCGAATATAATCGATCCATTTTCCGGTAACCCGGTTTTATCCTCAAATATAATTATGATTCTGTCTTGTTTATGCTGGATATTTCTGAGTTTAATCGCCTTTCTACCGCTGTCTCGGTCGTCTTATTTCGGTGATAATTTTTACGGTAGTACGGGTATCTGTTTACCTATGAATTTAATATCTATAGATGTCAACGGTTGGCAATATTCGTTCGCTATATTCGCTGTATTAAACGCGATCATTCTCACTCTGATAATGATGTCGTACGCGCAGATGTACAAGTATGTATCGGGAAGCAGGTCCGGTTCGGGTAGAGCTGATCCTACAGAACTCGTTCTAGCTCGACGCAGTTTAGTCATCAATCTTTGTAATTTATTTTGCTGGTTACCGTTGATAATCGTTCAGTTTTGCGCCGTATTTTCGGTCGAGATACCGAACCAGGTTGCCGCTTGGCTGGCCGTTCTTTTCTTGCCGATAAACTCAACTCTGAACCCGCTTCTTTACACTATTCTAACTATCGATATGAAATCCATACGAGCTCGAAATAAACGCAGAAAACGACAACCAATAAAATGATGGTAATATTGATGAATGATTATAACTTATTTCCTCTACAATGCAGCTTTAGTGATAACCGCTAGCTAAACTTTACACATAATACGATATTTGAAAATATTACGATGAACCACAGTAAAGACTGCGCCTACCAAACGGGGCTTCTTTTATCGCGTACCCCGAAGTTGCCGACCATCGTCAAACGGCATATCCGGTGTGAATATATTGAAATTATTCGATTTGGGATGAAATTCTCGGTTAGTAATGACTGATAAATCTTTATATCCGAACTCGTTATAACAAGGTTCCTATAACTTACAGTTACTATAGCCGCCATTTTGTTAGGGCACTTTTGTCCTGTATTGTGATGCATGTTTTATCACGTTTCTTTGGCCCATTGATGGAAATTGTCAGTTTAAACAACATTTAAACCGTATGAATCTATAGTTTTCAGTTATGCAAAAGTCATTTCTGCAACAATGCGACATGAAAGGGATATAAAAATCGGTTACAAAAAAATCGCATTACAAATGGATCCTAAAAAAGAGAAAAAAATGACCAAAAATACAGGACAAAAGTACCCTAACAAAATGGCGGTTAGAAACCGCTTAACGGTTTATTGCAGATAGTTCACTTTTCAGCAGTTAAGATATCATCACTTAAATATACTAAAGTAGTTCTTAGATAATTATCTTTATCAGTTTTGACATTTCAAAATGGGACTTGAACACATAAGCTCGACTGCCGGCTATGCAACTTTTAACTACATTTACATTTATAACATTTGTACCTATAATTTTTCCCTATAAAACCCTAAACCCAACCTAACTCTGACCGTTTGGACCCTTACGCTCTGGACTATCTACGGATAGAAAAACTACAATTTAAAAAAAAATTCTACCTTTTGGTTCGAAGAATGAGAACCTAAGCTATCGTCAAGTTGCAGTCATGAAGTCACGTGACAGAATTGGAAGATTCTTTTCCAGATTGCCTGATACGCCTCAATGAAATAGGTCCACAGACAAAATTCGCTTGTCTTAAGAATATCATAATCATCATGATAAAGATATCTAAATGAATATTAAATAATATCATTTTTGAAAGCATGCGTAATGAACGCCGATTTAGCGGTTAAACAAATCATTTCATCTACTGGCGCATAAATACACCATCAATGCTGCGCCTGTTGTAAGCGCCAGTACCCGTACGTACAGACTTACACACGACACCGACACCGGCCTCCACTTCAAAAGATATGAACAAAATATTTGAAACATTTTTGATCCGATTTACACCAAATAAATCTTTAAAGCGAGGTATCTAGCATCGGATATTGTGCCGTAAATTCCAGATTGATACACAACATAGTTTTTCAAGTAAGCAATTTTTATTTAGTGTGAACCAATTATGTTGATTGACATTCAGGCTTAGCCGCCTGCCTCATTCTATCGATGACGTCAGATGTAAACAATAACATTACCCATGCGCAATGCAAGCGGCAAACAAATTAATTTTTTCAAGCAATCTTCTCTAATGGAATGTTAATTTCTTTTTCATAATTTGCCTTTCTTTTATGTAATTTATGATTTATACATCAGACTTAGCTTCTTCGAACCTCAAGACTTTGAAGTCCTCTTGTTAAACAAAGCCACCATATTCTACTGACGATCAAGATTGGGATCTTCTAATAGTCGTGAGGTGTTTCACAACTGCGCATGCGCGGTCTCTTGTGAAGAATGAATTCGCAGCGCGGTAAATCAGAGACCACTAGCGACGCCAAGCGGATTATCACCGAATCCTCGCTTGCCGCAGTAGCGTTGTCGGTTTACCACTGGACGGAGGACGTTTTAAAATTGTATGTATAAATATATAAATATAGAACTGCCTATGCACTGAATATCGAATTATATTTTTTAAATCTCGTTAATCATTACTCGGTTTCGTAGATTATCGAATTTAATTTTTAGTGAGCGCGGTGTAGTCTGACTCATCCTCTCAACCGCTCTCTCTAACTCGGAAACGCCCAACATTAATTGGATTAAAATCTTCTCGCTGTAGTTAGAGTTAAACTAATAGAGGAGAATGTCAACATGACGCGCAGTCTCTTAACGTTATTACTCATTCTACTAATGAAACTGTCGTCGGTTCAGACGACTGATCGGATCTCTACCGACCAACCGTCTGTAACTGTCAGTTCACGGTGTAACAATACGTGGTTTTCACTCGATTCTACGTCCGGTTACATCGTTTCACCGAACTATCCGTCGTTTACGCGCGGTGTTGAATGTCGTTGGTTCGTCAACAGCTCTTTACCGGGTACCTTTCGCGTCCAAGTTTACTACGACATCGAGCCGTCTATATTCTGTAGAGATAACTATCTTCACATCATCGATTCTGATAACTTACTGTGCGGTGATGGAAAACAATTAGATATTTACCGCAGTAATTCATTATCGTTGATGTTTAAGAGTGATGTAAATGATGTTGTGAAAGGAAGTCGAGTTTATGTATTTTATCGTTTGGAGGAAAAACATCTGAAAACTGTTCACCACTGTTTGTTCTACCGACTGAAACAATTGCAAACTCTTAAAACTGGTTACAAATTTGCTATCGGCATGAATAGAATATGTCATTTCCTGCAGCTCGAGTGGTCCGGGTTACCAGAGGGTTTCGGCATGAATCTGACTTTTGAGGTAATAAACTTAAGATTAGAACAGGCGGGTTTAGATTTGACCGTTCAAATTTATGACGGATGGAACACAAGTGAACCTATAACGAATATACAGGAACAAACGGGACATCCGCCCATCTCTATTTACACTAAAACTAACAGAGCTATCGTCACTTTTTCAATGAAACAGGCCGGATTACATTTTGAAACTAATCTATTTGTAAAACTGTATAGAATATCAGATTGGAATATTTCGAATCCATCGATTCCGATCTGTAAAAACAAATCCGGAGTGCTCATTCCTGGTGATAGGCCGCACGTAATAACTCAGTCTAAACGCTTATACTGCTGGTCTATCACAGCTGAAATACTGCAGTACGTCGTCTTCAACTGGTCACGTGATCTCGTCACTTCCGGTGACGTCATCGGAGTTTATAAACTGGAAGGTTTAACGGTTGTCGGAACTGATATTTTACTCGGCGAAATCTACCTGGAATCGTTAGGTGTAAAATCTGACGGATTTCTCGTGATATTGTGTTTACTGTTATCAGAGAATCTTTCCGGAAAATCGTTGAGGAATTCAACGTCGATCGATTACAAAATAGAATCATTGAAGGAAACAGACGTCAAAGTGGAAGATAAAAAAGTGAGTTAAAACGGCATGGAAATGATATGGTCAATTCACCTCTTTCAAATTGTTTTATTCACGATGAAATAATGTGTAAAATTCACAAAAATTGTAATTTTTTGAAATCAAACCTGATCTAACATAAGTCAGTGACCCTTTAACGGCAGAGTCGCAATATTTTTCGGTTAAATGGAAAAGGAAAATAAAAGGCATGAATATTAATTGAAAACCGATGATTTACTCCATGTTTGTATTTATTGTAGGTTGGAAATAATCGTTTAGTGCAACATTACAGTCTGTTCCCCCGTTATTCGAAACAGAAGTTACAATATCGTATCAGTAGATTTGCACTCAGCTCGAAAATCGACATCTATGAGTATTTATCACGCGGATTAAAACTAACAGTTTTATCAGAGAATTGTGATCGAGCTGGTTTTTATATATTTGATGGTAGTAATTTCACAGCTAGACGCTATGGTCCGTATTGTCCTGGTTCATACTACGGTCGATCTGTCGTCAGCCTGATTACATCAGGTGGACCGGTTACTGTAGTAGCGTACGCTTACAACTGGTATGATATACTAGTAACTGGTACACTAAAATTAGTTCCAACTGATTGTGACGGGTATGTTCTACAGGAAGGAGAACGACAAATCACTATGACGTCATACTGTCTCATGATTACACCTGAAAATCGACGCCTACCGATTGAAAATATTGATGTATTATCAGAACACGAATATCAAATTGACAGTTGTTATCGTGGAGCTATGAATCCCTGTTCAGCGATAAGTCTCAATAGTCAATTGTTAAATACCAGTCTCGTATTTAACCATGTGAAATTATTACTCACTAAATATAAATTCTGGAGTTCACCACTAATGATTGTATTACGACGTAAATGTCAGAAATTAAAACAAAGTCTACATATTCCAGGAACATTTGGTGGAATTTCTTGGGACGCTGTAGATTGTGGACTCGTGCAGTCACCGAACTTCCCTGGATTATCAACCTCCTCAACAATATTCTTTATTTTCTCTTTTCCTACTGACAAAAAAATAAATCATTACATCAGATTCCTGTTTAAATTTATCGGACAAACATCATGCTCCGAATCTGTTGGTACCCGCACAAGGGAGGCAATATTACTAAGACAAATTATTAAAATATTTGATGATCCAAATAATTCATTTTCCTTTACTGAAACCCGTCATATAACAAAAATATGTGAAAATAACGCATTAGCAGGACTTGTATTGTACAGTCTACTCGGGTATGACTTGTATTTTGAGTTATCAATGTACATGCCAATATTTCGAATTCAATACACTTTAGAACAATCGCCTTTACTGAAACATCGAATCAATGGCTGCCGATCAGATTTTATAGATTCAGGCGTTTCGTGTATTAGATACATTAAACACGAACGTCTGAATTGGGAGAACGCTGAAATTTACTGTCAACAGAAATATGGTGGACATCTTCTCAGTATCAACTCTCAACATGAAATGATGGCCGTGAAAAAGCTGTTCGCTACAAAACTGCTTCATGAGGCATATTCACAGGCGGCGCTTATTGTGATGATTGGACTGAAATGGCAGGTAAAATACATATCAAATATCAATCATCTAATTGAGCTTTGATGATTATGATCTATATTCTTGTCATGTGTCAAGATATGAAGTTATTCCAAAAATGATTAGAACACAGAGAAAATAATCCAAAAAGAGTTTTCTGCAATATTGTATAACAAATATTTGTTTGTTTGTTTGTTTTAAAAGGAGTCCAGTGGTTATTATTCGTGGTCTGATGGGAAACCGTTCAGTTACACAGAATGGTTTAAACCTGCTGCTGTTAATGAAACGATACCAGAAGTTATTCGAGGATTGATATCTCCACTAAGAAAACAACCGATAAATGACGTCAATATGCCGTGTACGGCGATGATACTGAATAATCCACGAGGATCGGTGAACTGGGTTCGATTTCCGTGTCAAATCGAGGAGACGCACACGACATTCATTTGTGAAACAGAAAGAAACGATTTAAATACTTCTTCACAAAACGATAAAACTGAAATAACTCGAAACAACTTTGAACGATTTAACTCCACGTGTCTAAGAGGGTGGATTCGTATAGAAGCGCATTGCTATCAAATACTTACAGCCTGGCAAACGCTCCACACTGAACGTTTAACAATCCAAACAGCTAGAGAAATGTGTCTTACAATCGGTGGAGACATAGGTATAATAACATCTAGTATTGAAATTCAGCATTTGATAAATGTTTTCCACTATCAGCATCAATATGGCGCTATACTGACTAATCATACAAGCGGAAGAATTGTGGCAATAAAACCAGTTGTAATTAGAGATTGGATAACGTATTTTCAAACAGTGAAATGGTCAGTGACTGCCTTCGATAATGTCACAGATGAAGCGCATTCCGTGCTATGTTCCTATGATGTAACTGGTGAAGAGTTAGCTTCTATAAGCGGTTGTAAATCGTGGCAGTTTGAATGTAACGATCAAAGATGTATCAGCGACCATCGCGTATGCGATACCAGACACGACTGTCAACACGGTGAAGATGAACTCAATTGTACGGATATCAATTTACACAGTCAGTTCCGCTGTAACGATGGACAGGTTATATCGATTAGCGGTTTCTGTGACTTTATGAGAGATTGCGTCGATGGCTCGGATGAGAACTCGTGCTATCATATTTCATGTTCCTCTGATCAATTTAAGTGTAACGACGGACAATGTGTGGGTAAATATAAACGATGTGATGGACTGGTCGATTGTCGAGATAAATCCGATGAGATCGGCTGCTCTTCGGACGAATGTAACGGGTTTTTGTGCGTAAATGGCGAATGTATCAGTTCTCTGTTGTATCGGGATGGTGTTGTAGATTGTGGCGGGGACCTCGAAGAAGATGAAATAGTAACGACCAATATAACAATCAAACCACGAATTCACTGCACTACAGAGAACTACTGCACGACCAATTTCACTTCACTCTGTACCGAATCGGATAAACAAAGATGTTCATTCGATTCTCCTCATTGTTACGCGAGAAGAGATAGATGTATTTTAGAAAGAATGTCGACAGGTTTTCCTGTTTGTAGAAGACTCGAACATTTACTGAATTGTAATGAGTTTGAATGTGCAGCTGGTACAGTGAAATGTCCATCGTCTTACTGTATACCGATTAGACACGTGTGCGATGGTCGATCAGATTGTCCCAATTCAGAAGATGAATTCAATTGCGAAACGTTTTCGTGTCCGGGAATGTTTAAATGCGCTGACGAACATCGATGTATTCCTCAGTCGGAAGTTTGCGATGGCGTCGTTAATTGTAAACATAACTCGGATGACGAGGCTTACTGCGACGTCACGTGCCCTAACTATTGTAAATGTCAAGGTCGTTTCATCGATTGTGAAAATACTTTTTTATCGGATATTTCTCGAATTTTTGCGGCGTCGACTCGAGTTTTGATTTTACCGAATAACCGAGTTAGATTCAATGAATCGACATTTTCCTCTTTTCTGTACCTTTTCTTACTCAATATTTCCCGTAATGATTTATCTGACATTGTCTCCAACGCGTTTTCTAATCTACGCAATCTAAATACATTAGATTTGTCGTGTAATCGCCTAGTATCACTAGATGCTAATACATTCACTGGTTTAAACAGTTTGAAACAACTTTTACTCGCCGGAAATCCGCTGAGATATTTGAACGATGGAAGCTTCAATGGTTTGACGTCTCTTCCGGTTATGGATCTCCAAGGTCTCTCTATATCGATTCTTACTCGTAACGTATTCCGAGGTTTACCAGCGCTGAAATATTTGAACATCAGCAGTAACGTAATCGAATCAATATCCAGATACGCGTTTACTGGGTTGAGTTCACTGGGAGTTCTAGATTTCACCAACAATTCTCCGGTAATTTCTACGGAAAATAATATCTTCGATAATCTGACGTCTTTATATTTTCTCGCTTCGGACGCGTATAAATTCTGTTGTATGGTGCCGAATATTGACCGGTGTCTCCCGGATCCTGATCAATTCTCATCGTGTTCAGACCTCATTGAGAACACTGTCCTCACAGCTGTTATCTGGATCATCGCTTGTTTTACATTCCTTTCCAATATTACCGTTATCTTATTTCGTTTTAGGTCGATTCGAGTTTCGTCAGAAACGCAAAATAAATCGTCGGATATCCTCATCATCAATATCGCGCTTTGTGATTTGCTGATGTCTGTTTATCTGTTTCTGATCGCTGCAACTGATCACGTTTATAAGGGTGTTTATTTCCTGAATACTGAAACTTGGACTCGTAGTTCATTATGCAGTGTTGCCGGAATTGTGGTGACGATATCATGTGAAGGCTCTTTAACATTTCTCCTTCTCCTCACGCGTTTCAGATGTTCGAATATCATCGACCCATTTTCCGGTAACCCGGTTTTATCCTCAAATATTATTTCGATTCTGTCTTGTTTATGCTGGATATTTCTGAGTTTAATCGCCTTTCTGCCGCTGTCTCGGTCGTCTTATTTCGGTGATAATTTTTACGGTAGTACGGGTATCTGTTTACCTATGAATTTAATATCTATAGATGTCAATGGTTGGCAATATTCGTTCGCTATATTCGCTGTATTAAACGCGATCATTCTCACTCTGATAATGATGTCGTACGCGCAGATGTACAAGTATGTATCCGGAAGCAGGTCCGGTTCGGGTAGAGCTGATCCTACAGAACTCGTTCTAGCTCGACGCAGTTTAGTCATCAATTTGTGTAATTTATTTTGCTGGTTACCGTTAATAATCGTCCAGTTTTGCGCCGTATTTTCGGTCGAGATACCGAACCAGGTTGCCGCTTGGCTGGCCGTTCTTTTCTTGCCGATAAACTCAACTCTGAACCCGCTTCTTTACACTATTCTAACTATCGATATGAAATCAATACGAGCTCGAAATAAACGCAGAAAACGACAACCAATCAAATGATGATAATACTGATAATCTCTATACTGTGAAGATAATAATGATCAATAATTATCATTTATTTCCTCTATAGCACAGCGTTAAGGATAATCACAACACTTTACGAACATTAAGATAAGATATTACACATAAACGATATTTGAAAATATGAATACATTTCATCGACCCACATTAAAGACTGCGCCGACCGCGGAGCCAATAAAGAAGTTTCCAGTTTCTAAGCGCCATTTTGTGGCGGTCCCTCCAGATTTCTCGAGGCTTCTGAATATCTCCTAACCCGTGATTGTAAACCATCGTCCACCCGACTTCGCCTACCTCTGAGAAAATTTATTCTTTTCCCATTTTGAATTTTTTTTCAATTATCAATAATTAGACACTGGTGAGATTATACTGAATTTATTTTAGAACTTAGAATTGCTCTGTTAATCTTCCCTTATCTGTAATGATCAATCCTGGTTTCATCAAAGTCATCTTTTCTATCGCTGCTTTCTTTTATAAGCTTCTAACTATCGTTTCAAAGCCGTCCTTCATTTAATATTATTACAATTTTAATTTACTTGCTGATTCATTAATTCTGTAAAAATTTTTCCTTCAAAATAATTATTCATATCACCTCAACATTGTTGAGCACTATCACGGCTAATGATTTAATTCCGACGTTCAATATTCCTGAAGATGTCTATTACGATACGAGGCGAAACGTCAACAATAAAACATTACTAACCTTTTCGGGATCGTTTTGCTGCGCGAGAGAAGATAATTTATTTAATGCTCGATCACCATTAAAGCCTCTCAAAACGGGCAGACGAATAGGGCTGGAAACATGAAAATAAAAAATTCTGTAATTTTGACCGCCGATCACACGACTTTATCTATACTTCGAATTCCGATTTCAAAATCAAAACCCCTGTTTCGCTACCGGCAGGTGTGGTGTGTTTATAAGGGACCCCAAATCATGAAAATCAAACGAATAGCAGAATCAATCCCTATTTTAAGATAAAAAGATATGAATCGAGTCTGGCAATCAACACGGCCTCCTCAACAAATCGATGGCCAGTCGACTCAAGTTAGTATCTAGAAAATCCGCTAACGATGAGGAGAGCAGCACCTTACAGCGAGCTAAAGGTAGTATTCGAAATAGGACGTTTTGAATTTAGAGTTTTGAAATTGTATGTACGTATATAAAACTGACTCGGCACAAAATATCGAATAACATTTTTACATTTCATTTTAATCTCGTTAATCATTACTCGGTTTCGTAGATTATCGAATTTAATTTTTAGTGAGCGCCGTGTAGTCTGACTCATCCAGCTCTATCTCGGTCCACTGAAAAACGCCCAACATTAATTGGATTAAAATCTACTCGACGTGTTTAGAGTTGAACTGATCGAGGAGAATGTCAACATGACGCGCAGTCTCTTAACGTTATTACTCATTCTACTAACGAAACTGTCGTCGGTTCAGACGACTGATCGGATCTCTACCGATCAACCGTCTGTAACTGTCAGTTCACGGTGTAACAATACGTGGTTTTCACTCGATTCTACGTCCGGTTACATCGTTTCACCGAATTATCCGTCGTTTACGCGCGATTTTGAATGTCGTTGGTTCTTCAACAGCTCTTTACCGGGCACCTTTCGCGTCCAACTTTACTACGACATCGAGCCGTCTATATTCTGTAGAGATAACTATCTTCACATCAGCGATTCTGATAACTTACTGTGTGGTGCTGGAAAACAATTAGATATTTACCGCAGTAATTCATTATCGTTGATGTTTAAGAGTGATGTAAATGACGTTGTGAAAGGAAGTCGAGTTTATGTATTTTATCGTTTGGAGGAAAAACATCTGAAAACTGTTCACGATTGTTACTCAAATAGGATAAAACAATTACAAACTTTTGAAAATGGTTACAAATATGCCATTTTCATGAATGTATTTTGTCACCTTTTCCAGTTGGAGTGGTCCGGGTTACCAGAGGGTTTCGGAATGAATTTGACTTTTGAGAAAATAGACTTAAGATTAGAAAAACAAGGTTTATATTTGACCGTTCAAATTTATGACGGATGGAACACAAGTGAACCTATAATGAATATACGGGAACAAACCGGACATCCGCCCATCTCTATTTACACGAAAACTAACAGAGCTATCGTCACTTTTTCAATGAAACAAGCCGGATTATCTCTCAAAACTAATCTATTTGTAAAATTGTATAGGATATCAGATTGGAATATTTCGAATCCATCGATTCCGATCTGGAAAAATAAATCCGGAGTGCTCATTCCTGGTGATATGCCGCACGTAATAACTCAGTCTAAACGCTTATACTGCTGGTCTATCACAGCTGAAATACTGCAGTACGTCGTCTTCAACTGGTCACGTGATCTCGTCACTTCCGGTGACGTCATCGGTGTTTATAAACTGGAAGGTTTAACGGTCGTCGGAACTGATATTTTACTCCGCGAAAACTTCCTGGAATCGTTAGGCGTACAATCTGACGGATTTCTCGTGATATTGTGTTTACTGTTATCAGAGAATCTTTTCGGAAAATCGTTGAGGAATTCAACATCGATCGAATACAAAATAGAATCATTGAAGGAAACAGACGTCAAAGTGGAAGATAAAAAAGTGAGTTAAAACAGCATGAAAATATATTTTATATTTATTGTATTGATTTAACAGTCTTTAACAACGATGAATGTGTAAAATTCACATGAATCCTAATTTTTTGAAATCAAACCTGATCGAATGTAAGTCATTGACCCTTTAACGACAGAGTCGCAATATTTTTCGGTTAAATGGCAAACGAAAATAAGGAATGAACATTAATTGAATACCGATGATTTACTCTATGTTTGCATCTATTGTAGGTTGGAAATAATCATTTAGTGCAACATTACAGTCTGTTCCCCCGTTATCCGAAACGGAAGTTACAATATCGTATCAGTAGATTTGCATTCAGCTCGAAAATCGACATCTATGAGAAAGACTTAAAACTAACAGTGTTATCAGAGAACTGTGAGAGAGCTGGTTTTTATATATTTGATGGTGGAAATTTTACAGCTAGACGCTATGGTCCGTATTGTCCTGGTTCATTCTACGGTCGATCTGTCGTCAGCCTGATTACATCAGGTGGACCGGTTACTGTAGTAGCATACGCTTACAACATGGATGATATACTAGTAACTGGTTTCCTCAAGTTTGCTCCTACTGATTGTGACGGTTATGTTCTACAGGAAGGAGAACGTCAGATCAAGATGACGTCATACTGTCTCGTGATAACACCTGAAAATCGACGCCTACCGATAGAAAACATAGATGTATTATCAGAACACGAATATCAAATTGACAGATGTCATCGTACAGCTATGAATCCCTGTTCAGCGATAAGTCTCAATAGTCAAGTGTTAAACACCAGTCTCGTATTAAACCATTTGAAATTATTACGCACTAAATATGAATTCTGGAGTTCACCACTAATGATTGTATTACGACGTAAATGTCAGAAATTAAAGATAATTCAAGTGCTTCCAGGGTTTATGGGTGGAATTTCAAGGAACGCTGTAGATTGTGGACTCGTGCAGTCACCAAACTTCCCTGGATTATCAACCTCCTCAACTATATTCTTTATTTTCTCTTTTCCTTCTAACAAAAATATAAATCATTACTTCCGATTCCTGTTTAAATTTATCGGACAAACATCATGTTCCGAATCTATTGGTATCCGCACAAGGGGATCGATCTTACTAACACAAATTATCAAGTTATTTGATGAACCGAACAATTTATTTTCCACGTTTACAGAAACCCGTCATATAACAACAATATGTGAAAATAACGCAGTAGCAGGACTTGTATTGTACAGTCTACTCGAGTATGACTTGTATTTTGAGTTATCAATGTACATGCCAATATTTCGAATTCAATACACTTTAGAACAATCGCCTTTAAGGCCTTCCCAAATAAAAAGGGAATTTCTTATTAGTTCCCTTTTTAGTCCTAATTCCTGCAATATGAATATAAACACAGAATACACTTCTCCATACCCAAAAACAAATGAATCGCGTCGACTATAGAGTAGAAATGACATTTATTAGTTCACATAAAACAGAATCTTACATACAAAATCAAGAGCTTTGAGTCCTGAGACTCAATCAATCGGGTTACATGATTCAAGTATTTGTAGTTAATACAAGAAATTGAGTCTCAGGACGCATTTTCAAAAATTAGTTTGAGGTATTATTTGTACCGGGTCTTAAAACATGCATTTTAAGAACTGCAATAATGACTCATTTTAGCATCAGGTTTTCAAAATTGCGTCCTAGGACTCATTACAAAGGGCCCACCCGCGGAATCGTTAGATTCGAGTCTTAAGACTCATATTAGTAACTACTTTTCTTAAATTGCATCCTAAGACTCATTCATAGTTTGATTCGAGTCTTGAGACTCATTTTAGTATCTGATTTTCTAAATTGCGTCCTAGGACTCATTCATCGTTAGATGCGAGTCTTGAGACTCATTTTACTAAATTGCGTCCTAGGACTCATTCATCGTTAGATGCGAGTCTTGAGACTCATTTTACTAAATTGCGTCCTAGGACTCATTCTAAAACTTTCACTGGTTTGAATCGTTAGATTCGAGTCTTAAGACTAATTTTAGTATCTGCTTTGCTAAATTGCGTCCTAGGACTCATTCGTCGTTAGATTCGAGTCTTGAGTCTCATTTTAGTGTTTGCTTCACATAATTTCGTACTAAGAAACCTCCATTTAAGGAATCGTTAGTTTTGAGTGTTTTGCTTAATCTAAATGCGGATCAAAATCAGTTGACAAAGCCACCATAGTGTTTCCAATTACATTATATGTACAATATATGATAAAGCCTAAATGATACTAAAACTTATAATTGAATATTCGATGATACCAAAATTTACTCATTTGGAGGGTTTTTGATTTACTCTAAAAACAGCAGATATTCCCGCTGAAGTAGTGTTTAAACATTCTACACGACATTACTATACTCGTACATTCACGATGCTGTAATCACGAATAATTATGCAATCTATAATTCAAAATCCATAAGGATGAACATCAAAAAATAATATCACGGACAGATTGGACTTATACACAGAATGATTAGGCTGATCCTGGATATCATTGACTATGTAAACATAATGCTATTCCGTTAAGCTACGTAAAAACAAAACTTTTAGAACCTATTTAAAAATGCAAAAATTAATAAATACATTGAAATCATTACAACAGGCGCTGCCTTTATGTCATTCCGGGGCATTATTCTGCCCTCCATTATGCTTATCTCTCGATAGGGTAAAACTCACACTTTAACTGTGTTGGAGTGCAGTCTCCAGTGACAATCATTGTATTTTCGGTCAGCAATTGCTGTAGAACAGGACACTCCTAATTTACACTTTGTTTAACATGGTTCCATCGCGGAACCAAACGTGGTCACTGGGACATCTCATTCCCTGGCAATCAGCGGTGCAGTTGGCCCAGAGAGGGGACAGCGTGAAATAAGTTGATAGGCGACTGTTCTAGCCCTTAAGCTAGGGGATCGGCATTTCACTAGTAATTAATCTTCTCCAGCGCACTCGATAGTGTCCCTGAAAGTAAAAAAAAAAAGATAATAAGCTAACTGAATTCGCATAGAAGTTCAAACGATTCAGATATTATAATGAATGATCCTAACAATTACCTATAATCCTAAGTAACAAATTTTAATAATGCTATTGAAAATTCAAATGCATTAAAGACGTACTTTCAAACTATCGATTAAGGAAACATTAGATTCGGCCTTAAGATAAAATGCAGTTTATAGACTACTTTACAAATACAAGAAATATTCATACTTTGACGATAGAGTGATTTTGAAATGCGAGACTTGAAATATGCATATTTGGGCCGATGTCGAGTCTACACATAACGCTCAGTCTACACTATACCCACGCAGTATATCACAGTTTTTTCATAGTCAACTGGAATTCAGTACTATTGTATATCACTCAGTCTACCGAGTTAAAAAACCACTAGGAAGCAGAATGCAGAAAAAGTGCAGTATGTGCAGATGTGCTAATTTATCTAAGGAAGTGTTTATTTTAATATTTAATAAGCCTTATTCCGTACATTTCTTTTTGAATGACGTTATGAAAACGAGATGTATTGAAGAAGGCTATGGACAGATTATTACAACAAATGAATGGGCATACAAGCGCCACGCATTTTACATTGATTCTGCAATTGAATAGTTCGGTAGAAATGTCATTTTTTTCAAATTAGGGCATCACCAAACTAGAGCTAAGTGAAGTGAACTAAAACTGGTGAATTATTGAATTAAAAGTGGTCCATCAATACTAACCTGTCAGATATATATTTTGCTGCATACTAATCAAATGTCCCGAATTCAGGTTCAAAATCACGAAACGACGATCTGAAAGAGAATGTGTGCATGTATGAATGAATAGATCGATCTAGCGTAAAAGCTGACTTCCAAATAGATAGATATCTATCAGTTTGAATCACCGCAATATACATGTACTTACTGAAGGATTCGGTATCTCAACGTGTCTTTCATTGATATCCTGTTCAATGCCTTCCCGTGCCTTCAAATATGGAAGGTACCATGCAGCAGAATCTGCTAGCTTGACTGTCTTAGTTTCAATGGTATCGAGGAAATCATTCCACCAGCCTTGTTTCTCCTGTGGCAAAAAGCTTTTCCATTTCTCCATATTCTTTTTCATATCCTTGATTTCGATGTTTGAATAATTTAAATCGAGCACTGAAGGAGTACCAGTTGGTATACTTGTCAATACTCCGCCTTCCATGCAGTGCCATTCCTGAGTTGATGAACTCCTATAGTACATGTTTATTTGGGATTGATCTTGGCTGTCCCTTCGAAATAGAAATATCCTTGGTTTCGAATGGTTCTTCATGTTGACGATATGTGGAGCAAGCCAAGATCGAATATCCAACAAAACTCGATACCATCGCACAGTTTGAGCAGGCCGGCCATATCGAATGCATCTTCTCTTCTCAACCTATCGGCATAGACGCTAAACAGCTGGTTGATGTCTTCGTGCGTATGACCAACGAAGAGAAAACTCAACTGAATCTGAAATGATTGAAAAAGTTCGTCTTTAGAATTTTCGATCTCATAACCCACACAATAATACGGGTGCGATGTATGGTTCTGAATTCAAGTTATAAGTTCAAAAGATATACCACGTGGAAATATATATGAGAAATGATATCTATTGCAGTAGAAACTGCATAACTTGCCAATACATGTAGTTAGTTACAAGTTTGTCGATATATGTAATCTCTACCGAACCGAGGTACACATAGGTGAGTATTTGCGTTGCTTCTTAATTGAAAGCCTCCATTTATTAGTAGCCTGCAACTAGCAGATTCCTCACCTCGTTAAATATTTTCTTCTATACTAGAATTTGCAAGAGGGCTAAAACGTATTTGTTCTTATTTTCGCGGCCACAGTTGTCGGCTTGCAAATACAAATGCGGTGGCAGATGACCATTCTAAAAAAGTAAATAAATGAATTTAACATTAAATAAATGAATTTAACATTTCTTTTCACATTTGCTGACATAGAAATGTGTACCGGTATTAAATTGTTTATATTCGTCTTACCTTAGATATACGCCATAATGTCTTGAGAATAACATTCATCGTCATGTTGCTGTCGTGTGGATAAAGATGATAATCGACATACGACTGAGATAGTTTATGACCATGACTTATCACACCAGTTATGTGTGTTTTTAGTAAATTAGTAGCTGTCATGAACTGAAAAGAGAAATACCGGTAATTAGAAAATATAGTGCAAAAAGGCTATGATAAATAATGCAGATTAAATATGTTTTACAGTGGGTTTTGTTTATTATCAAACAGTTCATTATCATTGTACGCCATTGGAGGTTAATTACTGGGCAGTTCTATAGAATGGTTTGTGTACCGGGTAATACAACTGGATTAGATTTATGGGAAATTTGCGATAAATCGTAAGTTAAATGACAATAAGATGGCTAGACGAGTTGCTCACCTTTCCTTTTTCTCCGGCAAAATGTGGAAGAAATGACTTCGTTTGGTCCATACCATCGACTATTAAACTAACGTAACGGTTCGGATTCGTCTGCGCTCTACGAACGCGTGCATAATAGGCGAGTCTCTCAGTCCTGAAGCAGAGAAATACATGATGGTTTTTTACGTAAGAACATTGAAATTATCAAACACTGAGATTGGAACAACATTCCAAGTGCGGTATGGAAATTCAAACAGCCTCCTTATTAGATACGATGAAGATAGCATTTACATGTACTTACATTACTGTAGAAATGTGGCGTTGTTTTTCTGCCATTATTTCCTTGCGGGATATCGGGTTCTGCGTTGATTGAAGTAATTGTTGGATTCTCACACAATCGTCACATTTCGAGAATGTACTACCCTGTAAACATTCAAGCATCATTCATATTAGAAAATGTCAATATATTTTTGAAATATGTAGGCAAAGTGAAGTAATAAGTTACCTTCTTGATTTTGACAAATGAGAACAACTCTGACCAGATCCGATAAAATGTAGACTGACTGACATATCTATCATTGTTGTCGCTTTTTTCTGTTTTGTACTCCCGGTAGAGGTCAATTTTTCGGAATATCTGCGGAAGCCATTTTTCAGTCTTATCGGGAGAAGATTGTGCTGTATTTTCCAAATACTTTGAGAGCCAAGAAGTTGCTTCAACGAATTCAGGGCTAGATTTTCTGATGGATATATTCTCCGGGCATTCTGACTTATCCTGTTTAAACTTGATTTTGTAAAGCGTCGATTTACTGATGCCATAGACATTTAACCAGCAGCCTTGGCAAACAGATCTTCCCATGACAGTAAGGTTAATGCGCGATGTATTCTGCGTACATGTTTGCAGAGTGTTCACGATAAACTGATGACGATCCGAAATATTGCGACACCAATAGGATTCCCGCAGGACTGGTTCTTTATATCAGCCATGTGCAGAAAATCGGTACGATGTTTTTTACAGATCACATGAAGAGATTTCAATAGCGTTGTCGATGATGTTTTTTTGTTAAAAAGACTTTCTTTGGGATATCCTGAAAAGAGATTGATGCATGAATAGAGATTATGGAATTGCATTTTACCATGCGTTTCCAATGGATATTTCCAAAATCATTGTGATTTCTCTGTTTTTGATTTTCAACTTCCATTTCAATATTAGAGAAAATGAAATTCGTGAGAACATTCTTCTTACGAATAGAAATACATAAAGGAATTGGATATGCTTCTAGTTCCGTTTGATATCTGACCGTCAATAGCCGCAATCTCTGCCGTCAACGGATTTACTGGACTCCGCGTTGACAATATAAAAGCGTAGCTTATCGCCTTTTATTGACTGTATTATCTCTTATAATTATTGATCGTTTCTCAAATGGCATACTTATACACTGTAAAGGCTATCAGTAAATATTGGGGATTGTCATGTAGGCTACTGCTGTAACATCAACAGAAGGAATGGGTTATTTGAAAGTTTAATACATGCACACTGTCCCTTTTAACAGAACCTCGAGTGTAAATTTCTCGACGTTTATGGCAGTGGCGCCCCCATTGGCGACGGTGAAATATTAGACTACCCGTTTGGTTCTGTTATATTTCTATGGGCTTCATCAGAAAATTCGTTGCAATAATAAAGAGATATGCTTCATCGGGTTAATGGAAAATATTTTAAAACGATTGAAACCAAACTATGTAAACTGCATAAATTCCTAAATTGAAATTGCTTATTTTCTCCCCTATTATACTTACTGCTAGATTCGGCTATACGTGACTTTGAATGAGGAAGGATAAGCGAGCTCTCCAGGGGTTGTTGTTGACTATCTGTTAAAAGTGAAAATAAATTCGACATACTAAATTGCATAAGACAACTGCATGTAATGTGATATCAATATTCGGTAAATACAAATGAAACAAAATTGATAATTGCACTCTTTTGCTTTCATATTTCATCCTTATTAGATAAAATTTTTAATATTCTGTTTAATACCATATTGATTTTCTCACTTTGCCGTTGGTTGGAAAACCAGAAAAACCCTTGAAAAAAAATATATTTTACCTGAACTGGTCGCATGTTCTTCAAATTCTATATCTTCACTGCTGTCCATTTCACAACTCGCATTGCTTGGTGACTCTAAAAGTTAATTGGTGGAAGTGTTCTTTTCTATGAATAAGTTGCTGTAATTAATATTTAGATTATTGTCTGGGGAGGGAAAATCATAATACATGTATACCTGAACTGATGACACATTCTCCAAAAATACTTTGACCATGGGATAAAACTACAAGTATATTTTAGGAAATTTCATTTCACATAGTTCGATCTAGATGTAACAGAAATTATCATTTTGGGAATATCACAATATCTACCTGCTCCGGCGCCTTTCTCAAAAACACTTTCATCTAGGATATCGTTCGCCTCAATCGGATGAGAGGGTAAAACTACAAGTAGATCCATGAAAAGAGTTGTTTTACATCATGGGTTCATAATCATAATAACATTATTTGGAAAAATTCTTCAATATAATTACCCAAACTGAGGACGCTTTCCTCAAAAACACTATTATCTTCGTTCCCTCCACTCAGATTGCTGGGTAAAACTAAAAGTATATTTCAGGAAAGGTCGTTTACATACAGCACGTGCAGGATCTTGATGCAACAGAAATTTCTGGGAATATCAGAATATCTACCTGTACTGATTATGCTTTCTTCAAAAACACTTTCATCTAGGACATTTTTCCCTCACTCAGGTTGCCAGGTAGAACTACAAGTACATTTTCGCTAAAGTCATTTACAGGTATCTTGATATAGAATAAGTGTGAATTATCCTATTAGGAATATCAGAATATCTACCTGCACTAATGACACTTTCCTCAAAAACACTTTCATTTAGGATATCTTTCGATTCACACGGATTGCCGGGTAAAGCTACAAGTAGAATCATGAAAAACAAATCATTTTATGGTACGAGTGCATCACAGTTATGTTAATATACATCATTTATGGAAAATTCCTTAGAAAATCTACCTGAACTGAAGACGCTTTCCTCAAAAACACTATCTTCAACGGCGCTGTTTGTTTCATTACTCGGAATGGCGGTTAAACCTGAGGAGATTGATAACATGCGTTTAAAGTAGCTATCGATATATCAATCAATACAGCGGATATTACTCATAAAACGACAATTTGTAGATGCATAGAAATAGTAAAAAGTAGGTCATGATAGGTACCTGGAGTATGGTCTGATACACTCAGTCTGGATTTCTTAGGAGTACTAGCAGAAAACATGTTTGTGTCAGCTGTAAAATAGAAATTAAGACAAATGAACGACAAAATGCTAATATACTTCAAAAACTGAATTAAATATATTTTCATCCTGTTTAGTGAATTCTCATACATAGGCCCTAAAGTATTTGATGCCGACGAACAAAAATCGCATATTCTTGCATTTTCGTGTATTGGAGCTTCATATTTCCACCGTCATATTTCTGCTTTTTAAAGAAAGGAAATGATGGAAAAACGTGTGAAATGAATTATTTGTAGAGAAGGTTGCAGGCTCGTTGACCCCTCTCGCAGTCCGTTACTATATCATCCCTTAAATCTAGCGTATATCAAACTTTTAGCAACTGACTTTGGTGCGCGCGTATCGGTGGATATGACCGAAAAGATCACAAAATAATTTCACAAGGCCTGGGTATCATCTATAAATGCAGTCAAATTCTAAACCAAAATCAACTCATCCTCGATCGATGCACTTGTCCTTCCTCATATAAACTATGGTTTATTATCATGGGGTCACTCACCATAAACACAAAAAATATATTACACTTAAAACAACTAACCGAATTATTACCAAGCCTAACTTCACTGCCCACTCTGAACCACGCTTCAAACAGCTTAAACTTCTCAAAATAAATGATCTCTACACACTTAAAGCCACTTTTCATCTATGACACAACCTTTGAAAGAATTGAACTGTGTATAGAGCAGAACAATTCTAGCACATGTAAACAATGACTTACATAGTTCAATTCCCGCTCTACAAAAATAAATCCAAGCTTAAGTTCGCGTTCTGTTATATGTTCTTTTATTTACTCTTGCTCAATCTTCCAGTGACTGACCCGTAGTAGCTGTGACCCTGATCTCCGTTCAATATTGCATTTTATCAAATTCATTATTCCAAATTATGCAACTATTCGTTGAATTAGTTCCTAAAAATGTCTACGATTGGAGGGTTCGATGTGCTCCCCGAGTGAACATTCTCAAATTTGTATCCAAACTTCTTAGTGTCAAGAGGTTGAGAGGATTTATTGTCAATGTGTCAGACCCAAAGTCAGAGCAATTGTTTTGCTAATGTACAAATTGTAAACTGAATAGTTATCCAAACAGTCTTAGATGTTCACACTGACGAGCACTCTCCCCGGGCTTGAGGCCATATATTCAAGAGTTGTCTAATAATGATAATCCATTCACTATACTATATACACTGCCGTCCCTAGATATCCCAACTACACATTTTCTAATTCTTATTTGCTTTATAATCCTAGTTCCCCTAGTCTAATGTCCTAGCGTATCATCTAATATTATTCATTCAATCTGAATCTAAACTAAAAACCCTTATTTGATAACTGTTGGCTCAAAAAGTTACAAAAGCTAGGATTCACATTGAGCTATTCAATTAAATTACTAAAACATTTTGATATCTTGTATCCATTTAGACACAGCTAGTTCCCCAAGTCGTATTTTTGTGTTTTCTCATCAACTTTCAAGAACAGTCAAAACAATTTTTAAAACGCTATATATAAGGATTTCAGTACACGAATTAACCTGTATGATTTTAATCTGGAAGTTCACGAAATATCTTTCCAATTACACATGTATTTTCATCGAGAGATTAAAAACCTAATACATGTCATTCAAATCTAGGAACAGCTAACTAATGGGATTGATTTTCCTATTTTGATTTTCCCAGATCTGTGAAATCATCAAGGAAGCTAAGCAACACTTATAGTGGTGGTTTAAATGTTTCTAGACCCTATTCAATACTGCCTGCGGACGGCTATGGCTCTTCCACTGCTGCCTTTTATCTTTCGACAAACAATTTTTTCACGTAAAATGATTTAAATGATTCGTGAAATAAAGATTATTTTTATAACGCATATACTAATATCACTGGTGCCGTCTTTGCTGAGCATTTGTTCCTTTTTACGGCTGACTCATACAAATGTTGATCAATCGTATATCAATGATTTATGTCAGTCTGGATATTTTTATTTATTCAAATGTATTACTGAAATGTGTAAACATCCTATCCCGGGCGCAAAATTTAACATCTCGTAGAAACCCAGGAGAGAAGTACACGCAACATAGTAATAATCGGGTCAAATAAAACCTATAGTACCCACTGCTTATCTCAAAACCTTCCGCTAATCATAATGAATGTTCCACTGCGCCTGATTTGTAATACCAACCCCAAACTGACACAAAATTAGATACCCTTTTGTCTATAAGTATCTAGCATTTAATTGTTGGAAAGCGGTAAAGTCTTTTAAAGTCTTAAAAGCGTAAAAGCGTAAAGTAGTTTTGAAATTTAAATATTTTTGAAATATCAGTTTAATTTCCGTGTTTTGCCTTAAAAATGCAAGTTTATGCATTAGGTCATCAAAAAGTGTCGTATGTTGAACGGTCGGGTATGCTTACGTTCCTATTAAAACAGAAATCCCACTTGCCCTTTGCCTATGTGTGTAGCTACTCATTTGTCGCCTCTCTTCGATAGAGGAAATATTCTTGCTTAAAACATACACGTAATAAGTGAAAAAGTTACTCACCTCAAACTATAAGTATTAAATTCGTATCGATCCTTAATCCCGATCTGGAGAAACTAAATGATACGGCCGCTCGAATCCAATCTCCCTTCGTTCACGATCTCCATACAACTCACTGCGAATTCAAAACAGCCCGCGCATTTACACTAAGTATATGTACCGATATAACTCATCACCACCCGTAGGCGTATCGTATCACTGACCTGGATTATACATCCATGCTCATACATTTTATGTAAAACAGGTGGAACTTGGAATCTCTGGATATAGGAATTAAGCCCATTCGAAGTCCAGATTTTGCCACTGACATTCCATTACCTATCAAAGTGTCAAGAAATAAAGAATTCCTTTTTTCTTAGGCCTATGAGGTTTCTATAATATCGAAACATGGACTGAGATACAATTTGATACGCAAGCAACTGTGTAAGAAAATACCGACACAAGAATTCAAAGTGCTTAGAATTACTGCATTGACGGTGTTGAGATTTTCTGAACGTGCGTTACTACAGCAAATCATATTTAGATCAAAACACTGAGACATTTTTTTCAAATAGTGAATACTACTGTTTTAGAATTAGTTTTTGTCGGGCCTGTTCCGATCTGAGAAATAAAGAATACGACCACACTTTATTTAACCTTGATCAAAAACACATTTTGATACCGAAGTATGTGGACTCCTTATAATGCTTCAGTTTATATTTCGCTGAGTTTATCAAACCAATGTTGTAGTTGTGGAGAGCCTTTGTTAGTGATGAATAAGTTTAGACGAGATGGGATTCGATTTAACTATATGGTTTAGACAAGTCTTAGGAAAATGAATTCTAGCTGTGGAAAAACGCGAACTGGATATTGTACTTTTTGTCTAAAATGCACACATAATGGACATTATCACATCTCTCTCAATCAACTCTATAAGACAATTCTTCCGTTTACATATGATCACTGAGGCATAAAGGAATAATTACTGTTACTGTTATATCGTTCATATTCAATCTATATTCATGAAAGTAATAATATGTAACAAATTACTAAATCATACACACATTTTAAATTTGACGATATGTACTCAAAAGCAAAAAAAACTGCTTACTTTCGCTATTAGATATTATCTTTATAATTAGCGCTCCGTGAATTCTAGTGATGGAGGCAAAACGTTTCATTGTGGACTTAATATAACGATCCAAAAAATTGTATGCGATAAAACTGTACTAAAAGCGATCATATATTACGGACAGGGCCCTGAAACCTCACAGACAGATAGAGGGGGGTCTAATCTAAATATGCAATGCTTAAAATTGGACCATAGACCCCCGCGAGCAGAATCCGACCCTTAGTCCCGCGGCCATATCTGTAGTCGAGACCTTCCATGTGACTACTTTTTGGAGGTTGGCAAGACCTTTTCTAGCAAGTGTAACTTCTCAGATACTTAGAAGGGGCAAGTTATACAACCATAAAAATCTTACTCGCGGGTTCCTGTGGATGTGAGCCCTATCCAAATTGGAATAGGTTTGTTATACTAAATACGTCAGTCACTCTATAGTATTCACCAGTGAATTCAAATTGATGGAACCTCGGAGTAATCAGACTGATTCAGTCCGATTAATCTAAGATGGAACAATTCCTTTCCTCGATGATGTTAACGATACATATAATTATTTGTACATCGTTTACGGTTTATCCACTTAAGTTTGACACATTTCGTACGCGCTCTGAATCTGTTTTCAAGAACTTTTTGATAAGGAATCAAACATCTTATTTTATCCAAACTGCAAACATCCCCCAGACTTTCATATGGTGTAGTTAGAAGAATGATGAAATATCTTTGACTGTACGAGGTCAATCTGATCGTAGACGTATAAATTAGTTAATGTCCATGATCTGATTCAAAAGCCCGTCGTCAATTCATGGGCGATAGCAGGCCATTTTAAGCGGTGAGCGGTGCAGCTGAAACGTTATAGCTGATACATATTCCAAATTAGCAAATACGGGACTCGATGATTAACGTATTTTGTTTTTGATCTATTTCTAATACGGCTGTGCGTCAGACAAGATATTCAAGTGATTAATGCAATTGCTACAAACAGGAAATTTCTGTGTCATTTAAGCTCGGCCCTATCATAAATATTTCATCAAAAGAACAAAGCAATTAAGTAATACGCATTTTAAGTTAAAATCCGTTCGAACAATTTCCACCAAAATATACATAGAGTATCAGTAAATTGTAATTACGAGTACAGTGTTAATGTTCAAAATGTTATCAAAGGAATACGAAAACTGTTTTTTTTTCTGCCGAAACTGTGGTAGACGCTTCCTGATCGCTTTTCTGACTCACCAAATTCGATCAAGGCATTTTAATTATTCAATCAATTAGTAGACAAATAAATGCAAAATGAAGTTTTCTATTGAGATAAGGACGATCCGACTATCAAAACTAGATACGGCATACTATCAAAACTAGATAAAACGGCATAATGATAGATTTGTTGTATTGCTGCAATAGTGGTAGTTTAGCCCAAACTAAGGAATTTCTTGATCTAAAAGACTAAATTATCCTAAGGAAGATTCTCCCGGCTGGACTTGCTACATTGTTGTATCCCCTCGCATGGGCACACTAATATTTATACATATGGATATAAAATATTAAAATTTTATGCCGCGAACGATGAATTCACCAAGTGCTTTAAAACGCACTGAGAAATAACTTCATTTTACCGGTAAAAATGTCCCGTCAATGAATTTAATTAATCAGTGTATTTAATTGAATTTCAAATGAAATCGGTGATTCGACGATCTGGTAATTCGGCGAAGTTCAAACTAAACAACCCTGCCTGTACGAGCCTCGGAAACCTGTGCACGCATACGAACTATTCCCATCATCCCAGCAACCCAGGGAACTTTTACGAAAACAGATTTAGTTATCAGGTCAGCTATACAACGTAGTAACGGGTCATATGGTCTGACTAATCCCTGTGAAAACTACAGGCGAGACTAAAGTACACATACACACGTGTTGCTTCATTTGACAGGTCTCAGCCATCTCAAACCTACGCGAACAATGTTGATTATTACTGAGAAAGAAACCAAATGACATTCAAAAACAAAAAAGGCATAACTAGAACTCCACTAAAAAGTTTTCATCAACGAATCAATAAACTGTCGAACTCGCATTTCATAATTGAATGCTGCCCTTTTTTCTTGCCGGGATTTAGAATCATTTTCTGATCGGGATTGTTATAAAAGAATCTTAAATTTTTTCAAATTGAAATTCAGAGCTGCTGAAGATACACCGTGACACCAGTTCCATCCAGTTCGAGATTATATATTACTTTTGAGAATTTGATTCAATAAATTGAAAGTTCCTGAAGGAACCAGATCCTGCACGCACAAATTGATGTAATATCTGCCACACAATTAATTGAAGAAGAGTTGTAAGATTGACATGAATACACTCTGACTATTATTCATTATTCATTCGATCATCGGTTTATCGGTGTATGACATTAGCATATATCTACGATGCATGCGATTGATCTAGTCACCTTTGAGCGGATTGAAAATCAAGTAACATTTTTCAAATCCGCCATTAACTGTAGTTTATAAATGAGATTGGCCTCGGACAGAGAACGCTATTCTAAAAAATGAGGACCAATCATCACTCCGAAAATGATAGACTTTAGATATCATTTGAAAAACTAGTTTGAAGTCCTTGTTTATACTTAACACCAGATAATAAGAAACCATCCTTTTATGTTAACGATAAATGAGATAAACATAAACGGATATAATTCAAGGTCCAAATAGATCTAGATAAAACAGTTGATTATGAGGCAAAAAGCCAAATTTGCGGTTATGCAGTTTTGAACAGCTTACATGTATGTTCAAATGTTTGCGTCTATTCAAAATGTCGATACGGGAAAAATCAGTATCTATCTTTAAATCATTCATATATATTTAGTCAAATGTACGGTTCGTTAGATAACACAGTAATGCTTATGTTAGTTTTGAAGCCGGTTAAAATAAATAAATACAAAATATAAATTTGCTATTTAGATAGAAGGATGATTCGTATTCTAAAACTAGATCTGCGCCAGGCCCCGTTGGACTTTATATTTGATACAGTTTTGTGCCATCATTGACCGTCGCATGGCCACACTTATATTTATACATTGGGTATGAAATATTATTCCTAACAGGTAACACGAATAACATTTCTAAACCGTGAACGATGAATTCCCCAACGTGCTTTTTAAACGCATTTAGTAACAGGTTTGTTTCACTATAGCGGTAAAAATGTTAATAAATTGCATTAATCAATGTATCCTACTGAATTTCAACTGAATTCGGCGATTTGGTGATTCGGAGAAATCCAAACACCCGGTTACGTTTGTCGAGTCCGCCTTCTGAAGATAACGACTTTTCTATAGACCACACGCCATAGGTTTATAGCGTGCATCTTTTTTTTAAAAAAAGACTGTCTTTGAACTCGACTAGTTGAAGTTCAAGCTAATTTATTCAATGGAAAAGAACTCAAAACCTTGAAGGCCGATGAAGTAAGCACATAAGGAGAGCGCATGGCTATGTTTTTGGAGCAAGTGTTGTGCAAGTGACCCGAAGGCAGTATTAGATTCTATTTCCACGTGTTTAAAGGGTAACTGACACTTTTTTTTTTATTTCAAAATATGATGTATTCTATTGATCTACACACACATCTTCAACCGTTCTGTTCCAAAATGTTTAGTTAACGCGCAATTTGTGATTTTGTAACAAGATTTTTGACCTCATTTCGTTGTTTACATCGCTTACTGTTCAGCGTCGGCTAAATCAGCAGGTGCGCGCTGCAACGTCATTACAGGCAGAGCTGAGAAATAGCGTCTATAGAAATGTGTTGAATTTTGAGGAAACTGCGTGTATTTTCTGTTATATCTCAATGCCAGATTGTTTTACAGCTTTGAAACTGGCCAGGGAGTTAAAAGGATCTATTGTCTATTGCATAAACCTATTTCAAAGAATCAATGAGTAATTTGAATAGGCTAAATCGATCAAATTGAAGATGCAGATTTCAATCCGCTGCTATGAAGCTATTTTAAAGTACACTATGCTAAGCTCTCAGCACTGTTACTGCTGCTCCATAGTTCACCTATAGTTCAGCACCACAAGCATACTACAGTGTCTTATGTAATCACAGATTTCGATCTCGCTAAAGAATAAATAGATTCATATTCGTTTACTATTTTTCAAAGTCATTTAAGACTAAGTAGGCCTAGTTTTAAAACTAACACTTCAAAACTCTACAAAAACTTTCATAAATTTCTACAGCTTTACAACAAATATTCAAAGGAATAATGTTTTTCGATTAAAGTTTCACGCTGCAGAAGAGTTTTGATAGATTACATCACAAATCTTTCACAAATGTTATTTCTAAGTTTTAAAATAGGATGGATGAGGAAATATTCTTATTTTGTGACCAAAGCCGCTACCAATACGAGGTATATTTCAAGAAAAGAATTGAAATTATTCTTGCGGCTAATTCTGTCTAAGTTTCATCATCAGTTCATTAGTCAAAATATTCTTAGATCTAACCATGATCTTACTTACTATCACTAAATGATATTACAAAACGATGATATAAACATCCGTGTTCCCTGCTGTCTACTAGAAAATGCCATGGATTGCTATTCAAATCCTATTTTTGCGCTTAGTTGGAACGGATATGGTCCATTCAACAGTTAAGTATAATCATTAATATGTAGACTTTCAAAATCAAGAGGCATTTTGTCTCAATTCGAATGCCAAATAGGTATAAAATTAAGTTGAATTGCTCTTGTAGCTTATTTCCTATTCATTTCTATAGACATCATTTCCGAGCCGTTACTTTAGTGACGTAGTTCTATTAATAGACACAGTACCACGCGTTCAGCAGAAGCAATGTATACACTGAACAGGTGCGCGAACATCAAAATCATCAATTCTGACTAGATTGAAAAGATTTGTCCAATTATGAAATCACCTAGCCTTATTGTATACTATAATATATCGTTTAGTGTAAAAAGTAGAAAATCTTTTAAAAAGTGTCAGTTACCCTTTAATCTGACCAAAATATTGATTAAAGTTACATAACAACGGCTACGGCGCATGTCTCCTTCATTTCATATTTTCGATTATATCAAGTTGGAGTGTTGCATAAGTGACGGAATGAAATGAAATCTGAATGAATTAATTTTGTCCTAAACTTTTGAAACAGTTTTGACTACTCCAGAGAATGTTTGAATGTCCATGCTCTGAAGATAGGTTTTGTGATTCCCCATCCTAAGTGACCATTTTTAAATTAAGGTGAATTAGAACACAAACAGAAGTGCAAAATGATGAATATACGATGGTATTGTGATTGTGGTCGTGGTGTTGTGTATGTTACGATTATTATCATGGATTTCATTGTTCAACTTCGTGGAAATCTTACCACATTCTTCTCAAATTTTCAGAGTTATGAATATAGTTGCGCACAAAAAACAACCGTAATATAACCAGAGAGATGCACGATACTAAAGATTAAAGAAATAAAATCAGCCTTGTCGATGATAAAGATTTATGGCGGTGATCCTCAGGCCGGGCGGATTGAGAGAGGTCCGAGGGGGTCCGTATCCCCCCTCCATAAATTGGAAGGTCCCTACAAACGTCTACTCCAAGAAATCCTAAGTGACCATTTTTAAATTAAGGTGAATTAGAACACAAACAGAAGTGCAAAATGATGAATATACGATGGTATTGTGATTGTGGTCGTGGTGTTGTGTATGTTACGATTATTATCATGGATTTCATTGTTCAACTTCGTGGAAATCTTACCACATTCTTCACAAATTTTCAAAACGTTTCTATAGTCGAGTAGCCCCTAACGGTCGGATGTCTATGTAATGTCGTTGTGCGTGTTGCATCGTCATTACAGTAACATTTAATATGGTTCCTTTTTACTTTCCCGGACTCCACCCCTACAAAAGTCCTAGATCCACCCCTGATCCCGACATGTTTTATTTTCGATTGAGTCCAGAGTGGAACTTTTGCTGACGAGAGTGGGGGGGGGGGCTCTTTCAAATCCAGCCAACCCTAGGCCTGCTGATAATATCGTCACATTGGTTAGGCAATAGACTTGGGCAGTGAGGATTGGAACTGGGGGGCAATGTTTCGGATATCTAAAAATTGTGGAGTTCACCTAAGTATATAAATATCATGCAGCTTTTATTAAAATTGTTATATTCATATTTCTCATTGTATGCATGGATTCAAATGGCGTAAGCATACTCTGACCGCGTTTATACAGACAGACACAGGCGCGGAGCCATGGTTTTTCCTGGAGGGGGTTCATAAAAATGTTAATGTTAAACTGACGAAGGGCGAAGCTCGCTCGGCCTTAACGAACATGACGTGAAGGACGGGGGGTGGACAAACAATATTGAAAATACACGTCAGTGAGTTTCATTTTGGCCACAAAGATATTTGCATTGACAAAGTGAGTTCGTTTTAACAGTTTATCTGAAATTCAAAACGTGCGCTGTTCATTTGAGAAACGTTCAGGATCCATCAGATACCACCAATATATAATTTGTGTTTCCTGTGACTAAAAGAAATCTAGCCCCAAAAGCGAAAGATGATTTAAATCTTTGTGACTGTCCATTTCAGGCCTGGATCCAAGGGCATTCAGTGACGACTTACTGCACAGTGAAAAAAGGGCACCAACTTTGAAAAGGGCCAGTATTAAAGCCCAACGAGCGAGTTTGAGTTTGAGTGCCATTTATTGGTATCATGCCACTAAATCTGTCTTAACATTCAATTTGCTTGTGCCTTTTTTAGATTTTTGGTGAAATTTACCCTTTTTCAATTAAATTTATAGAGCAACAATAATGTCTATTTTGTAATAGTGCCCTTTTGAGTAAAGGAAAATGCCTTAAATTGCCTTTTTTGATTTGGGCAATTTCATTCACATTTTGCTTTAGGCCTAGTACAGAAAGGCAATTACTTATTATGGCGCACAAATTGTGTGCCCTTTTATTAAACTTTTTCCTCGAAACATAAATTTTTCAAGGGCATTTGAAAACTGCAACTACCGCACGTGCTGCATGTGCGATAGTCTGGATCCGCGCCTGCATTTGAGAACTAAAACTATGAGATGTACTTTAATTTGCTCTTCTATACGTGACTGGACATTGTGTAAAAGCTTTTGATTAAACTCAGAGGCCTATATGATATGCGTAATCTGGAAACAATTTATCGCTTTTACCGCTTATGCGCGAAGAAACGTTTTACATTGGAATGTCCAACACCAAGATTTGCGGTCCAAACACGCATATGTGAGAAAAGGTCAAGAACAGAAAATATACAAAGCTACCGAACTGCGGCGGATGGTAGCAGATGCTGAGCGAAAACAGTGCATCCTGCTGTCAGTTTGTGCAGTCGTTGTAGGTCAACGCGTTATCAGAATCATTCGCACGATAGGTTTTATCGAGTGAGCATATCCGTTTGGAGCTGAGCAGCAGAATTTACTTATTCTTCTATTCGAAGGTAAGATTTTATCTATACTTAGTTATAATTAACGGGTTTTAGTATCGATACTGATATAAGTCTAACAGACTTTTGAATGACCAAGTCCGTGTAAATGGGTTATCAATATCGTGCCTTCTTCAAACCCGTAGCCCGGATTTTGAAATGGGCGTTGTTTGAATTATAAAAAGGGCACTTCTGCATGTTTTGTATCCCAGGAAAGCGAGCATCGTGTGCTTAAAAACAGAATTCTGTAGTTATTCCACAAACAATAAAAAAAAAAAATGCATTTCAGTATAACCATTTGAAATGTTAGAATGACATTTATTCACCGCTAATAGAAGTGACTCTGGATGTTCAATAGTTCAAATCAAAATGTTTGCTAACTACATTCGTCTTGGGTTTTTTCCCGCGTATATTTTTGCAACAGGTGGTGAATTTGAATCTGTTGCTGAGTCGCTGGTAGGATGTGGCCTACACTGAACATCTCAAGTGGTGCCTCTGAACCCTTTTACATATTCGATAGCTCAGGCAGTAGTGTTTCGATTGATGCGCAAAAGCGATGATCAATTGACCTCAAACAAGTGTAATAAAGCGTGTAATAATTCGTAACAAGTTGGCTGAAAAAAATTACCAAAATCACTAAGGGCATTTTCTATAAAGGGGCGTTCGTTCGAACGGACAACCCCCCCCCCCCTGGCTATGTTGTTAAACCCTTGTTAAAAGCATCACTAGGCCTACTCCTAAACACACCCATGTATTGTATTTTAACAACTGCTCTTCTTCAACAAAAACGATGAAATGAAATACAAATGTTTTTCCCGATAGCAAAGACATTGAAATAGGATTTCCAGAGGATGAACCTTTTATATCTACTATTATATTTTTTCAGTATCCGAAAATAAAACGAACCTGACGATGGATCGCAATATAAACGTCGAAGGACCGTGGGGTTTACGTTTCATCGGAAACGACGCATGGTTGGTTAATGACAACGATATCTCTGTACATATAAAAGACATAAAACAAGCCGGCTCGATTGGATGTGTGAAGGTATGTAAGTTCAAATTTCGCTTCTCTTACAGTGAACGTGAACAGAGCTCTATAACGCAACCTTTTTTCCACAGATTTCGACTTCGAATACCACAAAGCGCTACAAGCTGTCCCAGTTGATCACCGAAAACCTCCCCGAATGTTTAAAGCGGACAGTGAACTCGAGATCAGAATTTGTGAAGGCGTTTAATGAATTGTTATTAGAGGATTCTCGTAAGTTACCTTAAGATTTTGTATCTAGTAACATAAGCATGAAATGAGAGATTCTACAATGGGAAAAATGACAATAACCGAGATCTAGAAATATATTCAATAGATCTAAAAATCGCCTGAGTTTTCGACGATGTGATCTCATTATATAAAAGGGAACCTCGCTTTATTCGGACACAGTAATACTGGCAAACATTTGTTTGATATAGAATAATAATTATCTTTATTTACATTGAGATGATTGGAAGGTTAGAAAAATATGCCAGAAAGTCGAAAAATGATCTCTTTTAGTTTTGGAAAAGTATCCACAATTTAGATAATAACAGAAAAATTTCATATTTGATTACGTAGATCAGTTTAGAATGTACACGTGTGTGTGTGTAAACCTAGCATCACACACTCGACTTTTTGAAGAGAAATTGAGTTGTCTCAAATTCTCGATTTCTCAACTTCTGATAGAAAAATAAACAAAGTTGTGTCAAAATGCGCGCGACTATGCTGTATGTTGATTGGTTAGATTACTCTCGACTCCTCGACTTTGTTACGCCCGATTTTCCTCGACACAACTCTCGTCTCGACTAGTCGAGAGAAATACTTCTATATTGGCTAGAGAAAAATCTAGCCAATCTGGCGCATTTTTAATAGTCTTCCTTTCTGGTAAGAGAAGGCAATATATTTCTACAATAAAAAGACTAAACCTTTGATAAAAATCGTATCGAATCAACTTCAGTGACTCTCACATAGTTGATATAATGATACTCATTTCCTCTTTTAAAATTGATATCCGTAGTACTTGATGACTGATTTCGTTTATCGACAATCATATTTTTGATTATGATTTCTTGTTCATCCATGTATGGGTCAATGCACTGCTGCATCTACGCTCAGCTGGTGTTGTGTGTGTGTGTGAACAAAAATTAAGACACAAATTTTATTTATTTTGCCAACCCGGTCAACAATAATTGAGAAATCGAGCTTCAAAAAGTTGTGTGGTCGAACCATCGTGTGCTTGCCGGCAGATACGCGTGTGACCTGAACCCGCTTCATCTGCCTCATGTTAGTGGAGATAATGTATTTATTCGTTTTAGAGTCCGTGATTTATCTTAGCGACTTTTTGCATATAGCTATCTGTTTGATATATCCAACGCCAATTTTGTCAGTCCAAAGAAATGCGGGAACTGCGATAAACACGGAAAACATATCACCACTGCTTCAATGTCTTATAACATTATACGGCATAGTCGCAGTCGTTTATTTTTAGGCTCACTGATAGTATCATACCGCCACCAGTGGCCTCCACCGGGATGGGTTCTTTGCTAGTGCACACAAAGATACACGTGCTACATAGTAACTACTAATAGCTAACATTATCAAAAAGGCGTGAAATGGCCTGGTTTACAAAGCTACAAATATATGATTAACATAAACAAAACGTTTAGATAAATAAGATACCACGTGTGGGACTGATTCCAGAAGTTTTGAGCCTTCCCTTGAGTCACTAAATTTGTATTTGATGAAATCACTTCATTGTAATATTTGTGCTCGAACTCTCGACGGAAATCGTGTGGGTGTAACTAGAAGACTTAAAATTAAAAGCTAACGAACTTTTCCAAAGCGCGAATTTTCTATTTTTAGTTTATCCAGTCTAGTGGTCAACACAGGCCACGTGTGACCTAAAACCTTCAGCCGTTATCATAACAGACGCTCATTAGAAACTCTCAAATATACTGATCACCTCTCTCGCCCTGTAACCCTCTCTCCAGGCGTGATTCCAATGAGAGAGTGCAGGCCGGGGGTCCCCTTCTAGACATTATTATCAAGTTGCGCTGAAAATTTACGAGTAAACGAGAAATATTGATACCAAAAGAAGTTTAAATTCATAAGTATTTCTAAAGAAAACTGTTAATTTTTGTCTATTGGTTTTTTTTCGGGGTCCCCTTTTTATCACGATATGCCCTATTCTTGGGGGGGGGGGGGCATTCCTCACTGAATCAGAGCCAAGATCCGCCGTTGCCATCCGACGTTGGCGTCAAATTCCCAAGTAAAGGCTATTATTACATCATTTTGTTAATCAATGATGTCTTGCTGTTTATCAAGTAATCAAACATTACTAAAGCAGATAACAGGCTCAGCGTAGCCTTTTATAGATGCAGCGTTTTAGTTACGATTCGCAATTATAGACGTGTAAATAGATACACGTTTTCACTCTAATCTCGGTTTAAGAAAATGCAATACACTAAGGTCGAAAAATAAACCGCAACGACAAAATCCAATCCAACTACGCGGCAATAACTAACGTGAGATAATGTTTATATCGATTGTATATTCAACATGAGATTGATTTTAAATTTTTACAGGTAATAAAAGTCCAATACGCCATGAAAAAAGTACTTCTGATGACACTTTTGAAACGAACGACATCTATACATTCAATGGTAAGGTTTCATTATTGACACCCAGAAGAACTCTCCGAGTAAGCATTTAATGAAAACATGAAAGGGGTGGAATTTTTCAAGCTACTTATTATAAACATTTATAACAAGTAGTTTGCTGGATCCATGAATTTTGATTGCGAATTATTTGTCTATATTACATTGCAAAAGTACGCTCAGAATGCACGTCATTGCCTACAGTAGACTCCGCCTATTCTCTGTTCTAATTCTATCGAATACCGACTCAAGAGTTCGGGGAATTTTTCGTTAACAGTAGATGTTTTGAAATGTTACTTCGTACTGGATCGGCCATCACATTACATTTTGGCTCAAAGGGAAGGTAGCTGAGTTGATCCTTCACGTTATGAGTTTATCCCCCACGTTACTACATTATACTTCAATTTTTGAGTTTATCCTTCACGTGATGACCTAAACTTCTGTTTGGCGGGGATGGCCGCCCATACCCTATTGCTTTAATTTTCGCAAGGCCCTTTTTTAAAATGAATCCGCCCATAACATCAGCCCCGGGTTGTTCTATGTCGAAATAAATGCTGAAATTACATAGGTCAATAATCGCATGGAATTACATGCCGCGACTTGAATTATTATACAAATTATAAAAAATGTCATTATTAATATAATCATTGAAATAAATTCTTAATTTGAAATGTATTATTTCTATTTAGAACAAGATCCTTTCCATGGACTCCACTTAAACACTGCCCTCGGTGATTCAACTAATGGTATGTATTGTTTAAGATATCATTATTCCGAGCTGTATTAGAGTGTAAAAATAACACCAATTTTGCCTTTGTGAAATAAGTGAGGTCTCTTTCACACCTCCCCTGGTGATATGTTTGTTATTCTCCAAGAGTGATTCGAGTGTTTGAGTTCATTATATGACTTAGAATACAGTAGAATGCTCTCTAGTAGTTGATTATACTTTCCGACCTTAAGTGGTGGTAGACATGTGTCCAACTTGAGTGAAGTCAAATTGAGATGTGATAAGATATCCGAGTTGATCATATCTGAATTGAGTGAAGTGTTACATTTTTATCAAATTCCATTCTTGTTTTGTTCTATATTTTCGAGCGACTTTTCGAGATCATATCGATCGATAATCTCCCTCTTTTTAAAACAAAGTGTTAATCATCCATCAATCAAACAGGAACGTATTTAATTCAATGTTACAACAACTCCGGACACTACGAGTTGCTATCAGAATTCATTGAGACTTAACAATTTACAAATCTCATCTCTTGTAGGTTGTGATGAAGTAAAATCCCTTGAACCATCGGAATTGTTAAAATGTCGTGATGGTAGGTCTTCATGTGTTACTTTCACTTAATTACTTTCGGGAAATAAAGAAATTCACAGACAAAAACAACATGCCATATAATTTGCTGAAAACATATTACGTCAATTTCCTCATTTCTGAAGTAATACAAAATTGGAAGAAAAAATTTGATTATCAAGTAAGAATCGAATTAGATTCAACATTAATGAGTTAAGTTATGGTGACACTTAGAGAACTATAATTAGATATTTCCATTCGTGGTATATTTACAGAAATGCATGTACAACAAATTGAAAATACATGTACTGAAAACAGATCTTCATCGGTTTGTTCAGGTAAGTCGACCAGATTACATCTTGCATTTCATAATCGCTTCGAACAGATTATTCAATTATATCAATTTAATTTATCCCCTTTCTTTCCTGTATAGATATGCTTCAAAAACAGGTCATACGCTTCAGACAAGGTGAGCTGATTTTCAAATCGTTTTCGTTATCAGTGTCTAATTTCCGATGCATCATGCATCACCCTGGCTTTAATAGATAAGGCTAGCTACCATAAAGAAAATGAGACTATGGTCATCCCAAAAGAATCAGTCGTGCATAATGTTTACAATCACCCATGGGTCACAGTTCAATCTGACAAATTTGTAAAACTTTCATATCGAGTTTTTAAACATCCAAAAAATGAAAAGAAAGAGTGAAAAACATGTGAAATGATAACTATTTTTCTTTCCGTAGGTACATACAGAATAGCGACCGAAAAGCTAAAAGCTCCGTCGTGGCCACTCCAGGTGCGATGTGTGGATTGGAAACACGTGGACAGTTTGAAATCTGAGATGCTGGCACGCCCTGCATCAAATTTATGTCCCTCGTAGGTCGTGCTACAGGGCCCATTATCTCTCCGTTAGAAAAAAATGTTATCGAAATATTGGGTGGAAACCACACCAGAATCGCGCTACAGGAGCTTTTGATTGAAGGTGCGTCACAGAATTGTACTACATTTGTTTAAAAGAACAAATGCAGCATTCCTAGGAACCAATATTGTCTAACTTCGTGTTGCATTACACGCGATTTGAAATTAAGTCATTCATTTACTTTAAAACAAGCCCGACATTAGCATTGATCAATTAGAATTGATCCGAATCTTTGCAGGTGCTGATCCGAATCATTATGGTTCAGCGATGGTACACACCTATTCGTCGGACCTCCCGGACGACATGGCGAGGATGCTAGCTATTCAACACAACGCCGTGCACGAGAAATACCTGCCAGCTACATTCGCGGATCAGGTGTTAACCTGTCGGCGATGCCTGTATCACCACGCTGGCAGGACTGACCTGGAGGGTGACACTCCGAACGATCCCGAAATCGTTAAACGATGGAATAAAGGGCTCGAAACAGTGTATCAGTTGAATGTGAGTTGTTTTCTCTTTGCTGTTGTTCTTCCAGTTTCAGAAATGAAATATCTGCACATAAATGTTGATGATTATTTCAGAGAAAAGCACTAAACAACAAAATGAATATCGCGATATTTTTCGCCCAATTGGACAAACCAACATTTCACGCTTGGACTAATCTAAACCAGAACTGGGCGAATGTTAAAAACAATAAAGGACCGCTTACTCGACATGTGGCACGGAAATTTTTCCGTGTCAAATCAGGCAACAAGTTACGGGCTGTGTTAGTCGATATGGCAAGGGGGGCGATGGATTTATCCACTGCCTTGGAAATTTGCGCGTAAGTAAAAGAATGATATTCGGTGAATAAAATTGTCACTCGAAATCATTTTATGATTTTCCTTAATGCACGTGCAAAAATTGATGTTTTTCTACTCTCTTAATCCGATATCGATAGGAACGAAATATTGGGAAAAAACAATATGTCAGTAGATGAGACGGAGGAGGAAAGTGTTAACGAAAATCAGGTAATTATGACAAAAATAACGCTACCTTAACATGCAACACCGAGTGACCGTCCTATTCATATCTTTCATGCGTCAAATTCGATTAATTAAATCTAGTGTTTGTTTGCTCTAGAACATCAATGAAAACCAACAAAAAGATGATGAAACGACAGCACCATCCAATCATCGAGCTTTGACTGAAAAGGTAATTGTCGCATATTCCAACAGTTTTTCCATTTAATACCCACTGTTAGGTCGTTGATTATGATAACATGATAATATTTCTAATTATAGGTCACGAACACAGAAAGAAATGTTGTATTAAATGAAAATCTTGACAAAATAAAGGTATAGAATTTTTAGAGTCGGAAATGTTATAATTTTAGACTAAATTATATAATTTAGCATCAGCCTATTAGAGCCTGTATATCTATTATGTAGTTAAGGAGATTTCATTTCTTTATATTCCAGGAGAAAAACAACGAACTAAGATCGGCGGTCAGTGATCTGAAGGCAAAACTCAAACAACAGAAGGTACATTTATCCCGAGTTGATATTCCGTTAAATAGAATATACGATTATGCTGTTAATGTGTGCATTCGTCGTTCAATTGTAGGATGTGAATTCAGAGACGCTGTTCAAACTCAAGAACAGTGACCATACAATATCAGTATTGGAGGTAGGCATTTAAACCGAATGTGTAGGCTTAGTTATCTGATATATTTGAACTACATGGAACTAAAAACAATCATTTCATTTTTATTCAGAAAGAAAAGGAGTGCCTCGAGGCTAAAATAAACGAACTAGAAACCCAGCTGCAGGTAAATTATTCATCTTTTTGTTATATTCACATTACCCGGTATAGCATGGTTTATGTGCGAAACAGAATACGCTTTAGTTTAACGCAGAATATCCAGGCGGCGCTACGTACCGGTTTGAGTCGCAGACAGAGCCGATAGAATATGCCCCACTTGTAATACTTTAGGTGACGAATCCCATTTTCTGTTTGACTGTACCTTACTTAACAAACAACGCAAAACTTTTTGAATTTGAACACCTTAAATACCCTTGATATTCTGAAAAACCCAACGGTCAACTTAGCTGAATTCATTAAGACCGGCTTAGATGTATATAGATCCCTCCAATAGTATATATAGTATTGTAAATAGTTGATGTATATAATAGTATATATAGTATTGTAAATAGTTGATGTATATAATAGTATATATAGTATTGTAAATAGTTGATGTATATATATATATATATTTCGTTACGTTTTCATTCTCTAAATTTTAATCACTTCAGTGTTGTTTTGTAAATATTTGTATATACATGTGTAATAGTTTTCCTTCATATACCATGGAAATGGTTGGAGTGTAAATAAATCGTAATCGTAATCGTAATCGTAATCGTAGTCGCTTCTCGGCCTATTGGCTAAGATCAAAGTCTCTGTACTGAATATCTTCCAGTGGTTTATTGAACCGCTACAAATGAACCCAATGAAGAATAATACACCGGTACACGCAATTCAGTGTTAATTATGAATATTTATTTTTAGAAGCGACCAGCAGTAACCACAGGCGCTACCTATGAAAGGCGACCGAAAAGACAGAAGGTAAGCGATTTCAAATAATGAAATTTCCGTCGTCAAAGGGTTTCAATCGTGTTGTTGTAGTGTTAGTGAAAACCGATCATTGGCAATGTGTTCTTGGTCTCTTCAATTCAGGTTGGGCAGGACGTAAATAAGACGTTATCGACAAACTACAGTAAGTAACGTTGTTGCTATAAAATATGTCTACTTATCAGTCGATAGAATTAAGATAAGGATATTAAAATCGTTTCTATTTTCCCGCTCGTTTTAGCTGTTCCTGGCTTGGATATTAACGTCGTTTGCCCAGACGTTGGTGAAAATCTTCTCGTCAAACCGGGTATGTCATCGTGTTAACACTAGAGTGAATACATTGGATACAATACGCTCATTCTACGAAAGCGTCCTGCGCACACATAACAACAAATCCAGGTTTATCCCGATTCGAAGTCACTTTTAACTGCTAACTTTTGACAAACTAGGGATAAACCTCGTAATGTTTTGTGCGCAGAGCGTTTCGACTGCGGTTTTTTACTCATCTAGAATGAAAACATAAATGAATGTGTTCTACACTAAAACCCGTTTATGTATGTTATATTGCAGGCGAGGGAGCTAAGAACATCCAGGTCGTCGACGGAGACGTAGTTCTCGTTGATTGGAAAAATTACGGAATTTACGTGGCCGCGGTATCCAAAAAGCAATTAATTAGTTGTAGAAGGCCGGTCAGGAAAGTATCAGGATCTATCGTACTCGATGATGACTCGTTATCAAATTTAGACGTTCACGATCGGCAGGAACTGAAACAAGTCCTTTTCGTGGTTCCCGGCGCCAGTGTCGTTGACGGAAAGAAAATAAACGGAGTCAATAGTTCGTGGATAGTGGCTGCCCTCACTTATTACTAGACTCGATTTTTGATTTTCGATTTCTAAATTAATTTACATTGTCGTATTGTTTTGCTTATATTACATGTCTCGGTAAACTATATTATGAAGGCTTTCTTACTGCTAACTACCACACAACAGCTGTCGGTGTTAGCTCATTTAAACGTTTTATTTTTACTCCTGAATTTTCCGTCTATCAAACCTTCGCGAAATCATCGAATAGACCGTATCTTATATAACATATCACTGCATGATTAATTTGGTCCCAGTAAGCCAAATTAACTAAATTGTCGTCGAAACGTATCGGAAAAACGAAAGCTGCTGTAATGAGCTAAGATTTCGTGATCGGTTTTAATTCTTTGAAACTTCTAGAGTAAATCCGTACACCGTATTTTCAATATTTGGATTTGGGGTAGTTTACTTACAATGGGCTTGTCCGTAATGTTTTTCTTTAATTTTAATCACTTATGGATTTTTGATTGTAGATTGCAATTTTGTGTGTGTGTGTGAATATTGTCTTTTTCCGATAACGATGCATGATGGTTTCCTTTGTGGCCTAGCTTATGATAGACTTAGCGTTTAGCATTAATGTCGTATGAACGTTTGTAAAATACTTTCACCAGAAGATCTCCTGTTTTTGGATATCCAATTCTCAGTTTTAAAAGTATCTATTAAGCCTGATTATCTATCATACATGTATTCCATAAATCATGGTGGCTTTTTCAACTGGTTTTTCATCCGCGGCTCAAGTGAGCTGAGGACTCAAATCCTCCTATCAAAATTACTAATCTTGAATGAACGTTTTAAAATGCGTCCTGAAATCTGGTAAAGCAAATACTAAAATTAGTTTCAATACTGGAATCGAATGATTCATTAAGTGATCGTTTTAGAACGTTAGAGTCCTAGGACGCAATTTAGCACAGCAGATACTAAAATGAGTCTCAAGACTCGAATCTAACGATTCAAAACAGTGAAAGTTTTAGAATGAGTCCTAGGACGCAATTTAGTAAAATGGGTCTCAAGACTCGCATCTAACGACGAATGAGTCCTAGGACGCAATTTAGCAAAGCAGATACTAAAATGAGTCTCAAGACTCGAATCTAACGATTCAAAACAGTGAAAGTTTTAGAATAAGTCCTAGGACGCAATTTAGTAAAATGAGTCTCAAGACTCGCATCTAACGATGAATGAGTCCTAGGACGCAATTTAGCACAGCAGATACTAAAATGAGTCTCAAGACTCGAATCTAACGATTCAAACCAGTGAACGTTTTAGAATGAGTCCTAGGACGCAATTTAGTAAAAGGAGTCTCAAGACTCGAATCTAATGATGAATGAGTCCTAGGACGCAATTTAGAAAAGTAGGTACAAAAATGAGTCTCAAGACTCGGTTCTAATTTCTTATCATATCAATATTGCAATTCCTAAAATGCATGTTTTAAGACCCGATACAAATAATACCTCAAACTGATTTTTGAAAATGCGTCCTGAGACTCAATTTCTTGTTTTAACTACAAAACTGGTATCATGTAACCCGATTGATTGAGTCTCAGGACTCAAAGCTCTTGATTTTGTATGTAAGATTCTGTTTTATGTGAACTAATAAATGACATTTTTACTCTATAGTCGACGCGATTCAGTTGTTTTGGGCTATGGAGAAGTGTATTCTGTGTTTATATTCATATTGCAGGAATTAGGACTAAAAAGGGAACTAAAAAGAAATTCCCTTTTTATTTGGGAAGGCCTTCTTTACTGAAACACCGAATCAATGGCTGCCGATCAGATTTTCTAGATTCAGGTGTTTCGTGTATTAGATACATCAAACGTGAACGTCTGAATTGGGAGAACGCTGAAATTTACTGTCAACAGAAACATGGAGGACATCTTCTCAGTATCAACTCTAAACAAGAAATGATGGCCGTGAAAAAGCTGTTTGCTACAAAACTGCTTCATGAGGCATATTCACAGGCGGCGCTTATTGTGATGAAAGGATTGAGATGGCAGGTAAAATAATATCGAATATTAATCATTTAATTGAGCATTGATGATTATGATCTATGTTCTTGTCATGTTTGAAGATATTAAGTTATCTAATGATTAGAACACACAAAACAATCCAAAAAGAGTTTTCTGCATTGTACGTATAACAAATATTTGTTTGTTAGTTTTTAAAGGAGTCCAGTGGTCATTACTCGTGGTCTGATGGGAAACCGTTCAGTTACACAGAATGGTTTGAACCTGCTGCCGTTAATGAAACGATACCAGAAGTTATTCGAGGATTGATATCTCCGCTAAGAAAACAACCGATTAATGACGTCAATATGAGGTGTACGGCGATGATACTGAATAATCCACGAGGATCGGCGAACTGGGTTCGATTCCCGTGTCAAATCGAGGAGACGCACACGACATTCATTTGTGAAACAGAAAGAAACGATTTTAATGCATCTTCACAAAACGATACCACTGGCATAAAGCGGAACAACTTTGAACGATTTAACTCCACGTGTCTAAGAGGATGGATTCGTATAGAAGCGCATTGCTATCAGATACTTACAGACTGGCAAACGCACCAATCTGAAAGTTTAACAATCCACAAAGCTAGAGAAATGTGTCTTACAATCGATGGAGACATAGGTGTAATGACATCTAGAATCGAAATTCAGTATTTGATAAATGTTTTCCACTATCGGCATCAATATGGCGCTATACTGACTAATCATACAAGCGGAAGAATTATGGCAATGAAACCAGTTGTAATTAGAGATTGGATAACATATTTTCAAACAGTGAAATGGTCAGTGACTGCCTTCGATAATCTCACAGATGTAGCCCATTCCGTGCTATGTTCCTATAATGCAACTGGTGAAGAGTTAGCTTCTATAAGCGGTTGTAAATCGTGGCAGTTTGAATGTAACGATCAAAGATGTATCAGCGACCATCGCGTATGCGATACCACAAACGACTGTCAACACGGTGAAGATGAACTCGATTGTACGGATATCAATTTACACAGTCAGTTCCGCTGTAACGATGGACAGGTTATATCGATTAGCGGTTTCTGTGACTTTATGAGAGATTGCGTCGATGGCTCGGATGAGAACTCGTGCTATCATATTTTATGTTCCTCTGATCAATTTAAGTGTAACGACGGACAATGTGTGGATAAATATAAACGATGCGATGGACTGGTTGACTGTCAAGATAAATCCGATGAGATCGGCTGCTCTTCGGACGAATGTAACGGGTTTTTGTGCGTAAATGGCGAATGTATCAGTTCTCTGTTGTATCGGGATGGTGTTGTAGATTGTGGTGGTGACCTCGAAGAAGACGAAATAGTAATGACCAACATAACGATTAAACCACAAATTCACTGCACTACAGAGAACTACTGCACGACCAATTTCACTTCACTCTGTACCGAATCGGATAAACAAAGATGTTCATTCGATTCTCCTCATTGTTACGCGAGAAGAGATAGATGTATTTTAGAAAGAATGTCGACAGGTTTTCCTGTTTGTAGAAGACTCGAACATTTACTGAATTGTAATGAGTTTGAATGTGCAGCTGGTACAGTGAAATGTCCATCGTCTTACTGTATACCGATTAGACACGTGTGCGATGGTCGATCAGATTGTCCTAATTCAGAAGATGAATTCAATTGCGAAACGTTTTCGTGTCCGGGAATGTTTAAATGCGCTGACGAACATCGATGTAATCCTCAGTCGGAAGTTTGCGATGGCGTCGTTAATTGTAAACATAACTCGGATGACGAGGCTTACTGCGACGTCACGTGTCCTAACTATTGTAAATGTCAAGGTCGTTTCATCGTTTGTGAAAATACTTTTTTATCGGATATTTCTGGAATTTTTGCGGCGTCGACTCGAGTTTTGATTTTACCGAATAACCGAGTTAGATTCAATGAATCGACATTTTCGTCTTTTCTGTACCTTTTCTTACTCAATATTTCTCGTAATGATTTATCTGACATTGTCTCCAACGCGTTTTCTAATTTACGCAATCTAAATACATTAGATCTGTCGTATAATCGCCTAGTATCACTAGATACTAATACATTCACTGGTTTAAACAGTTTGAAACAACTTTTACTCGCCGGAAATCCGCTGAGATATTTGACCGATGGAAGCTTCAACGGTTTGACGTTACTTCCGGTTATGGATCTCCGTGAACTCTCAATATCGATTCTTACTCGTAATGTATTTCGAGGTTTACCAGCGCTGAAATATTTGAATATCAGCAGTAACGTAATCGAATCAATATCCAGATACGCGTTTACGGGGTTGATTTCACTGGGAGTTCTAGATTTCACCAACAATTCTCGGATCATTTCTACGGAAAATAATATCTTTGATAATCTGACGTCTTTATATTTTCTCGCTTCGGACGCGTATAAATTCTGTTGTATGGCGCCGAATATTGACCGGTGTCTCCCGGATCCTGATCAATTCTCATCGTGTTCAGATCTCATTGAGAACACTGTCCTCACAGCTGTTATCTGGATCATCGCTTGTTTTACATTCGTTTCCAATATTACCGTTATCTTATTTCGTTTTAGGTCGATTCGAGTTTCGTCAGAAACGCAAAATAAATCGTCGGATATCCTCATCATTAATATCGCGCTTTGTGATTTCCTGATGTCTGTTTATCTGTTTCTGATCGCTGCTACTGATCACGTTTATAAAGGTGTTTATTTTCTGAATACTGAAACTCGGGCTCGTAGTTCATTATGCAGTGTTGCCGGAATTGTGGTGACGATATCTTGCGAAGGCTCTTTAACATTTCTCCTTCTCCTCACGCGTTTTAGATATTCGAATATCATCGACCCATTTTCCGGTAACCCGGTTTTATCCTCAAATATCATTATGATTCTGTCTTGTTTATGCTGGATATTTCTGAGTTTAATCGCCTTTCTGCCGCTGTCTCGGTCGTCTTATTTCGGTGATAATTTTTACGGTAGTACGGGTATCTGTTTACCTATGAATCTAATATCTATAGATGTCAATGGTTGGCAATATTCGTTCGCTATATTCGCTGTATTAAACGCGATCATTCTCACTCTGATAATGATGTCGTACGCGCAGATGTACAAGTATGTATCCGGAAGCAGGTCCGGTTCGGGTCGAGCTGATCCTACAGAACTCGTTCTAGCTCGACGCAGTTTAGTCATCAATCTGTGTAATTTATTTTGCTGGTTACCGTTAATAATCGTTCAGTTTTGCGCCGTATTTTCGGTCGAGATACCGAACCAGGTGGCCGCTTGGCTTGCCGTTCTTTTCTTGCCGATAAACTCAACTCTGAACCCGCTTCTTTACACTATTCTAACTATCGATATGAAATCCATACGAGCTCGAAATAAACGAAGAAAACGACAACCAATAAAATGATGATAATACTGATATGATAATCACTACCGGGTATTTCCTTTTTAGGATAATCTCTACATCATTTTAGGATAATCTCTATACTATGATGACAATAATGATAAATAATAATTATTTATTTCCTGTATAGTGCAGCGTTAAGGATAATCACTCTACTTAATACGAAAGTTACGATAAGAAATTACACATAAAACGATATTTGAAAATATGAATACATTTCGTCGACCCACAGTAAAGACTGCGCCTACCGCGGAGCCAGTAAAGAAGTTTCCAGTTTCTAAGCGCAATTTTGTGGCGGTCCCTCGAGATTTCTCGAGGCTTCTGATTATCTCCTAACCCGTGATTGTAAACCATCGTCCACCCGACTTCGCCTACCTCTGAGAAAATGTATTCTTTTCCCATTTTGAATCTTTTTTCAATTATCAATAATTAGACACTGGTGAGATTATACTGAATTTATTTTAGAACTTAGAATTGCTCTGTTAACCTTCCCTAATCTGTAATGATCAATCCTGGTTTCATCAAAGTCATATTTTCTATCGCTGCATTTATTTTATAAGCTTCTAACTATCGTTTCAAAGCCGTCCTTCATTTAATATTATTACAATTTTAATTTACTTGCTGATTCATTAATTCCGTAAAAATTTTGCTTCAAAATAATTCATATCACCTCAACATTGTTGAGCACTATCACGGCTAATGATTTAATTCCGACGTTCAGTATTCCTGGAGATGTCTATTAGGATACGAGGCGAAACGTCAACAATAAAACGTTACTAATCTTTTCGGGATCGTTTCGCTGCGCGAGAGCAGAGAATTTATTTAATGCTCGATCACCGTTAAAGCCTCTCAAAACGCGCAGACGAATAGGGCTGCAAAGTATGAAAATAGAAAATCAACAAAATGTCGCCAGCAAGTCGTTGAAATATTTTCTATTATTCCGATACTGAAGAACCAGCCATGGTTTCGGCGTTGAACGTTAAACTCTCGTCGAAATGGGTAGAGAATGTGTAACCAAATACTGTATAAATAATAAACAGTTTCCAGTAGCGATATCGGTTCTTCTTCTATCGGTTCTGTGAAATACTCGACTACAACAAGCCAGAAATTTTGGGGAATCATCATTCAGTTCTGTTAAAGTTGTGAGGTGGAGTTTATACGTCGGAAAATGAGGAACAAGTCGCTCTCATCCATCGTATTAGCGATCGTTATCGTGATCGCTCGCGGTATCAGTAAGTTCGGCATAATATTATATCACTTTCAACACAACACATTCATTATTCATATTTTGCTGGAAGATATTCGACGGTCGCAAAATGATCAATAAACATCTTTTTCAAAACTCGATTTTTCTAGTTCAAATTATTCTTCCGTAAAATTATCTAATCGTTTCAAACCAAACACATTTTCAGTGTTTTTCTATCGATGAAATACACGCATATCGGTTCGTGACGATGCAATGATCATCGTCGGTTTGCAGGGCTATTTATAGGGGTTAATCTCATGGGACCCCTGCTTTCCAGTCGAGTTCGCCTTCTTACCAGGACTGTTGGAGATTGCTAAAACTTAACAATTTTACGCTCATCATTTGAAATCGTATCTTTTCTGGTGGATTACTTCAAAAATACCCAGCGCCCCGATATTGTAGCCCACGCCGAGGCTGCTTTCGTCCGACGAAAGCCCGCCCGAAAGAGTTGTTAAAAATTATAAATGATTTAGTTCTTAGAAATCATAGCAAAAGGGGGGTTGTTTATACGTGGACTCTCAATGAATTATTCACGTACGTGACGTAATTGAACTCGAGTTTTTCTGATTTTTTGTTCACAGCTCAAAGACTCAGAAACTTTACGATCGTCGTTTTTGAACGCTAAGAACGTTACGGGTAATTTGGTACAAATTGACCCGTCCTCAATCTGTGCCTTTCAAAGTTAACCAATGGAATCCAGTGAGATGAAACAATTCGACTGCGCGCATTAACTGGTCGCTTTATAACGGTCAAAATTAGCTTCATGAACAATAAATGAAATGAAAATCAAACAACGTCATGTCGACTAGTTATAAACATAATTATCGTCACATCTACTACGACATATCCGATTTCCACTGTTCCGATGGTTTTAATAAGAAATCGAGTGAATAGAAATTACCTTCCCAGGGGCGGATCCAGGGTGCCTTCCATGCCTTCCGGAAGGCAGTCAAAAAATCCCGAGGTCTCGAATTTTTAAGTGCCCTTCGAAATTTCACCGGCAATATTTTTGACGGCATTATTTCAGCAACCGCTAATTCCGTGTCCGGAATCCGGGCATAATTATAAAATTAATCGGTATATACCGCTGCCGAAAAAGTGAGGAGAGATAATCATATTTGTAAAGCCTTTAATCATGATAAATTAAAAAGGGCACTTTCCTTTTGCAAGGGGCACTCATACTTTAGATGAGGGCACCTTGTCCTTGCCTTTTCAGGGAGGGCTAAAGGGGCACTCGTACTTTAGAAGAGGGCACTATACGCGGAAAAATGTTGAAGAAAAGGGCACTTTTTTGCCTAATTTTTAAAATTTTAGGGGCACTTTTGGTTTGGAAGATGGCACACGACATAAGGATAAATGTGAAGACGAGGCAATTTTTGCCGATTGTTAACAATGAAGGGGCACTTAGACATATTCTGTATAATTGTTAAGGGGCACTTTTAAAGATTATAGGGGCACTAGGCGAAGTTGGCGACAACCATTCTTTCATGGGTTCGCCAGCTTCATTTTTTATCCGCATCTGTTGAAATCTTGTCTCGAATTCGTTTATTCTGGATTGCTCTGCTAGCCTCTAGAAGCCCTCTAAAAGCCTTCAAAATTTTCTGGGTGAAGGCCCCAAACCCCCCTCTAAGGACTTCGCGCCTTCGGCGCTCGCATTGACCTGGATACTGGGTGTGCACTAAGATCAGAAAGGAGCCCTTAAATTTCCTTCCAATACTGTCTACCCATCCCCCTGGATCCGCCCCTGGGGGTTACCCCGCGCTCCCCCTTTGGGTGCCCTCATTTCTTTTAGAAGGCAATTAAAATATGCCCCTGGATCCGCCCCTGCTTCCTAACTTCGTAATGTACAGTATTCCCATCGGGTGAGGCAGGATGAGAAGGGGAAAAAAGTTGATTACAGACATAAGACAGGAGCACGACATAAACTCATAATATATTGTGTTGTGCGATGATTCTATGGCGAGTCTTATCTATATATCATCCATGTTTTGAAATATCCTTCTAAGTACAGCATTGGGTAGTTTACCTTCTTCGACGAGTTCCATATGGATTTTATCGGCATCAGCATTGGTCGAAAACAAAGATACGTCGGAAATATTTTGCAACCCTACTACTGGATCGAGCAAACCTCATAACTGGATAACAGCCTCTAAAGTGTTGCCCGAACTGCATTCAGCAGGACTCAAACTCTTGAACAGGTATAATTGTCGCACAGCGCTGATAGCATCAGGCTTTGTTCCAATGAGCTTTTTTTGTGGTTCCTTTTTGAATGTCCAGCTCATCCATCCGTACAGATACTCCGGCATCCGCGAGTATTCTATGACAAAAGGATTTGTTAGATCTGTGAGTAATCGGACGCTGATTATGTCCTGACAGAAAAGCATTATGTCCTGAATGAAACAGCTTGATCCACCGAGCCACTGTGGATACAGTGGAATTTCTGGATACGGCGAAATACTACCGCTAGCTGTATCGCAAGTTGCTGCCACTATGCTCTTTTAAGCGGGATTTTCATTCTAAAAATTAATTACATCGATTTAAACAAAAAATTCTGTAATTTTGACCGCCGATCACACGACTTTATCTATACTTCGATTTCCGATTTCAAAATCAAAACCCCTGTTTCGCTACCGGCAGGTGTGGTGTGTTTATAAGGGACACCAAATCATAAAAATCAAACGAATAGCAGAATCAATCCCTATTTTAAGATAAAAAGATATGAATCGAGTCTGGCAATCAACAAATTGATGGCCAGTCGACTCAAGTTAGTATCTAGAAAATCCGCTAACGATGAGGAGAGCAGCACCTTACAGCGAGCTAGAGGTAGTATTCGAAAAAGGACGTTTTGAATTTAGAGTTTTGAAATTGTATGTACGTATATAAAACTGACTCGGCACAAAATATCGAATAACATTTTTACATTTCATTTGAATCTCGTTACTCATTAATTCGGTTTCGTAGATTATCGAATTTAATTTTTAATGAGCGCCGTGTAGTCTGACTCATCCTCCCTACCGCTCTCTCTCACTCACTCGGAAACGCCCAACATTAATTGGATTAAAATCAATTCGCTGTGGTTAGACTTAAACTGATCGAGGAGAATGTCAACATGATGCGCAGTCTCTTAACGTTATTACTCATTCTACTAATGAAACTGTCGTCGGTTCAGACGACTGATCGGATCTCTACCTATCAACCGTCTGTAACTGTCAGTTCACATTGTAACAATACGTGGTTTTCACTCGATTCTACGTCCGGTTACATCGTTTCACCGAACTATCCGTCGTTTACGCGCGGTGTTGAATGTCGTTGGTTCGTCAACAGCTCTTTACCGGGAACCTTTCGCGTCCAAGTTTACTACGACATCGAGCCGTCTATATTCTGTAGAGATAACTATCTTCGCATCAGCGATTCTGATAACTTACTGTGCGGTGATGGAAAACAATTAGATATTTACCGCAGTAATTCATTAACGTTGATGTTTAAGAGTGATGTAAATGATGTTGTGAAAGGAAGTCGAGTTTATGTATTTTATCGTTTGGAGGAAAATCATCTAAAAACTGTTCACCACTGTTCGTCAAACAAACTAAAACAATTACAAACTTTAAAAACTGGTTATAAATTTGCAATCGACATGTATGGAATATTATGTAATTTCCTGCAGCTCGAGTGGTCCGGGTTACCAGAGGGTTTCGGTATGAATTTGACTTTTGAGAAAGTTGATTTCAGAATAAAACAACCAGGTTTAAATCTGACCGTTCATATTTATGACGGATGGAACACAAGTGAACCTATAATGAATATACGGGAACAAACCGGACATCCACCCATCTCTATTTACAGTAAAACTAACAGAGCTGTCACCACTTTTTCAATGAAACAGTTCCAAGTATCTCTCAAAACTAATCTATTTGTAAAACTGTATAGAATATCAGATTGGAATATTTCGAATCCATCGATTCCGATCTGTAAAAACAAATCCGGAGTGCTCATTCCTGGTGATAGGCCGCACGTAATAACTCAGTCTAAACGCTTATACTGCTGGTCTATCACAGCTGAAATACTGCAGTACGTCGTCTTCAACTGGTCACGTGATCTCGTCACTTCCGGTGACGTCATCGGTGTTTATAAACTGGAAGGTTTAACGGTTGTCGGAACGGATATTTTACTCGGCGAAAACTACCTGGAATCGTTAGGCGTAAAATCTGATGGATTTCTCGTGATATTGTGTTTACTGTTATCAGAGAATCTTTCCGGAAAATCGTTGACGAATTCAACATCGATCGAATACAAAATAGAATCATTGAAAGAAACAGATGTCAAAGTGGAAGATAAAAGAGTGAGTTAAAACAGCATGAATATATACCGTCAATTTATTGTATTCATTTGAATTTGTTTTATTTACGATGAAATAATGTGTAGAATTCACATGAATCGTAAATTTTCGTAAATCAAACCTGATCGAACACAAGTCATTAACCCTTTAACGACAGAGTCGCAATATGTTTTGGTTAAATTGGCAAAGGAAAATAAGGCTGAACAATAATTGAATACCGATGATTTACTCTATGTTTGCATCTATTGTAGGTTAGAAATACTCATTTAGTGCAACATTCGAGTCTGTTCCCCCGTTATCCGAAACAGAGGTTACAATATCGTATCAGTAGATTTGCGCTCAGCTCAAAAATCGACATCCATGAGGATAGATCAACTTTTAGATTAAAATTAACAGTTTTATCAGAGAACTGTGATCGAGCTGGTTTTTATATATTTGATGGTGGTAATTTCATAGCTAGACCCTATGGTCCGTATTGTCCTGGTCAGCGCTACGGTCGATCTGTCGTCAGCCTGATTACATCAGGTGGACCGGTTACTGTAGTAGCGTACGCTTACAACTGGCATGATCTACTAATAACTGGTGGACTAAGATTAGTTCCTACTGATTGTGACGGGTATGTTCTACAGGAGGGAGAACGTCAGTTCTCTATGAGGTCATATTGTCTCATGATTACACCTGGAAATCGACGCCTACCGATAGAAAACATAGATGTATTATCAGAACACGAATATCAAATTGACAGATGTTATCGTGGAGCCACGACTCCCTGTTCAGCGATAAGTCTCAATAGTCACGTGTTTAATACCAGTCTCGTATTCAACCATGTGAAAATATTGCGCACTAAATATGAATTCTGGAGGGCACCACTAATGATTGTATTACGACGTAAATGTCAGAAATTAAAACAAAGTCTACCCTATCCAGTGTCTATTGGCGGGGACACAAGGAACGCTATAGATTGTGGACTCGTGCAGTCACCGAACTTCCCTGGACCATCAACCTCCTCAGCTATATTCTTCAGTTTTTCTTTTCCTACTGACAAAAATATAAATCATTACATCAGATTCCTGTTTAAATTTATCGGACAAACATCATGCTCCGAATCTGTTGGTACCCGCACAAGGGGATCGATATTACTAAGACAAATCATCAAAATATTTGATGACCCAAGCAATTTTTTTTCCATTTTTACAGAAACCCGTCATATAATAAAAATATGTGAAGATAAAGCAGTATCAGGACTTGTATTGTACAGTCTAATCGGGTATGACTTGTATTTTGAGCTGTCAAAGTTCATGCCAATATTTCGAATTCAATACACTTTAGAACAATCGCCTTTACTGAAACATCGAATCAATGGCTGCCGATCAGATTTTCTAGATTCGGGTGTTTCGTGTATTAGATACATCAAACATGAACGTCTGAATTGGGAGAACGCTGAAATTTACTGTCAACAGAAATATGGAGGACATCTTCTCAGTATCAACTCTCAACGTGAAATGATGGCCGTAAAAAAGCTTTTCGCTACAAAACTTCTTTATGAGGCATATTCACAGGTGGCGCTTATCGTGATGATTGGATTGAGATGGCAGGTAAAATACATATCAAATATCAATCATCTAATTGAGCTTTGATGATTATGATATATGTTCTTGTCATGTTTAAAGATAAGAAGTTGTTCCAAAAATGACTAGAACACAGAAAATAACCCAAAAATAGTTTTCTGTAATAACAAGTTTTTTTTTTAAATTAAAGGAGTCCAAAGGTTATTACTCGTGGTCTGATGGGAAACCGTTAAGTTACACTGACTGGTTTAATCCTGCTGCTGTTAATGAAACGATACCAGAAGTTATTCGAGGATTGATATCTCCGCTAAGAAAACAACCGATAAATGACGTCAATATGCCGTGTACGGCGATGATAGTGAATAATCCACGAGGATCGGCGAACTGGGTTCGATTCCCGTGTCAAATCGAGGAGACGCACACGACATTCATTTGTGAATCAGAAAGAAACGATTTTAATGCATCTTCACAAAACGATACAACTGGAATAAAGTGGGAAAACATTGAACGATTTAACTCCACGTGTCTAAGAGGATGGATTCATATAGAAGCGCATTGCTATCAGATACTTACAGCCTGGCAAACGCTCCATACTGAAAGTTTAACAATCCAAACAGCCAGAGAAATGTGTCTTACAATCGGCGGAGACATAGGTATAATAACACCTAATATTGAAATACAGTATTTGATGAATGTTTTCCACTATCAGCATCAATATGGCGCTATACTGACTAATCATACAAGCGGCAGAATTGTGGCAATAAAACCAGTTGTAATTAGAGATTGGATAACATATTTTCAAACAGTGAAATGGTCAGTGACTGCCTTCGATAATGTCACAGATGAAGCGCATACCGCGCTATGTTCCTACGATGTAACTGTTGAAGAGTTAGCTTCTGTAAGCGGTTGTAAATCGTGGCAGTTTGAATGTAACGATCAAAAATGTATCAGCGACCATCGCGTATGTGATACCAGACAAGACTGTCAACACGGTGAAGATGAACTAAATTGTACGGATATCAATTTACACAGTCAGTTCCGCTGTAACGATGGACAGGTTATATCGATTAGCGGTTTCTGTGACTTTATGAGAGATTGCGTCGATGGCTCGGATGAGAACTCGTGCTATCATATTTCATGTTCCTCTGATCAGTTTAAGTGTAACGACGGACAATGTGTGGGTAAATATAAACGATGTGATGGACTGGTTGATTGTCGAGATAAATCCGATGAGATCGGCTGCTCTTCGGACGAATGTAATGGGTTTTTGTGCGTAAATGGCGAATGTATCAGTTCTCTGTTGTATCGGGATGGTGTTGTAGATTGTGGCGGGGACCTCGAAGAAGATGAAATAGTAACGACCGATATAACAATCAAACCACAAATTCACTGCACTACAGAGAACTACTGCACGACCAATTTCACTTCACTGTGTGCAGAATCGGGTAAACAAATTTGTTCATTCGATTCTCCTCATTGTTACGCGAGAAGAGATAGATGCATTTTAGAAAGAATGTCGACAGGTTTTCCTGTTTGTAGAAGACTCGAACATTTACTGAATTGTAATGAGTTTGAATGTGCAGCTGGTACAGTGAAATGTCCATCGTCTTACTGTATACCGATTAGACACGTGTGCGATGGTCGATCAGATTGTCCCGATTCAGAAGATGAATTCAATTGCGAAACGTTTTCGTGTCCGGGAATGTTTAAATGCGGTGACGAACATCGATGTATTCCTCAGTCGGAAGTTTGCGATGGCGTCGTTAATTGTAAACATAACTCGGATGACGAGGCTTACTGCGACGTCACGTGTTCTAACTATTGTAAATGTCAAGGTCGTTTCATCGATTGTGAAAATACTATATTATCGGATATTTCCCGAATTTTTGCCGCGTCGACTCGAGTTTTGATTTTATCGAATAATCGAGTTAGATTCAATGAATCGACATTTTACACTTTTCTGTACCTGTTCTTACTCAATATTTCCCGTAATGATTTATCTGACATTGTCTCCAACGCGTTTTCTAATCTACGCAATCTCAATGCATTAGATCTGTCGCATAATCGGCTAGTATCACTACGTGCTGATACATTCACTGGTTTAAACAGTTTGAAACAACTTTTACTCGCTGGAAATCCGCTTAGATATTTGAACGATGGAAGCTTCAATGGTTTGACGTCACTTCCGGTTATGGATCTCCGTGAACTCTCTATTTTTTTTCTTACTCGTAACGTATTCCAAGGTTTACCAGCGCTGAAATATTTGAATATCAGCAGTAACGTAATCGAATCAATATCCAGATACGCGTTTACTGGGTTGAGTTCACTGGGAGTTCTAGATTTCACCAACAATTCTCGGTTAATTTCTACGGAAAATAATATCTTTGATAATCTGACGTCTTTATATTTTCTCGCTTCGGACGCGTATAAATTCTGTTGTATGGCGCCGAATATTGACCGATGTCTCCCGGATCCTGATCAATTCTCATCGTGTTCAGACCTCATTGAGAACACTGTCCTCACAGCTGTTATCTGGATCATCGCTTGTCTTACTTTCGTTTCCAATATTACCGTTATTTTATTGCGTTTTCGGTCGATTCGAGTTTCGTCAGAAACACAAAATAAATCGTCGGATATCCTCATCATTAATATCGCGCTTTGTGATTTCCTGATGTCTGTTTATCTGTTTTTGATCGCTGCAACTGATCACGTTTATAAAGGTGTTTATTTTCTGAATTCTGAAACCTGGACTCGTAGTTCATTATGCGGTGTTGCCGGAATTGTGGTGACGATATCTTGCGAAGGATCTTTAACATTTCTCCTGCTCCTCACGCGTTTCAGATATTCGAATATCATCGACCCATTTTCAGGTAACCCGGTTTTATCCTCAAATATTATTATGATTCTGTCTTGTTTTTGCTGGGTATTTCTGAGTTTAATCACCTTTCTGCCGCTGTCTCGGTCGTCTTATTTCGGTGATAATTTTTACGGTAGTACGGGTATCTGTTTACCTATGAATCTAATATCTATAGATGTCAATGGTTGGCAATATTCGTTCGCTATATTCGCTGTATTAAACGCGATCATTCTCACTCTGATAATGATGTCGTACGCGCAGATGTACAAGTATGTATCCGGAAGCAGGTCCGGTTCGGGTAGAGCCGATCCTATAGAACTCGTTCTAGCTCGACGCAGTTTAGTCATCAATTTGTGTAATTTATTTTGCTGGTTACCGATAATAATCGTTCAGTTTTGCGCCGTATTTTCGGTCGAGATACCGAACCAGGTGGCCGCTTGGCTAGCCGTTCTATTTTTACCGATCAACTCGTCTCTGAATCCGCTTCTTTATACCATACTAACTATCGATATGAAATCCATACGAGCTCGAAATAAACGCAGAAAACGACAACCAATAAAATGATGATAGTATTGATGAAATATCATAACTTATTTCCTCTACAGCGCAGTTTTAGTGATAACCGCTTCACTTTACAAAAATCACGATCAGACATTACACATAATACGATATTTAGAAATATTACGATGAACCACAGTAAAGACAGCGCCTACCAAACGAGGCTTTTTTGACACGTACCCCGAGATTGCAGACCATCGCCACCCGGCTTATCCAGTTTAAAATCATTTGAATCATGCGATTTGGGATGAAATTCTCGGTTCGTAATGACTGATAAATCTTAATATCCAAACTCGTTATAACAAGGTTCCAATAACTTAAAATAACTATAGCCGCAATTTTGTTAGGGTACTTTTGTCCTGTATCACGTTTCTTAGGTCCATTGGTGGAATTTGACAGTTTTAACAACATTTAAACCGTATGAATCTCTAGTTTTCAGTGATGCAAAAAACATCTCTCATGCTCATCTCTTGTCATTCTTAGTTTCGGAGCTCTTTTTCCTATGCGTATATTCCATTATATGGGTGTCATTCTCATTTGAAATGGGGCGTTTATGCGCACAGTTCCTGAAATGAAATTTTTTGAAAATGATTTCTGAAAATAACGTAATTCAAAGTTGAGCACCCTGGTTTTTAATGCGCGCGTATAAAACTGACCACCGATTTTTATATCGCTTTCATGTCGAATTGTTGCAAATTTGAGATTCGAGTTTTGCATCACTGGAAAACTAGAGATTCGTACGGTTTAAATGTTGTTGAAACGGTCAAATTCCTTAAATGGAACAATAAAACACGATAAAACACGCATCGCAAATGGATTTTAAAAAAGAGAAGAAAATGACCCAACAATACAGGGTAAAAGTATCCAAACAAAATGGCGGCTGCAACTGGAAAGTAGTTCATTGCAGATAGTTCACTTTTCCCAGCAGTTAAGATATCATCACATTAACATAATAAAATAGTTCTTAGATAATTATCTTTATCAGTATTTCAGTATGTTTAGTTCTCTTAGAAAATTCGAAGTTGACATTTCAAAATGGGATTCTAACACACAAGCTCGAGCGCCGGCTTAGCAACTTTTAACTATATTTACATTTATTACATTTGTACCTATTATTTCACCCTTTAAAACATTAACCCTTAACTTAAGCCCACTCTAACCCTTACCTAACTATTGAGCCTTGTGATCCTTACGCTCTGGACTATCTATAGATATAATAACTAGAATATTACGATAACCACACTCAAACGTTGTGAACAGATGATAAGATAAAAACCCACTATTTACAAATTAAAAGAATTCTAAAATCGAAAATGTATTCATTGATACAATGTAGAATATAAGAACACGACGTTTCGAATGACTACAATTTTTAAATAATCTTCTTTTTAAAAACGCTGCCGTTTTCTACTGACGATCAAGTTTGGGATCATTAAATAGTCTTGGTGTTTATTACTGCGCATGAGCGGGTCACTTGTGAAAAATAAATTCGCAGCTCGGTAAGGATTAGGATTAGGATTTAGGATTAGGATTTTATTTACACTCCAACCATTTCTTTGGTACATGGAGGGAGACTTATACAAAGTATACAGTATTTACAATTAACATAAAATATAACAAAGTAATTAACAATATATATATACATACACGATTTACAACATACTAATTATTGGAGGGATGTATATACATCTAAGCCTTTATTAATGAATTTTGCAAGGTGGATTGTAGGATTTTTTAGAATATGAAGATTGCCAAAAGAGTTCAGATTCAAAATATTTTCACGGATTTCAAAACTTCAGTAGGTTGCAGTTAAAAATAAAATGCAATTCATCACCTAAAACATTACAAGCCGAACATAATCTATCATTTCTATCCAACGGAAGATTTGATAATTTATATACAGGCAAGAGATAAGACCCAATTCTAAATTCGAATAAACTTATCACTAAATCTTCATCAAGTTCACAAATATATCTTTCTAATTAAATATCATTTTATATTGTCTATAATTAATGTATGTCGGGCTAGCATCTATTGTGGAAACGGTATTTTGAAGATGTACGTCACAAAGAATCTGTTTTATTCGCCTTGAGAAGGTCCTACTGTTCGCCATAAATTGTTGTGTCCAAATATGAGATAAACTGCAATCATCAAAGGATTCATTCTAATAACCAAGGGCTCTTATATATCGTTTAGATACAGATTATAAGATATTTTGTAAAGGATTGAGTTTAGTTTAGTTTCCTTTCCCGATACTGTCTTTATCCAAAAATAATCATTCTACGTTTGACTTCTATACATAAAGGATAACGGGCCCAGGTCGGATATAGCATAGTATAGTGCCTTGGCGTAGAGTTTATAAGTTGTGCGGTTAATGTATCAGCGCATTAATACATTGGCGCATGAATACATTGATAATTGGGTGTTAATGCGCGGCAAAGGAACAGTTCATGTACAGGTTGACCGACGACTAGTGACAGTTGACTACTGTTAGTTGTTTGTTGGGTGGCCCAATGGAGAGATGACAGAGTGCATATCTCACCCGCTGGTTGACGGTCGACGGACGACACGTCGCAATGTTGTCGCCAATGTATGTACAAGGATCGTGGGTTGACTGGTTGACGGGTGACCACAAAACACAAACAAACAAGAGAAGTAAATCTAAACCGAAACAGTAAACTATAAGCATCAGCTGCGTAAGTTTCATTTTTGATTTTGAAAAAAAGAGCCGTCACGTATCGACGTCGTTCTGTAGCAATGTGAACAATGCCTTATTTCACCGTCCCCACATTTGTTTTCTTTGGAGGCGCATCTCACGTTGACAGTGCTGAAAAAAATAATGAATCTCCTGTGATTTTGAAGGCTTAACCGTGTTGAAACTAATATCAGAGAACTGGAATTGACTAAAGAAAAATAGAAATGCAATTTGTATTTTAACATATTCACCTGACAATATTTGGAACTTGCTAAAAATCCATTTTCCCGCATAGGCAATTGCCGTTTTTTCTTCAGTTTCAAGTGCTTCTGTGACGAACTGAACAATCCCAGGAGCTTGTTCCCTAGAAGTGGCCATGGCTATAGTATGGTATGGCATGCACGATTGGATGAAGTGTATGATTGTCACGGGTTTATCATGTGTTTGGTCACGTGTTGTGTTTGGTGTATGGTGTTAATGGATCGTTCATAATTAATTTATATTTGTGTGTGGGTAGACACGTCGACACGTTGACACATGCAATGTTGGCCGGAGTGTTAATGGCTGGCGGTGTCATGGGGTTTATCATGTGTTTGGTCACGTGATGTGTTTGGTGTATGAGGTTAATAGATCGTTTATAGTTAATTTGTTGGTTGTTAGATATGTCGACACGTTGACACATTAAATGTTAATGGCTGGCGATGTGAATATGTCGACATGACAACTTTCTTTGGGATACACATAAACCGAACAACGCAGTAAGCATATGCGAAGGAACTATACTATGCAATACCCTACTTGAGCCGGAAAACGTCCTAGTTCTGATAATACTTGCAAATTAGGCCACACCAAAAAAAATCCTATTTCTCGGGCGTGGCAATCACCAAAATGGGTGGGTCGGTAGGGAATTTTTTTTTCTTTTTATAGAAAAAAAAATTTCGGGTATTCTTCTGACAGTGGGTAGTTCGCCGTAAATAATTTTTACGGTTGAAAATATGATTAGCAGCTAGACGACTACAATAAAGGTAAGTTGATGTTTTTGTATTATTTTTCACACTTGGAAACTGTTTATAAAACGAAAAACATCAAAATCTTGGAATTCCTGGAATTTTACAATCCAAGGTCGCCATCAATATCTGATTAGCAACGTTGTCTGAGTACACAAGTACCATATCCAGAATAAAATTGGTAAATACGATGTAATAAGATATTTTTATCATGTCGTCTCGGTGCCGGCATCACGATTTCACGAAAAAGAAAAAATATTTACGAGAATGGAGAGCTTTGTAGTCGATCGGCTACATTTTTGAAAATAGTTATTTCATCCACAATTTTGAAATAGGGTCGGTAGGCAATGTTATCTTATTAATTATTTGAAATGACGAAATATCGGGTCGGTCGGGCCCGAGAAACAGGGTTTTCTTTTGGTGTGGCCTTACGAGAATATTTTGTCACTTTCACTAAAATTTTGCAGTACAATGAGTGGAGATTCTCTAATAAATCAAGATTTTCATAACCCCAAATCTCGCATCCATACATAGTGATAGGAGCGACACACATATCAAATAGCTTGAACATAACATAACATCTACTGGAAGTTTCAAACACCTACCTTTTTGAATGATCGAAAACATAGCTCTCATTGCTTTATCATAAAGGTATTTTCTTGTTTTAGCAAAGCTACCAATCCAATTAAATTTCACTCCAAGATATACATAATCCTCAACTACCTCTAGCTCTTGATCGCCAAACATGAATTTCGAAATCTGTTTTATCCTGATTTTACTTCTGGCAAAGACTAACATTTTGGTTTTTTCGGCATTCACAGTGAGGCCGTTAACAGCGCAATGATCAAATAAAGTATCTAACTGTGATTGTAGTGCTTTCTCATCTTCAGCAAGAATAACTGTTTCATCCGCATAGAGAATGATAAACAAATTCAATAAAGTATCAAGCTCCTGATTACGTTTCGAATCCAGACTTTCAATAAATGACAGAGTTAGTTTTCCACGAGTGATAAAAAAATCCTCGATATCGTTTAAGAATAAAGAAAATAGAATGGGTGAGAGATTTTCGCCCTGTCTTAGACCCCTATCGGCCACAAAATATCGATGCCATCAGGTTCGAATCTTTGCCGGGGAAGGATGGATGTCCTTTCGGGAAAATGAAAAAATCACCGTACACTAACCGAATTTCGTATTAACCATTTGATAGAAAATAAAATAAAAATCATATTAACCGAATTTCGTATAATTAATCATTTGATAAATACAAATCGATAACTACCTCAACATATTAACACACAGTCCGTGGAGAAGATTACTGCACGAACGTTTGAATTGTTTTCTTTTTCCTAAAAAGTCAATGAATTCAAATCAAGAATGAGTCGAAGTAACATTGCGGCGGATTAGCCGCGAGTCGACGACACAAAAATCATTCGCAAATTGCCCGATTTAGTTCGAAAAAATAGCATCGCCGATACGAAATTGCCGAGAAAATTGGAATTCCGAACTCCGAACTTTAGATCGAATATTGACAAGAATGGGACACGAAACATCGACAATAGCCGTCTGACCAAGCCGTCATCTCTAGATAAAGATCGGTCATCGGATGAATGCTACCGTTTACCCGCATCCTATCGGTTACACGAAGACGATCCTGCACCCGGCCATCGTCTCCAAATATCCGATCTACAGATGGTTCTATTACGCCTATCAGTTTACAGTTCTCTCTCTGGGTTCGGTCGGCAACTTGTTGATCATTTTCGTAATGTCCACGCGTAAATTACGCCGTCTATCGTACAGTCGTTTTTTCATCGCGCTCGCTATCTCCGATTTTATATTTCTGACGACTCACATGTGGGCGTTAGTGAACACGTTGTGTTTCCATATCAACGGCTCGATTTGTATACCCGTGAACTCCTGGTTCCTCTGCGCGGGTCAACAGTTCTACAACAACACCACCTCTTGCTACGGACCCAGTCTCCTGATTATGATCGGGGTCGAGCGAATTTGTATCATCCGATTTCCGTTTTCGGGTCCCAGTTTTTGGACACCGACTAAGACTTCATTAACGGCGTTTCTAACGTTCGTCATCTGCGCCGGTATAAGTCTGTTTCTATTGACCGTTAACAGTTACGACGATATACACGTCGGTTGTTACCTCAGCGATCCCACTCTAATGACGGTCACCTATCTATTCATCGTCACGATACAAGGTTTCAACCCGACTTTAAGCCTTATTTTCATCGCGGCTTGTGTTTTCTATAGTATGAATCAGATGAAGAAAAAGGTCGAGAACAGTAAATCGAACTCGAGCGCGAATCAAGCCACGATAATGGTGGCTTCGGTCTGAGTGTTCTTCATCGTGACTTCAATCCCACTATGCGTCATACTGGTCCTGATTTATCTAATACCCGGTGTAAATCCGACTCTAGATTTCCCCTATCAGTTAAGCGCGCTAATAGAGTCACTGAATTACTCCATGAATTTTTATCTGTATATTTATTTCGGACGCGAAATTCGGAGACAATTTCTTGTTATGTGTGGCGGTGTTTGCGCTTCAGCTTGTTGCGCGGCGAAATAGAGATCTCCCGCAACGGAGCATAACTCCTATAGTTACTATCAGGGGCGGATCCAGAACCCTAGCTCGATGGTGTTCGAAAATTAAAGTATGGGCACTCGATATGATGGACTTCTGTATCCACGCCTCGGTGTGGAGCGCGGAGCGGTTAGAGCGTTCGGCTGATTAGGGAAGCCAGGTCGTAGGTTCGAACATTACCGTAGTGTACTCGGGCAAGACACTTATCCTCATTGCCTCTCTCCACCCAGGAGAAATGGGTATCTGGCCTGATAGATGACTCCGGTTATTTATTTCTCCCCAGGTAGAGATGACTGATACATGTGAGGGTATCAAAATGGTTGGGGTATTAATACCGTAAAATCTAAAACACTCTGAGCAGCTTTAGCGCTATATAAGACACATATAATCATTATCATTATGATCAATGATATTATTATTATTACGCCTCGCGAACAGCCTGTGATATCTGGTGAAGATAATAACAGGTTACGATATCTTACCGTATAAGATGGCAAAAGTCGTTCTACTCGATCTCATTTACGAGTTGCCAATCGAGTTGTGTTTAAGATGTCGCGCCAATCCTTCGCGGATCGATTTTTTCTTCTGATCATCTGCACCGGTAGGTCAAAAACTATTTCGTTAGTTTCTTGCGGGGAAAGTTTACGATTAAGAGATTAGCATTTATCAGCCGTGTTCACACTGTGTTACTTAATTTAGTCCGTAAAAATGTAGTCCGTGTAAATTTAGTCCGTTCGAATTTAGAACGGACCGAGGGTGCACAACTTGCGAATGGCTCGTTCTAAATTGGCCCATTCTTTTTCAACACTGACGTATTTAGACCAACCAAAAGCTATGGTGGCTGATTCGGGCCATACTAATATATTTTCTGCACGGCTGGAGCAACGATAAAAAATTTTTCACATTGGCGGTTTTCCCGCGCGTGAATTCAATATTTTTCGTTCAATCGCGCGAGACAAACCAAACTTTTTGAATTCCCGCGCGTTAAATAGAAAAAAAACGAATATGAAAATTGTTTAATCGTTTCATCGGTCGAATTTTTTTTTAGAATAGCTCGAATCAGCCACCATACGAAACTGATCCAGATCTGTTCTGAATTTGTTGAGTATTTTAGATTACTGACCAATTTAGACGAACCAAAAGACCGATTCGGTTCTAAATTTTCGAGCGGATCTGTTAGTCAGATTTTAATTATTCTTAAAGAAAACGTTTTTCACTTAGAAATTACGATATTGTATCGACATGTCTGAACGGGTAGAAATGGTGGCGCTCCATAAATTAAATTTACCACCCTATATGACCCATAGCCAAAACGTAGCTTGTACGTTTTCAATCAACGAATTGGGGTCATATATGGAACACTGGGCAAAGGATGCACTTTTTCATATTATGAAGTTTCTCTGAAAATATTTAGGTACTCTTAACTAATAATGAAGCAGTTGGGGGTCATATGTGACCCCTCGCAAAAAGCATGTTGATGTGAAAATATACCCAAAACTGATATTGATTGGTCATAAGGGACCCAAATGAACTGAAAAAAATAAATATGGGGTATGCCCTACTGTCAGAAGTATGTGTGGGTATCCCAGGGTTAAGTAAGATTTGGCAAATTCGTTCAAATAAAAATTCGTTTTAATAAAAATTTTGTTATAAAAATGAAGAAAGAGGAAGAAGAACCCAACTTTAAAATCGAAATCAATGAAACCAATAAATCATTTTCACAGTTTTACATTAAAAATTATATTTCAGCAACAAATTTAGTGTCCGCCAGAAAAAATAATTGAAAACAGAAATCTATCTCTGTGATATCGTTTGACAGTTGAAATGATAAATTGTTTGACAGTTGAAATGATAAATTGTTTGACAGTTGAAATGATAAATTGTTTGACAGTTGAAATGATAAATTGTTTGACAGTTGAAATGATAAGACAGCTGAAATGATAAATTGTTTGACAGTTGAAATGATAAATTGTTTGACAGTTGAAATGATAAATTGTTCGACTGTTGAAATGATAAATTGTTTGACAGTTGAAATGTTAAATTGTTTGACAGTTGAAATGATAAATTGTTTGACAGTTGAAATGTTAAATTGTTAGACTGTTGAAATGTTAAATTGTTTGGTTGTAAATTTAATTGTTATTTGATTTAATCATTTAAAAGTTTAATATTTTTAAAATGATTATAAAATATTTAATTAAAAACTAGCAAATATTTTATGAACTGTTTAATTTTTCTCTTAAATAAACTGATGGTTTCATCCCAACGGGGAAAAGTGATTTGAAACATTATTTAGTTGCTGGAGGTTTAATATTAGCAGCATTATATTTTTACTATGAGAATATTTCAAAAGATTTGATGAATGAAAATAATAAATTGAGTAAAAAATTAAAGAAGTTAAATGGAAACAATCACAGAAATAAAAAGAATAAAAAAGTTAATTTAGAAAATGATTTAGAGGATTAAAACAGCATCTTTTAATTTCATATATTTTGACTATAAAAATGAGTGAAAATATATTAAACTTATTACATCTAATATATAAAAATCAACAGAATATTAAATCAATTATTATGCTTACAGGTTTATTTTCTTTTTCAATTCATAGTATAAAACAGTTGTTAGAATTTTATGATTCTTGTAAAATTAGATATACAGAATTGAAAGAAAATATAAATTATCTATCAGATCGAATAAATAATATTAAATGCTGTGAAATATGTAATAAAAGATATAAAAATAAAAAGAGTTTGAGAAATCATAAATATATTCATGAATTAGATGATAAACTGTATAATTCAAATTAAGCAATAGATTGTTAAATTGGTTGAAAATATAAAAATAGATAATATTATAACTATTTCTATATCTAGATTAATAATGTTATGTTTTTTATTATTATAAAACTAATTTATATATCTATGTACTAGACGTACGAGTAAGAATCCAAGATTCTTGCCAAGAAAGTAATATAAATAGTTTTATCATATATATTTCTGTTTCAATATCTATTTATCTAACAGATTTATCATAAATATTTGGAAAATTATAAATCATATTCAATTATGTATTTACACTTATCATTAATAAAAGAGTTGATTAATCATAGTAATGTTTTCAATTTTATAATGTCTGGCGGACACTAAATTTGTGACTGAAATATAATTTTTAATGTAAAACTGTGAAAATGATTTATTGTTTTCATTGATTTCGATTTCAAAGTTGGGTTCTTCTTCTTCTTTCTTCATTTTTATAACAAAATTTTTATTAAAACTCATTCAAATATAAATATTCAATTTTTTAAATATGAATTATTTCACTCAGACTTTTATATTGAATAATCTATCAATTTATATGTTATTCATATATATATTTTATTCATGTATATGAATATTTTAAGAGTAATAGGGGTAATGGGCTTTCATATCAAAGGTTGAATGGTCGAGTTCATTAAAAATGAAAAACATGAAAATAATAACAATTTCTACTTGAATTAGGAGTGAAACTCATAGAAAATGAAAAATAATTCTCGCGCGCTCGAATTTATTTCACTCACACTTTTTTCTAGCGAGTAAAAATGAAAAATAAATTCGAGTGTGTGAGAATTATTTTTCATTTTTTATGAGTTTCGTGACTAATTCAAGTAGAAATTGTTATTATTTTCATAATTTTCATTTTTTATGAGCTCGACCGTTCGACCTTTGGCTTGAAAGCCTATTATCCCTATTACTGGTAATGATGGCAGTCTGGTGACCATTTCCAGTTACGAGTTGTCGACTACGAGTTTGACTAAGAATACTGGCCGTGACATCATCGATACAGAGGCAGACGTAGAAAATAATATGACCCAAACCGGAAGTAACTTTTTTCTAGCCCAGTCCAACCCGTCTTTCAAATACTACAGAATTTTCCAATTCATCAGAGACGACGGAAAAACGCAGATAATAAAATCGAGTAAATGTTCCACTAAAATCATCGACTGCGTGCGAGTGTATTCTAGTACAGGAGCCATGGTTTGCAGACGACAAAACAATTCAAAATTCAAAATAACGGTCAGTTCGTTATTTTCCGATCGCGATTTTCTGATAACCTTCACCTGTAGCTGTCTGTCCGTCGTCAGTCTCGTGATAACGGTCGTAATCTATTTGAATATTCCCGATCTGCGAACTCTTCCCGGTAAACTCATCGTCAATCTCTGTATAACTCTCGCCGTGGCTCAAACTCTTCATATTTCCAGCCTGATCGGCATTGATAATCGATTACTATGCGTGTCGATGGCCGCTGTTAAACACTATATTTGGATGGTTGTTTTCGCTTCTATGGCCTCTGTTTCTGTTCATATGTTCACTAAATTTTCTGCTATTCGTAAACCGGTCGATTCTCCTAAGATGTTACTGTACTATCTACTATCAGTTTGGCTTTCTCCACTCCTCATTGTCGGACCCTGTATCGTCCTACACAACACCGATACCACTCACTACTCCGGTGCGGTTTACGGTAGCCCCGTTACTTGTTGGTTTAGTTCCAGTTTTGCCCAATTGATGGCGTTCGTTCTACCGATCGGTATTATCGATCTGGTCAGTATGATTCTATTCGTAGCTACAGTTTACCGCATTCACCGGTCATTCACCGCGATGTCCACTTCTTCATCTAACGCCAAACAGAAGAGAACGACCACATTCATTTTCTACCGGATGGCTTTAGTGACCGGGGTCACGTGGGTGGTCGGGTTCGTAGCGTCGTTCGTAAATAACGATTATCTCTGGTAGTTCTTCAATTTGTTGAATTCGTGTCAATGTTTTCTGGTTTTCTTGGCTTTCATCGTCAACAAACGAGTGTTTTATATGTGTCGAGCGAAATTAAATTTTAGTCCAGCCACCAAATATTGAGTAGATTTAAAGAACTCTTCAACCGATGGTGTCATACCCGGGACGATGTAATCTAATAGGTATGGGCGTGGTTACCAGACTGAAGACAGATTCAAAACTTGTATTACCTCTAGATGGCGAACTAGTCAAACCTGCTGCTCAGCATTCTCTAGAGATGTCTTACAGTCGTTTAAATGTACTCATAGAAAGCTTGCTTCGGAAAATCATGGACTCTAAAACGAAATTCGTTTTAGAGTCCACGGGAAAATATAGACACAAAATAAAAAAGAAACAGTATCTACTTATCGTCGAACTTCGAAACAAATTGCTACGGTAGGGCATTAGTCAAATGTGATTCATTATAGTTATGTTCATAATATAGATGTAGTCAAATACGTAAAGTAGTGTCGTATGGATATACAGTAGAAGTCCTTTTAAATGCCACTATTGGGACCAATTGAACACACCGCATTATAACAAAATTGACATCTCATACAGAATAGCATTTTCGTTTGTGTTGGATTTGGCAGATTTGTTCTCTGAAACACGATGGCGTTAAGTGAGCGACCACATTAAGTATGTTGGCGTTATAACGAACGTTGATCGTAGTAGTCATCGGTTGGTAGTCTAAGACCACACGACAAACTAGTTTCTCAAGAAAGTCAAATGCCACCCACACCATGAAAAAATCCCTAATAAAAACTAAAAAGACAAATGCGTTTTTTGATAAAAAATTAAAACCCGCTCGCCTGCGTAGCTGTATAGTGTCCACGACAGTGGTATTTTTATCTGCGGGCGTTAATATGCTCATCCTCGACGTACATGTAATCAACATTTACGGTGACAAAAACAGCGCCAGGTTCGTTTCATTTTCCATATTACGAGGAAGCGTGAAACCTGCGAAAATTAGTTTCCATTAAATGAGTCGATATAGTTTGATTTTATAGGTTTTTGGGAGCTACTTAATTCTAAATAAAGTTTTTTTTTGGGCATATGTTCTACTTGCATTAATGGTATTTGTTTGGCATTGGAAAAAAAACTTCCCTCCCGCGTTTGTTCTATAAGTCTCAGGTTTAGCTTTTTATTTCAACTTTTTCATTCGAAAAAATAATAAAGATAAAATTCGCCCGCCTTCGTCACTTTCCAGATAAAAATCTGATGAGAAACTAGGGTTATTCTTTGTGTGGCCTAACAGATATAGTAGCCTAGTAGTGTAAAATAGTCTGATATAGATATATTCATACGTTGCTTGTAGTCAAATATATAGTGGTAAAGTCTATTGTTAAAACGTAGTTTGTTCGTACATATTCATCAATTTACCCCAAGTGAATCTCAATTGCGAATCCTGATCAATCGTGATAATTTTTGGTTGTACCTCATATAGATAGGACATTACGTATCCACTTCCGTACGTACACGACCACCCACGACCCCATGAAATGTGTGTCCACGGATTTTCTGTGGAAATAATAAATATCGTTTCTTACTGTTAATATTTTCGAAGCATTTCTTCATCGTCACTGAAGATCTCCGAGTGCTCCCGACCAAATGCCTACTTGGGAGTATAACCAGGAAAGGTTGTCGTTTGACCCAAGACTAATTCGGTTTATTCTAAGGGCGCGTTCAAAAGACGAAATTTAGACCGGTCTAAATTTGGTTCTAAAAGAGCGAACCAGGTTCGGTCCAAATTTTAGACCAGTCTGAATCTGTGTGGACAGAAATTGGTACCAGGTCCGGTCTAAATCGTAATTCTGAATCTCTGCGGTAGATGTCGAGACCTCTGCGGTAGAATGTGAGTCCAGTTTATGATGTTTTAAATGCTTTAATTAATTAACGTTTATGTAATTATTTTTAAGTACCGTTTTTTCCATCCTCTTACCATGGAAATGTTTGGAGCGTATTCGTATTCGTGTCGCTATCATGATCCGTTTCACTTTCGAGTTGTGAACCGTGTTTAAACTTACGAGTTACGGCGTGATAGCATAAAATCGAATTCGGGTTGCCGTTTATTTTTTCAAAATTATTTCTGGGTTTCCCAGAACGACTATATTTACATTTACGTGGCGCCATCTACTGACATTCTGGCGCATGACCTCGTTATACCCAGAAGTTTCATTTTTAGATTTCTGGATCTAAGCCAGTTATACATGCATGTTGGTAGCAATTAACGAGCAAATATGTGATGAAATAACTTTTGTGGACCATTAAATCATAAATCTGGCGACGCTTTGTTGATGGGGATAATCGAAACATTATGTTAAGTCATTTTCAGCTGTGTCTAATATTTAACGTAAACGGAGTTTCAATTTGTAGTTACTACGAAAAAGAGAAGCGTCGGCGTTATTTTTACTACGACTTTCGAACAATTTAACTAGCATTGGCATGACGTCATAGTTGTCAAACGATTACAAAAACGTTAAGAGTTTGCGGCAAGCGAGATAACCAATGAACTATTAACATAAAAAGTGACTTTTCTAACTTTATCTTTCTCTTCTTTTGGGATTCGTTACACACAGTTGATGCCAGCTGTAATTTTCACGATGGTTTTTCAGCACAAAGTCTGATTGTACATAATACTATATTATATCTATTTACATATCCGTTCGACAATTATATCTATTTTGTGTCTATCCTTGTTGAAAATCCTTTTTATCTACGTAAAGCATTCCTTGTCTCATAAACATTACCAAATTTTCGACAAAGCTCATACTTGCTAAAAAATAATCTAGTTAAGCTACAAATGACTATTTGACTTCATGCTTACTCTATTTAAGGTAACGATTTTAAGATTAATTTTTGAAGATTAATCATTGGAATTTCAATTTACAGTTTGAATATAATTCGACCAAAGTAAACATTTGCTAAAGATTCACGATATTTCTCGGTGATGTCCTTTTTAAAGGGAGAATGTTATGGACAACCCAGTTCATCAGTTGCGTGGTGCAGTGATGTGGACGGATCTGACACCCCATCCGTCTGCTGCACAAGTCAGAGACTCAAACCAAACTAGACACCTGGTTGATTATCATATGCTAAATGTGAAATCAATTATTGTTTCGATAAAGTAGTTTTAGTCGATTTCATTTAGCAGATGTTGTAACCATTGAAACGATATATTAAAACCTAGTATGTTTTGTGTATGTACAATCAGTTACTGTTTGTCCAGCGGCAGCCCTTAAGGGAAATTGATCATGAGTATATTCAACAGAAGCGTAAGAATAATGTTGAATATCATCTTTCACAGGTTCACCAGTATCTTCCGTTAACTGATGATACGTCACGAAAGGTTCGGGATTCGAGAACTGATCTCTATGCGTGTCTCCCCCTGCTCCCATATCCATATAAGGAGTCGTATATTTGTTGTTTGTGGCCTCAGTATCCACGCACGGATCTGTAGTAACTTTCTGATTGCTGGTGTGTGGTATGTCAGTTTCGTTACCCGAATCTATGACATCATTCAACTCCTCGTTGACTCCATACACCATCTCGACTTGTTGCTGCGGTGTTGTAGACTCGGGTGTAGTGTCCACACGATCTCCACTGGAAAGTCGCCTGCGTCTGAAAAATGGGTAGTTTTGCGCTGAAGAAATCGAGCGAGAAAGAAATGTTGAAATAATGTAAGATTTTGATCAGAGATCATACTGTTCAGATCATTTACTGCAAAGCCCGCATCTAGAAAAACTTCTTGAAAAGAAGAGTTAACTCCGCATAAAAAGCTCGTGTATTGGTCCGTATCTGCAATTCCTATGAGTTTATCAAAGTCGTCATTACTTTGAAGAATAATTAGAGAAAATTGGAACTTCGACATTTTTTATTGGAATTTGAACAATTAATGTACTGCCAGTAGGCCTACCTTACGAAAACCTGTTTTCCGATCAATTAAAAAATCAAAATGCTTTATCACGTTCGTCACGTTCGGCTATTTGTTGTGACATAAAGCCACTGTGACTAGTTTTTTTGGTTATCAGCCATTTTTTTCAGGAAAGCCCACAATATAATAGCAACATTTGTCGTGTATGTTCGATACGAAGTGACAAGTAGACACGCGCGCGGTTACGTTATCATTTATACATGACGTCACCGACAAACTCGACTTGGAACTAACGACAACCGCTTATCATTAGTTATAGAGCTCTACAATCGACCTTGATATTGAACTTCGGTCCAATCAGACACAGTTATAATCTCTTCAGAAATCTACCGTGTTTGTTTAGTAAATACCTGCAAACGATGACTACGATAATAACGATGATGAGGAGGAAACCGATAACTCCACTAATGATGTAAACTATCGACATGGTCCAGTCATGTGTGGTCCGGACAGTGTGGCCCAGTTTAGGCTGGACGGTTGGGTCAGTCTAAGAAAAAAAAATGAATATATCAATAAATATTAAGGTGATGAAAATTATATTTTATGTATATAATTATTCCAAAGTTTGTTTTGTTTTACCCTACGTTAAGTGGGTATTAATGCGTGTTGGATCCGGGGACTTTTACGTAAAAAACGCATGGAAGTTATATGAAAGTTTGCCTTTATAAGTTAAATTTATAATGACCTTGTTTTTCGAGCGAAACTTTTCTTCAGTAGTAACCAGGCGAACTCTGAATGAAAAGGACGAAATTTACAATCAAAAAACAAATTACCAGCGAAGAATTGAACAAAAGCAGGGCTGGTGGTAGCGGCATCGATGTCACATATTTTTCGATTGCCTTTATTCCCAAATTTTCAGCTGATGGTAGAAAACGACATGAATAATTAGTGAATGTCCCAGTTTTTATTACAATTCCAGTTTCATTGACCCCAACAGATCTAAACATCAGCATTATGAATACACCAACCAGCACGTGATTCTTATTCGGAAACCAGAGACAAGCGAGATATCGAATCAAGCTATTTCACAAAACACATAGACCGCAAAGCAGAGTGTGATACGTAGTCTAGTATCAGCCGTTGTTACGAAACAACAGGAACCCGTACATCGTCTAGGAACTTTTTCCGTCGGACATTTTTAGCTCGAAATGAATACTGACCCGAATGTAGTGGTTTCAGTCATCGGGATTTGAGTGGAACTTGAATCATCTGAAATGAGAGAAAAAAAACTACATTTTGAAAGTAACTTTCACTGCGTGCGGTTTTGCTTTCAAAGTAGCCTGGAAAAAAGTGTTTTCCGTAATGAACAATATGCATTCAACACCGTAGTAACGCCTAATAGTAATTAACTATCACTGGTCACATGATGTCATACCTCCTCCTAGACCCACCCAGCTTTTAGCCATTTTTCAGTAAATGCCATTGGTTTCCCCCGTCACCTGATGAAGTTAATGATGTTAGGCAATTTTTTCACTCTTTTGACTGTGCAAAAATTCTAGAAAACCTTATGCTGGATCTTTGCGTAAACTAAGTACAGTACCCGGAACGCAAAATAGCTGATTTGTAAATCAATGTGCCTTTTCGCATAAAATGAACAACAAACACGAAAATGAGATCCGTTATGAATGCGGCGCCTAATAAAGAATACTTCCTGCGTGGCCAGTCAGAAAACAGTGCTTCAGACTGTGAAATCAACGATCTAATTCTTAAATCTGAGAGCCGTAAAATGGTTGACACAAAATTTATTCTTGTACGGAGATGAACGGACGGAATAAATACATCAACGAGGAGGCAACAAACCGCGGTTCAACGAAAATAATGCGTGAAAACAAAAGTAAATTCGATGTCGAAACAGATGATATTTACATGAGATTATTTTAAATGAACACTTTCAAAAAATTGGTCGTCCATTCTCCACATGTGTTCAGCACTTGACCAGGGACATTTTTAATAGAAAATGAAACTACGGATGAAACTAAAAACACCAGACATTGGACATTTTATCGGCACAATTTGACTCTTTGATATTTGTAGGAAACCAAGAAAGCAAGTTTTAATGTTCTAAAATCTTTTAACTATTTCAATTAGCTACACAAACTGTTACTTACCAGTTCGATTAACTAGTACGATTAGATCAAACTGAATAGGTTCGGGATCTGTTGGGCTTTCCTTTACAAGACATCTAAATGACGTTCCATTGTGTAGTTTGAAATCTGCTTGGAGTATTAGCTCAACGGAATGGACATTCTTTACGCTAGCTCTGTGAAGCTTGTCGTCTGGAATTGTTTCCCATTGTTCTGAAGCTCTTCTCTTCTCTTGGAATATTACATTAAAATTTCCGACAATTTTACAAGTGTAATTTACAATTTCTCCTTGTGTTTTACTGTCGGGGTTTCCTCCGAGATCTGGCTTTGAAAGAAATACTGAAACGAATGAATTGACAGCACTCGGTCAAACTTCGAATAACTTATCAGGAGAAAATCCAAGGAGGGGGGGGGGATTAGAGGGTATCGAACCCGTCCCATGCCTCGTGTAAAGATAATTTCTGATAGTGAGATCAATCATATTAATGATGAAACTAACCACAATTAAAATCTACATAGATTGCTATTTGTAGCGCCTGCCAGAAACTACTGTAGGCAATGCGCACATTTTTATGAACGCATAAAACATTATTTACCTGGTAATACACTGCCTTCCCCCTTTGCTCAATATTCTGCTTTTCCCCTGGTTTTTGAGGTGATTATAAGGGACTCGTCTTTATCAACCAGCCATGAAGATTCAAACTTCACGAAAAATAAAGTCAATCGGATGAGGAGGAGGAATACGTATGTGTGCGGTCAAATAAACGAGTCACGTGTCAGACAGGATCTCATAGTTTGTAAATCTCCTGATAATAGTTTGTTCTTATTCGTCAGATACATTTTATAGGGCCCGTAGCAATTATATTATCTACATCATTGACTCTGGCGCCATCGACCAAAGATTTGCAAATCAGGCAAAAATATCATCACAAAGTCGAGTAACGGCGGTCAGTTACTTACTTATTGTATCCGTATTAGTTCCAGATATTTCTGTAATGTAACAATTTCCCAGCAGTAAAAAAACTGTGCAGATGATTGAGAACAAACGCGTCTTCATTATTGTTACATTGAAAGGATTGATTCACATATACCGTATACATATCTAGAACTATAATCTATCTGATTGAGGAAGTTTAACAGAACGTTTGGATGATTGATAATGCGCGCTGGATAAGCAAACAGAGGAAGCAAGCAAAAAGTGAAAATCGTTAGATGAATAAAATTGTCTGACCTCCGTAAGCTGATCCTATCAGACGCATGGACGACAATTCCTTTCGAGGAGTCAAGAACGATATTGCCGCAACATTTCCGGGCTTATAGTCAGTCGGTGTCTGCGGGGGTCGATTTTCATGGAAGTGATTCAACTTTTATTCCTATGAAAGAGGAATCATTTGGCACGTGGTTCTCGCGTAAAATCTAGGGTAAACAATTCTTTTATATTAGATGCAAATTGAGAAGCAATTTATTCTAGAATCGGGGTGAAATTTTACTTCTTTTACCAACAATTTTGCTTCAAGTCAACTACGTTTGGAAGCGTGCGCATATTTTAAACGAAAACAAAAAATAAAGTTCTACTAATGTATGAAATCGATGCCCAATACTCCATTGCTCGTGTGATTTATCTAAATCGAAACTTATCAAACTGTCTCGTCGCCTGAGCTGGCCGGTTCCAGCAGGTATCACGACTGAATCGAGCCGTTTCTTTAGAAAATATTTCCCGCATCGGCACCAGTTACCCGGTCAGCTACGGCGTACACAGAACTGTCTGTCCAGTTTCTCGACTACTTTGTCACCAAACATCCCTTTTCTGTCGTAAAGTCTCTTTTCTGACAAATCTCGAATAATTTCTGTGGAAAATAATATCTTTGATAATCTGACGTCTTTATATGTCCTCGCTTCGGACGCGTATGAATTATGTTGTATTGCACCGAATATTGACCGGTGTCTCCAGGATCCTGATCAATTATTATCCTGTTCTGACCTCAATGAGAACACTGTTCTCACGGCTTTCATCTGGATCATCGCTTGTTTTAATTTCTTTTCCAATTTCTTTGTTGTTTTTTTTTATGCGAGTTTCATCAGAAACGAACAAATATAAATCGTCAGTGTGAATAAACTATCAATTGTTTTGTACGGTAGAGCTCAGAATTAACTTATATGACAGGTGACTTGAACAGAAAACTTACAGAGTTTTAGCATCGGGTGATAATTGGTGTTTAAAGACAATAGTATCACCCGTAAGTAACATTCTATATAACACAATTAAACTGATCGTCTCTGCTGAAATCAGCTACGTGTCTGACTGGCGCGTCCAGTTCTAACCCGTCCATAAACACAGCTCATTGAAGTTTTTTTTCCGTCGAACCTAATAACACTTCGATGCCGCGTGTTCTCATTTCTTCTTTCATCATGATTGATACCTTTATAAAATAATGATTGATATCTAGTTGTGGATTTCAAAGTTTACAAAACGCAAATAACTATCAAACAATTAACGTACACTACAATCGCAGAATACACATACACAATATATACACAAGCACAAGCATATTAAGTTACACTTTTTGAAAAAAATATGCTCACCTTCAAATTAAATATACAGTGGTGAGTAGATTTGTTCTTATTTTATACTAGATCTAACTGAATGCATTGTAAATGCGTCGAGTGAAATTGACACGGGCAATTCCTCGCCACCGCCCAACTTCCACCGGTAGCCTGTGAGCTGAGCATCTAAATCTACATAAAGTTAACCGGTCCCTAGGGGTTAATTCAGTTAGATACTTTTCCATTTCGAAACGGCATTTGATTGTTAAATACGTAACAGCCATAGTGGAATCAGTAAGTTTTGCATGCCAGACTTGCATAAACTGATCCTGCAATCTCTGTTTAAGAATCAGAATCAAGTAATTCACGTTTGGAATATTTTGATTTTCCCAAATATATCCGAGCCCATTTCGGAGCAAAATGTTCTTCACAGAATCCATCCAAGAGTTAGCTTGACCATCAATATAGCAATTATAAACACAGCTGTAAACCTTTGACGATAATTTATCATCAGTTATTAATTTTGCCCAAAAATTTACAATTCTAAGCTGTACGTAAACTTCGAGAGGAAAACGACCCAGTTCTCCATAGACAAATGAGCTATTAGTAGATTTCTTTAACTTGAGTAAATATTTAAAAAATTTCAGCTGCACGCACTCAAGAACTCGGAGATTTTCGTAACCCCAAATTTCACAACCAAATAATAGAGTTGGTAATACTTGGTTATTTGGTATGTAGTGTTGAAATGCAACGGTCGTGCATGACCGAGCACTAGCGTATTTTTGAATGGCTAAGTAAATGGAGTCGAAACGAAAACTACGGATTGTTACATATTGCCCGTTTATTGTAAAATGACCAGCTGACAGTTGCTTTTAAATCACTAAATCACCCTAATTTCACTTTGAAATAATGCTAAGGGAAATATAAAATCCAAGGTAACATCACCAGCTTGCATCGAAGACTTCGGTTGAAATTGTGTCGAGTCTGCGCTATAATTCTCATGATTTGTATGGTTCGAATTTAGGTCTGAGAGGAATTCATTGTCTTTTCCACAGAAAGTGGAAACAGAAAATGAATATGGAAACTATTATGTATTTATTGATTTCTGTAGAGCCGCGCAGTTTATAGAGCGAAGATGGATTATGACCAGTGACCCCGATAGTAAGATAATATCAAATATGAAGCTTAATTGTGTTCGACAATTCTTCTCGATCGCACAGATTATTACATTTGGTTGTCCGTGTATGTTTACACCTAGAGGTTGTCGCGATGGTATGGTTTACCAGTCTGGACAGAGGTGCTCAAACTGAGTCCCGTAAAAAAGTAGACACCTCTTGTGAACATACTAGGATTTATTCTGAATGAACGGAATGGCGCTGAAACGAAATCCAAGATTAACTGTTCTCAAAAGCTGAGCTGTTACTGGAAATTAAATGGAATTTGAATTGGCTTCTTGTTCAGGATATATTTGGAATGGAATGTAATTCCGGATTGATATAAACTGTGAAAAAACACTGAACTGTTATCAAAAACACAAGGATTCAAATTGACTCAATGATTATCATTGGAATTCAGACATTACACGCACAGGATTGGATAAACTGTAAGTTAGAGGACATTAACAGCTGAAATTATGTTTCATAAGTTTAGTCTAGGAACTTACTCGGTGAGTTAGTAAGTTATAGAAATGCATGAATATTAATACAGATTTAAATAAAATGCGTTAATTAGAAAATAGGTTGTTATTTACGTCAGGGTCCAGCGGGTCTCTGGGTCTACAGATCAGGGGCCGGTTGCTCAAAAGTTGGTTGGAGTTAACCAGTGGTTGGTTGATATGGTGACAATTGAAATTTCATTGTTACTATGGTATTTAACGGCCGGTTATCTTTAACCAACTTTTGAGCAACTGGCCCCAGGTTGTTTATTACTTATGTCTAATATCTTTATTTCAGGATCCTGTATTTCATGCTTCTTTTATTCATGGGTTTCTCTCTATTTTCAGGTTTTTTACTTTTTTCAGAATTTCCGTTTCTTTCAAATTTATTGTTTTATAAGACAACGCCTATTATGTAAATATTTAACTTGAAATAAACATGACCATTTCAGGGTCATCGCTGAGAAAAGTACGTGTCTTCACCCCCAGCACACAACAGAGTGGCCCGATTCAGGTACGGCCTGTATGTTCTACTTCAGTGAGAAGAACAAGACCCCCTAGTCACAGAAGATTGAACCTGAAGTTGAATGATGATGACAGAGTGACTGAAGAATTCCGGTGTGACCTGTATAACATGTCTCTCTATTTCAGTATCCCCCTCCCTACCCCCAAACCCTAGCCTGAATGGGTAGGCCGAATAAATAGGTTAGGTTAGAATAGTTAGTTGATAGACCTTTGAATTAGAACATAATTTCAGCTGTTGATATAAGTAATAGGGGTTTAGTTGTTTCATACCAAAGGTCGAACGGTCGAGCCCATTAAAAAACAAAATATTAAAAGTAATTAAAAAACTATAATACATTTTCATAACCGTGTGTATTTTATATTAAAACTAAATATTTATTCTAAGATATTAATAATATAAAAAGCATATTGTATTAAATCAATTGGTCGCTCCGCTTCGCTACCGCTCCGCTCCGCGACCAATTGATTTAATTACAATACACAAATTTATATAATCAAATATATTCAAATGATAATAATTATTCTATTGTTCAACTGAAATACACACGGTTATGAAAATATATTATAGTTTTTTAATTACTTTTAATATTTTGTTATTAATGAACTCGATCATTAAACCTTTGATATGAAACAACTAAACCCCTATTACTCTTAAAATATTCACATATATGAATAACATTTAAATCATTGAACTTCTAAAATCAATTTTAATAAAAAATATAGTATTAAAAAGGAAGCAAATAAATACTACTGCCCAACATGTAATATCGATATAGACAAGTCTCAAAAAGCAAGACACAATAAAACTATAACACATTTAGAGAATAAATTGAAACTAGAATATAAGGATGATATATTAGAAACTAAATTAGAAGAATTAAAGAATGAAAAAGAAACATATAAATGTGATACATGTAATCAATCATTCAGTGATAAAAGATATTATAAAGAACATTTAAAATCTATAAGTCATATTAGAAATAAGAATAATGATATTTTAGGTGAAGATTATTTTGATAAAGATAATGATAAGAAACAGAAGACAATTAAAAGAATAAAAAATAAATTAAACAATAAAAGACCATACATGGAAGATGTAAGAAATTATATTAATTCATTAGATAATAAAAAAGATATAGAGATAACCGAAGCATTTAAAAGTGATATTGGTCCAGCAGCTATCGAGTTTAAATTTCATAAAGGAAAAACATTAGAAGAAAATAAAAAACATTTAGAAAATATGAAAGAAATAATAAAAATAATTACAGATGTTGAATATCCTAAAATTAGTATATCAGTTAAAGTAAAGTTTATAAAATCTGAAGATAAACCAATATATAATATAAATTCTCATTCACAACATATTATATCTAAACAACATATAGATGATAAATTAAATAAATGTTATAATGAAGTAAAAACTAAAATAGAAGAGAAATATTTTGAAGGATCTGGTTTAATATTTGATGAGATAATATTTATAACTTTACATGTTTATAACACAAAATATAATAAGTTAACTAAATCAAAACCAATTGATGAAAATAATTTATCATATTATAAAGATGATAGTATAAATGGAACAAGTTATATTAAATTACCATTTAAAACTAATGGTGTAATAAATATACAAAATTTTGATAATAAATGTTTTATATGGGCTATAATAAGTTGTTTACATCCAACAGAAGATATTACACATAGTTTTAGATTAACTCATTATAAACAATTTGAAAATAATTATAAGATAGATAAGTATCCTGTTAGAATTAAAAATATTCCAAAAATAGAAAGAGATAATAATTTAAAGATAAATGTATTTGATTTAATTAAATTACCAAATACAAAAGGAAATAATATTTAACATTATACATTAGAACCTTTATACCTATCAAAAGATTATGATTCAAATGATGTTATAGATATACTATATTATGAGAATCATTACATGTGGATTAAACAAATCGATTTATTTTTTAAATCAGAAAATGATTTTGATAATAAAATATATCTATGTAGAAAATGTTTACATAAATTCAGAACTGAAGGTGCATTATTAAATCATAAACAACTATGTGATAATCATGATTATTGTAAATTAGTTTTACCAAATGAAAAAGATAAAATATTAGAATTCAAAAAATATGATTACAAAAATAAAGTACCATTTGTAATATATGGAGATTTTGAATCATTAAATAAAGAATTAACAGATAAAGATAGAAAAGATATATATTATAAAAGAAAGAAATTAAATTCTAATGAAAGTGATTATTCAGAAGAACCACCAAAAACAAATACTATTAAAAAGATTCATCAATCAGCTGCTGCTTTCGGGTTATATATAAAATCTGATTATCCAGAACTAATTGAAAGTGAATATTATCATTATAGAAATGAAAATGTTATCAATCATTTTTGTGACTTATTAATTGAATATGAAATAAGATTTAGTAAATTATTGAATACAAATATAGAAATTATAATGATAGAAGAAGATAACGAAGTATTTGCGTTTGCAGATAAATGTTATTATTGTGAAAAGATATTTAATTATAAAGATAAAAAAGTAAGAGACCATGATCATTTGAATGGAAAGTTTAGAGGCGCTGCACATGAGAATTGTAACTTACAAGCTAAGAAAATTAACTTTGTACCAGTTATATTTCATAATCTATCAGGATATGATGCACATTTATTTATCAAACAACTGTGTCATAAAATAGAAGAAATTAATAATGAAATAGAAATATTAAATTCAAATAAATCAAAAGATAAAATACCAACTTATAAATTTAGAATGTTAGCTAAAACATCTGAGAATTATATATCATTCCAATTTGGTTGTCTAAGATTTATAGATTCATATAGATTTTTAAATAGTTCATTAGATAACTTATCAAAATCATTAGTTGATGATGAATTAAAGATATTAAAAGAATATTACCCAAATTATGATGATTTTAAATTAATGAGATATAAAGGTGCAATTCCATATTCTTTCTATAAAAATCATAATGATTTTAAAATAACTGAATTATTGAAAGAACAATTCTATGATGAATTAAAAAATGAATATGTTAAAGATGAAGTATATAATAGAACATTGAATATTTGGAATCATTTTGAAATAGAAAATCATGGACAATTAGTAGATTTATATTTAAAATCAGATGTATTATTATTAACCGATATATTCGAAAGGTTTAGAGATGTAAACCTAAAATATTTTAACATTGATCCTTGTCATTGTTATTCATCACCAGGATTAACATGGGATTGTGGATTAAAATTTACAAATATAAAAATGGATTTGTTAACAAATATAGATCAATTACTATTATTTGAAAAATCTATAAGAGGAGGTGTTTCAGGTGTATTGGGTGATAGATATTTCAATGTAAATGATAATCCTGGATATAAATTATTATATATAGATGCAAATAACCTTTATGGTTGGGCAATGATGGAACCACAACCTTATGGGATGTTTGAAATAACTGAAGTTTTACAAATTGATAAATTTGATTGGAAGAAAAGAATCCTAGATATTGCAGATGATTCAGATACTGGTTACTTCTTCGTTGTAGATTTAGAATACCCTGAAAATATTAAATTCAAATCTAGAAATCTAGCATATTGTCCCGAACATAAAACTGTTAAACATGAAGAATTATCAAATTATCAAAAAAGAATTAAACCCGATAATCATATTCATACTGAAAAGTTAATGGTAACTCAAGAAGATAAATATAATTATGTAGTACATTATAGAATGTTGAAGTTTTATTTGAATCAAGGAATGATATTAAAAAAAGTACATAGATATATTTCATTTAATCAATCTAAGTGGTTAGAAAAATATATAGATTTTAATACTACACAGAGAACTAAATCTAAAACTGATTTTGAGAAGGATTACTTTAAACTGATGAATAATGCGTTCTATGGAAAAACATGTGAAAACATAAGAAATAGAAATGATATTGAGTTAGTTAGTAATGGTAAAAGAATTAGACATTTACAATCGTATCCGAAATTCAAAGGTAACAGAATATTCGATGAAAATTTAGCTGCAGTTAAATTAAAAAGAACTTCTATGAAGTTCAATAAACCTATTTATGTTGGAGCTGCAGTTTTAGAAATTTCAAAGCTATTGATGTATGAATTCTATTATAATGTATTGCAACCCAATTTTGGAGAAAAAAATATAGAAATATTATATCTAGATACTGACAGTTATATATTAAAGATAAAAAGTGATAACATAACAAAAGACTTAAAAATATTAAAACACCATTTTGATTTCAGTAACTATCCTAAAGATCATGAATTGTTTAGCAATGATAATAAAAAAGTTCCCGGTAAATTCAAAGATGAATTAGGTGGTGAAGAAATGATAGAGTTCATAGGTATTAGATCTAAAATGTATTCATATAAAACTAAAGAACATGAAGCTAAAAAGTTAAAAGGAATAACCAAAAGTGTAGTAGAAAAGAATATTCATTTCAAAGATTACATCAATTGTATATTTAATGAAGAAGTTAGAAAACATAAGATGAAATGTTTAAGATCTGAAGATCATGAAATGTATATTGAAGAGATAGAGAAGATAAGTCTAAATCCATTTGATGATAAAAGATATATTTTAGATGATGGAATCCACACAGTCGCCTATGGTTGCAATTTAGATGAATATATAAAATTCAAAAGAGAAGAAACAAAAGAAAATGAAATTATGAAAAGGATTCTAACGTGTTAATCAATTTCAATAAAAATTTATATAATAAATGGAGAGTAAACAAGTACACAATGAATTCTTAGATAGAATTAAAGATACTTCAAGCGTCAAATCTGTAGATTATAAATTTAAAAAACTAACTGAGTTAACAATTCACAAGAAATATTTAATTACTAACATTGAAACAATTACTAATAAATATGGAGATAAATTAGTAATTCATTTAGAATATGAAGGATTAAAAGGAAATACACATAAATTCAGAACTTATTTACCAGATAGATTTCATAGATTATCAAGTGAAGATCTAGAAGAATTATGTTCTGGAGATTTCTATTTCATATACAAAGGTAAGAATGAAAAAGGGCACCATGAAATAGATTTCGAATAAGAAAATATGTAAAATAAATGGCGGAATTAAAAGAATACAGAATATTTGTTGATTCTAGAAGGCTTACAAATTATAAATCTCATAATTTACTAGTACAATTAGATAGAGAATTTAAGAATTGTGTAGATTTAAAATTAGTTAATATAAGTTTATGTAATTCTTTTTACAATGTATCGGATAAAACTTTTGAACATAGAGGGTTTATGATTTATATGAGAAATAAAGATAAATGGTTTCATATATTTTTAAAACCAGGATTATATAATTTAGAATCATTAGCGCAGGAAATTAATAGAAGAGCTCGGTTGAAAATCGGGGGTAGTTCTGTATTTGAAATTAAATTTAATAAAATTGATAGTACTAATAAAATAAGAATAAAGATATCTAATGAACAACATAAATTTATGGTAAACAAACCACTGGCTAAAATGTTAGGAATTAAACCACTTACAGTTACTGGAAACGCAGAAGGCAGCTCAAATATAATACCTTTTACACACTTTTATATTTATTGCAATTTAATCGAGCCTACAAAAACTTTCGAAGCAACTAAAGAAACAATTTGTAGTTCTAGTATACTAAATATTTTACCGCTAAAAAATGTTAAACAATTTGGAACTCAAATAAATTATAATTTAACAGAATGTGATTTTAAACCTTGCATTCCTAAATTTAATAATTTTAAATTAGAAATAAGAAATCATAATGGATACTTAATTGATTTAAATAACTTTCCTGTGATATATGAATTAGTTATAAGATGTAGAGAGTAATTTTTTTGATATATAAATGAATATAACTGTTGGACCGAGTATATGTTTTGGATTTGATTTTAAACGTGAGAAAGAGATGAAATTTAATATTAATGATGTAATAACACATATCAAAAATATTGTATTTTCTAATGAAACAACATTTGAGTATGAAACAACAATAGATAAAGAAACTTTAAATGTAGAAAAGATTACTAATTTAATTAGAGAATCTTTAAGATTTTATGAATTAGATGAAGATTTTATCATCGATGATATTAAAAAAATAATAATTGAAATATATGATAATCATAAAACTAGTAATGAAATAAATGTTGAAATAATCATAAATAAGTTAACTAAATATTTTGATGATAGTAATTTTTTTGATAAATAAATGAGTGATAATAAGTGGATAATAACTGGATTATATAATGGCGCATTACTATCAGTTGGAACTGTTGGTTATTCAATGGTATTAAAAAAAGTATTCAAAATGGGAAGTGTTAATGTTGATAGATTTGATATCAATGATATTCTAAAATTAACATTAGCAGTTACTTTATCTAATTTAACTATTGATTATTTGGAAAAACAAAAATATATTCCTCCCATATAAATGCATAATTTTTTTTGCTAAATAAATGGCTTCTGCAATTATAACTATTATAGGATCAGCAATTGTTAACGCTTTAGCATTTACTGGTGGTGGTTATTTATTTAAACATATTGATAAAAATAGTTCATTAGGAGAACAAAGAAGACATAGCGTTAGAGAAATACAATAAAGCTGCAGAAGAATATAGAGAAAAGAGACAAGACTATATGGATTACATCAATAAAGAATTATATGATCAGAAGATTTCACACAGATATTTTCAATCAGTTGATGATGCAATGAGTTTATATAACGCGGTAACCAATAAAGAAAAATTACATCTATACAAACCTAAATTATCAGATTATTATACCCCAAGTAAAGAACAACAGAAATATGAAATAATATGGATTTTAGGTGGAACTGTTATTGTTATATTTGTTGCTTATAAGTTTACTAATTAGTAATTTTTATTCTAAATAAATGGAAGATAAAGTTGATAGTATTGATATTATTCCTCATGATATAAATAAAACTAAATTAAAAACATATTTAGAAAAACAAATATTAGAATTTGAAAGTGACTTAAAGATAAAAAAGAAAAAATATTTAAAAAGTAAAATTATATATTATTTGATTATAAGTGGTTCGGTTACAATTAGTTCTGTAATAACATTTTTAGCAATATTCAGCCCAATAACACCTTTAGCTATATCAATTGGTGTATTAGGATTAAGTTCAAGTGTTTTAACTGGTATAAGTTCAAAATTAAATATAAAAAGTAATAAAGAAAAAATTAAAACTAATATAAAAGAAATAAATAAATTAAAGAACACACTAGATTATATAATAAGTTTGAATGGTCATATAACAGTTGAAGAACAAGATAAATTATTAAAAGAATTAATAAATTATTAATTTTTTTAGTTATATAAATGGTAGATAGTTTTCCAAAAAACTTTCCGATATAATAAATCAATTAAATATAATATTCCAGCAATAGATTTTAATAAAGATATTACATATAGAAATGAAGTTTTAGATTCATTAACTAATTTAGAAATTTATGTTACTGAAACTAATAATTTTAATGCAAAGATGGAAAATATATTTCATGTATATTTGATTAATTTTAAAAAATTGAAAGATGAAAAACAATGGTTATTAAAATCTAATATGAAGTATTGGCAGAACCAATTAAATTTTGCTGTTTATTGTGCAACAACAGGATGTGGAATTAGTTGGAATGATCATTTGAATAATTCTAAATATAAATTAATTCAAAGTTTATTTAGATTTCATACATACTTTCAAATCAGAATAATATTAAATGAATTAGAGTGCGCTTTACCAGGATCTAGGTATTTCAAAGAATTAGATAATAATATTAATCTATCTAAGTTTTATAAAATTTGTAATGAATTTAATATAGATATAAATAATTCTGATTTTAGAACAAAAATTGGAACAATAAGATCACTTCCTTGCCCTAAAAAGATTGCAGAATATTGTGCACTTCCCATACCATCTAATAGTTTTTATAATATCTATAATAAAAAATTAGGTTATGGTAAAATAGAAACAAAGGATTTAGAAACATTAAATTTCAATAAATTACCAAAATTTTATGATAATTTAAAACAAGAAAACAATAATGGTTGGGTTTATTTTATTTTAGAAAATAGTGAAGGTTTTACTAAATCAGGTATAGAAAGAATAAATCAATCTATTAGAACTTATTTGATTTGTATTCTAGGATCACAAGTTGAAACAAGATCCCCAATAATAGGAAATTTAAATACATCATTTGATACACAAAAACAATTTAAAGTTTTATTTGAAGATTCCATACATAATGATAAAAATAGATCGATTCCAGAAAACATTATAAGATATCAAAATTATTTAGATAAATCTCATGTAAGACTTAATTATTGTATAGGTCCTAATCTATTAATTATTTCTAATGATTTATTATTAAAGATGGGAAACATAATTGGTTATAATAATCTAATTAAAACTGCAACAATAAATAATTCATTTGGATTAAATGATATAAATAAAAAGATTATTACTGCTCCAAAATTAATGGAAGGTGAAAAAAATAAAAAACACATTCAATCAACAGAAACTAAAACTAAGAATATTAAATTTGATAATGATTCTAAAATAAAAGATTACAATACATCAGAAGATATAAAAACTGATAAAATTCAACATGATATAATTAAACTAAATGATGATAATAAATCACATGAAAATACTAAATTAGCTATAACTTGTATAGGAATTGTAATCGGAGGAATATTATATTTTAAATTTTAATTTTTTTATTATGTAAATGGATGTAGAAGGTGTAGAAAATATTCCATTGGATGACATGGGAAATGATAATGAAGGATATATTGATGATGATTATAATGATGCAGGTGCTAAAATTGATAATGATGATGAATCAGCATATAATTCTAATTTAGCAGATAGTGGTTCTAAAGGTCAATCAACAGATGAATTTGATAGAAGAACTAGATCGAGAATACCTACTGAAAATGAAAATCCAGATTTAGTAAAACAAAATTTAGAATATAATGAATATATTTATAATTTCAAACATGTATTTGAAAATTCTGGATATAATATAAATGATAGAGGTGCCAGACTTTTAGTAAAAGAATTAAAGTTTTTAGATGGTGAATATTATTATCGTTTGAAAGATGATTATTATATTGATATCTCTTATAAAAAACAAAACAAAATATTAGCAGAATCAACTTTGCTTAAGTCTGACTCATTACTATCTAGAATTAAAAGAATAAGAAATAGTAATGAAATAGAAGATGTAACACAAGAAGAAATTATTAAAAATGAAAGAGTATTTAAACAAAGAATCAATGAATTATTTGAAACAATTGATAATAATTTAGAAACAGAAATGGAAGAGAATAGAGATAAATTAAGATCTTCAACACCCGAAACATCGAGAAGAGACACTCAACAAATTGATAATGATTTAAGTCAATCACAATTAGAAAAACGTTTTGATAACTTACGGAATAAAACTTCCAAAACTAGTAAACTTAAATCAAATAAAGTTCCAATTGAAAAACTTTTACCGAATGGGTTACTTGATGCAACAGATCAAGAATTAGAAGATTTAGATATATTTTCTGATAAAGCAATTAAAGAAATTATTAGTATAAGACTTGCATCTGATAAAATTACACATGATAAAAGTATAAGAGATATTAAAATTAGATTTTTAGAAAAAGATAGAACTGATAAAAATAAAGAAATAGAACAACTAAAATTAGATAGAGATAATAAAGTTATTGAAGAAATTGAATTTAAAAAAAGAAATGCATATTTAGAAAAAGAAATTGATGATTTAGAATATAACATAGAATTACAAAAAGAAGAAATTAAATTATTATTAAAATCATATGATTATAATATAAATAGATTAAAAGTTATTTTTAAAGATTTGTTGATTAAACCAAATTCTGAAATATCATTAAAAGATAGAATAAAATTGTTATTTAAATTAGAAGGAATAACAATTCTTTCAATTCTAACAGCTGTTACTATGTTATTTACAACAATAGGTTTAGCTATATCAAATGCTTTAAAATCTACTCCTACTCCCACTCCTAATAAACCAGATAAACCTCCAAGTAATAATTCTATACAAGATAAAGTTAAAGATGGTTTAAAGAAATTAGCAAAATATTTATGGGAACTATCTAAAAAATCTGCTGCAGCATTACCAGGAGTTATTGCTTCAATTGTTGGTTTTATATTGAAATCTGCAGGAAACATTATTAACTTTGCTGCTGAACATATTATTTTATTTTTAATTACAGTTGTAAGTGCAATTATTTTTGGGTTAGTGAATATGATATCAAAAAATATCAAGTAAACCATGATATCAAAAAATATCAAAAAATAAATAATTAATTTTTTTGTTAAATAAATGAGTGGGAGTTATATCAATCCTTCTAAGAATCATAGAATATCTAATGCTATTAAAGCAGAAAGATCACATCATATAATTATTCATAACCCTTCAAATATTAATCCCGATGAAACTTTATATGTTAGAATTCCGAGATTAACACAAAATACTTTTTATGTTCCAAATAGTATTTATTTATCAGCTGATATAAAAGTAATCGGTAATAATAATAATTATGTTGTTGATAATGTTGGAAGATATTTGATTAAAAAGTTAACAATAAAGATTGGTCCAGAAACAGTTTTCTCATTAGATGATTATAATTTATTTATGCACTATAAAGATTTATGGTTAAGAAAATAGAAATAATATGATATTTCAAGGCATCCAATCAGAAAACCAAAATAAATTAAGATCAGAAGCTAATAGCGCAATATTAACAAATGATGTAGATAAATTGATAAAAAGTATATATGGAAGCAAATATAAAATTCCATTAGACTTTGAATTGATAAATAATAATGCACCTTTATATAAATACGCAATTCAAGAAGATATTATATTCGAAATAACATTTGCTCCTGTAAATGAAATTGTAATATCTAGCGTTGTTAAAGATATGAGTTATAAATTATCGAATATATGTTTAGAATATGATACAGTAACTGATGAAAATATTTCAAGTATAATTCAAACTAAATACAATCAAGGATTTTCATTATTATATGATTATATTGATAAATTTAAAACTGTAACTATTAATGCAAATGATGAAATAATAAATGAGAATATTAACTTCCCTAGAAGATCTATTAAAGGTATATTAATATTTTTTACCATTGGAACGTATACTAATGGCGCAATAAATGTTGATAATTATTATAATCCTGAAATAACAAAAGTAGAAATAACTATCGAAGGAATAGCAAATAAAATATTTTGTCAAGGAATGAGAATGATAGATCAATGGGTAGAAATTTAAAAACATTTTATGAATGAAAAAGTAAAATCATTTGAAAATTGTAATATTAATCAAATTGATTATTATACCGGCAATAAATATGCATTATGGTTAGATTTTAGAACAACAGAGGATAATTCATTACATGGTTCTGGAAAAAAACTACAAAATACAAAAGATGGAATACAATTATTCATGACAAAGAAAAAAGGAATCAAAAATTTTAAAATGCATATTTATATATTATCTGATGCGCAATTAAATATTGTAAATTCACAATTAGATAGTGTTATGTATTAAAATTTTAACTTTAATAAAAATATATATAATAAATGGAAGGAGGTAAAGTATATAAACATATTCCATACATCGATACACATGAAAATAATGATGGTTTATATTATGTAATACCTTGTAATATAGCTTTGATATTTGATCCTATTTTTAAAAATTATAAAACTAAACTGATAGAAATCGATAATAATAAAAGTGGTGTTGTTGATAATTTAAGTAATGTAATTGATAATAATGTAATACCTTCTACATCTAATAATGTGATACCTTCTACATCTAATAATGTGATACCTTCTACATCTAATAACATAATACCTTCTACATCTGTAATACCCTCTACATCAAATAATATAATACCTTCTACATATAATAAGGCAATAATATTAAATGTTAGTAAAAATAGAAATTATTGTGATTATTGTAAAGGTGAATTTTCAAACGCTCCATCAAATTGGAATAAACATATAAATACAAATTCACATATTACTAATGTTATAGAACGTGTTGGTTTAAGAGAATTTATAGAACACCCATTTAGATATGTTACAAAATTTGTTTCAAATAAAAAAGTAAATGGTGAAAAAATATATGAAGATTTATTATTAGCAACACCTAATAAAGATGAATTAGATTTAACCGATGCTAATGAAATATTAGGATCAAACACTGTAAATGAAATATTAGGAGCAAACACTAATAAAGATGATAATGAAAATGGTGCCATACGCCCACATGATGATATAGTTACAGTTAAACATAATGATATTAAAGATTCTATGAAACATAAAGAAGAAACTTTTGATGATATGATAGAAAGGATAAGGAAGCGCAACAATGAAACAACTATTGGTGGTGTGGTAAAAAAGGTGAAAAAGGTGAAAAAAAATTATAAAGATGTTGATGTAGATTCGGTAGAGCATTTAAATATGATGTTAGCGTCTGATAGTGAAAGTGATTCAGAAATTGATTATATAAAACTCGAATAATAAAGGTTGAAAATTGTATAAAATAATAGTAAATAAAAAAGGGGTTTTTAATTATTTAAGGTATCTAATAGGGTATCAGGTATTGGGGTATTAGGGTATCAGGTATTAGGGTATCAGGTATTAGGGTATTAGGTATTAGGGTATCTAATACATAGGTATACAAATAGTTATTTTATAAATTTATATTCATATGGAAATTGTAATCTCAGTAATAATTTTGAACCTTTATTATTCTTTAATTTATTCATATATTCATCATGTAATTCAGTAGGTATAATTTGATTTTCTTCCAATGATTGTTGCATAGATTTTCTATCTTTGTTATAAAATAAAACTAGAAATCTTATATTCTCTCTAAAATCTTTAACAATTGAATTATATTTTTGATTTAAAACCCATGTTGTTATCCCAAAATGTCTACCAGAGAAAGCTAAATAACATAACTCGCTTTCTCTAATTTTAGAATCATGTAAATTTGCGCAATCATCGATAATAAATAATGTATTAGATCCTTTATAAATATCTAATGCAATTTTTATACAATTATCTAAATTTTCTTTTACTGTTTTGGGGTCTAATATAATAAACTTTTTTATCTTAACTATATCTCTATTATACGTTTCATTCATTTCATAAGTTGGGCAGAATAATATTATATTATCAAAATGATTTTTATAAATAGTTTCTAACAAGTCTAATATGAAATGTGTTTTACCACAATTCGTAACTCCAGTAACTAACATATTATGCGGTTCAAATATAAATAAATCTTTATTCATTTATTCTTTTAATTTTACTAGATAAAATCCATTCATTAAATTTATCATCGTATCCTTTATATTTCACCAAAGAATACTTTTTTCCTTTAAGAGTTTTTGTTTTCAATACTTTTTCTATTTTGTATTCTATTTCATCTGGATTTGGTACTAATGATAATTCTTGTTCATAAGAATAACCTAATATTTCTTCATCTTTTAAATCAAACAATTTATAAACAAATGGTTTAGTTAATATTATCTTTTTAATTTTAAATATTTCTTCAGTAAAATTAGGGGTATAACCTTTATAAAATGTTTTTCGATATTTAGAAATTCTAACATGTTGTCCTATTTTAAATTTAGGTTCTCCAAAATCATGTGTAACAAATGCTCCATATAAATTATTCCAAACTATTTCTGAATTTTCTTCTTTTCTAGCTTGTATAGGTTTCATATTTATAGAACCATGTTTAGAATTATTATAACCTTTCACTAAATCATCTAACACATCGATATATTTATATGTTTCATTAGCGGTGAAATATTTCCACATTCTAGTTTTCAATGTTTTATTAAATCTTTCTATAACAGATGCTTTTTTATCTGAATGTGTTGAAAAATATTCTACATCGTTATCAGATAATAGTTTTTTGAAATGTTTGTTATAGAATTCCTTACCTTCATCAAATTGTATCTTATCTGGAATAGCTTCTTTAAATATAGATTTAAAAGCATTTGTCACTTCTATACCAGTTTTATTTTTAATCGGGATACTCCATGCGTATCTACTGAATATATCTATAACATTTAGTATCCAGAAATATCCTTTGTTATATTCTTCTAAGTTTTTCATGTCAATTAAATCAGCTTGCCATTGTTGATCAATATATGAAACCATTACTTTTCTTGTTAAATATTTTTTATCCATCTTTTTATGAATTTGATATGTGGGTTGATTTTGTAACCATGATTTTAATTCACTATATTTTATATTGCTATTATCAGATTTAATTTTATTCCATAATTCTGAAACGTTAGAATATGATACTTCACTTTCTGGGTTATAATATAACTCTCTTAAATATTGTTCTTTTTTCATCATATTTTAATCCATTAATAATATTTTAGATTTATTTTCATTTGATTTATTTTCTGGTATGATGGGTTTATTATCATTAGAATCATCTTTATCATCGGATTTGAATTTTGATTTATATATTACACCGGATAATATAATAATTGTGATTAACCCAATTGTAATATATAAGTAATTATTTCTTCCACTATTAGAAGAATTAGATGGATTATTATTTGAATCAATACCAGGTGATTCATTTATATCGGTTAATTTCTTTTTCTTAGCTTTTTTTAATTCTGAAGATCTTTTACCTAATTCTCTTGCCCATATAATTTGTTTCTCGGATCTAACCTTTTTCTTAACGCCATCACTCATTTATTTTAGTTAATTTTTGTTCTGATTCATTTTCTGTTTCGATGTTTTGTTGTAGTACATCTGTTTCGTTCTTACCTGATTTATATTCCATAGGTTTGATGTTCGAAAATGTTATAACTCCAGTAGAAATCAACGTCATAACCGATCCTAATTGAAATGAAGCGTATCCAACCCATTTTTGTAATTCAGTCATAACTAAATAGTCATTTTTCAAATCATTATATAATTTATTTTCATCATCAATTGGTATTAACTGGTTACATAATTTTGAATAACATTTGACAATACCATCACTTATAGAGTCGTTTATTCTAGCTAATCTTGACTCTTCATAAATCTTAAAATATTTTATTACTTTATCGGGTTTCATAGAGTCTAGTTCTTGAAAAGTTATTATTTTTCCTAAGAAGTCCTTAGATTTCCCGCCAGCAATCAATAGTTCTAGATGATGTTTACAATATAAATAGTACTCGTAATCAATATTACTATCAATTTTATTATCACATTTAGTTGCCACATTATCATTATCATCTGTTAGACCTAAATCTTCCAAAGTTTTTTCAACTTTAATATTATTCTTATTCGATTTCTTAGACATTTATATTAGAGAAATTTAATAAGAATAGTATTATAAGTATTCTTCAAATGATACTAGATAGTTAAAGTTAAAGAATTCTAGTATTAGTTATTGTTTTTTAAGTATTTTTTATTTGTGATATAAAGTATTCTCTTTTGAAAAGAAAATATCAAAAATATAATAGAAATAATAGATAGTTGAAGGTATGTAATTTTTATTATATTTTATTTAAATTAGGATTTAGATTATCTCACTACTATTGTCTATCTATAGGAGCAGTAATTATAACTGTCCAGATAAGTCATTTTGGATCCTCGATATCAAATCCTCAACTGAAAATAAATTCAAAGAAACGACTGGTGGAATTACTATTTCATAAACACATATATTTATTATGTAAATTTTAGCGATCGATAATAGAACAATGGAGAACAATAGAAATGCGGTCCAATCGGACCGGTTATTGCGCAATACACAGTTATATTTTTATTCTGTAAACTACAACATTCAAACATAGAAATGTAACCAATCAATATTGAGCAGCTGTTTCAGTCAACAACGATCAATAGTAGAACAATGGAGAACAATAGAAATGCGGTCCAATCGGACCGGTTATTGCGCAACACTTAGTTAACAGTAAACAATCAATACAGAACAACCGCCGCCATTAACAACGATCAATAGTAGAACAATGGAGAACAATAGAAAAGCGGTTCAATCGGACCGGTTATTACGCAATACACAGTTAACAGTAAACAATACAATATTAAAACAGATATATACAATCGAGATTACATTTTTGATATCTAAGACCTTCAGTATTATAATTTATAATTTTGTCCATAATTCTTTAATTACTGGATTGTTTCCAATCATTTCTTCAATTTCTGGTAAATGTCTTACTACTTCACTAAATGCTAATCCTAATATTTTGAATTTTTCATATTTCATTAATCTACCTACTCTTCTCAGTTTTCTTTCAAAACCAGCACTGATATCTATGTTCTTTTTAACCCACAGTCCCCAAGAAATCCCCTCAGTTTCTTTATCAAACATTGAAAACCCTATATTTAGATAACCCCCGAAAATGATGTGGTCCCATAGGTGATTTGCTTTTCTATTTAATATGGTTTTATAACTTTTTTTTAAGATATCAGTAATTTCAGCAAATGAAATAACTTCTACACTTTGTATTTCCGGAAAGTTTAAATGTCCTGTGTCAATGATTAATTTAGATTTTAAAAACTCGTTCAACTCTTCTCCACTCATTTTCTTAGTTTTCGATTCTTTGAGTCCCAACAGCAATTTAAGTCGCGTTGCTGGTAATTTTGGTAATTGTAGTTCGCGCGGTAATTGTTTATTATGTATTACATCACTCAGAATTTTCACCATTTCTTGATGATAGTCCAAATGTTCTTGTAATTTTTGTGAAGTTTGTTCGTCAATTATGAGAGTTTCATCCTCCATTTCTATTGATTCCTGAGTTTCACTATCCAGTAGCAATCGTTCCTCATCCGTTGGTTGGCTTAGAATTTCTGGTTGATCTTTGTGTTCCATTTTAATCTAAAAGATATCGTGAAAATGAATTACTATACTTAAATATGTTTAAAGGTTTCCCTACTTCATAATAACTACAAAAAACGGTACTTACATTTAGATTTAGAACTGTAAACTGTGTTTTGAGAGAGAATATCCAATACGTACCATGTATGTGAAAGTTGATTTCTAACTGCTAACGTGGCGCACGTTCGACCAAACTAATTACTTCTGCACAGATGTTCTTTATGATGAAGTTAATTAATTCTTTAGAATTGAAAACAAGATATATTTGGCAACATATGTTTTAGTAGTAAGCAAAAGCTATGTATTATATACATACAAAGCTCAAATAGAATTGCCAGCTTTCTAACCACTGATCAAAACCTCAGAATGCGGTTGATTCTGTGAAATACTATTCCATAATTCAACAAATGTCTTTGCTTTATCCAGTTGATCTAAATATAACTGTAAATCTAGTTTATTGGATTTAATAATGTTTTCCTTCTTTTCTAAAGGCCTTAAATTTCTCCAGTTCCAGATTAGCTTCTTATTATAATCATCACTCATATCAAATTTAGAAATCGGCAACACGTGATCAATATGAAAGTATTCACCATAATTATCTATATTCATTTTATCATCGAATTGATATATTATCCATGATTTGAAGAATTCATCCGAACAACCCAACAAATTAGATAGTGTTTCTGAATGTGTTTCTATTGGGGTGATAAATTAGTAGTTTGCATAGAGGGAGGGAAGCCAGAGTTCAGGGCAGTGGCTGAAGTTAGTAAACAACCTACGTAGATGCTTACGTCGCACACAAGACACTGAATAGAAGATAGGTGAAAGTGACGTGACTATCTGCGTAGGGTTGCTGGTTATAGCGGCAGCCTTGAGCTCTGGTATGGCTAGGAAGTAAACAAGTATAATTAACTCGTGACGGTATAACATATGTAGAAGTATACGTCACGAATAACATGAAATAAGATAAAAAGGGAGGGTCAGCACAGTAAGGGGGAGAGAGATGCTAGAGTGGCGGAGAAGCCTAAAAATACGAGCTGTAGGAAGGAATAAGAATTGAGCGGGAAAATAAAGAAAGAACGTAGACCCACGAGAAGAGTTGTTATTATTCCGGAGTCAGAGGGATATCACTTATCGGATTAATCGGAACCAACAACGACAACACGAGGGGAGAACGCAACGTGGCCCCCACAACAATTGGTTGAGAAACTCAACTCCACAACATTGTTGGAGAACCGAAAGCAACCCCACAACATTGGTGGAGAACAGTGGTGTATCCTGCACCTCTCGCTGCCAAGCGATCGTGTATATTTGGTGAGTGAGCAGGGGTGAAGTAAAAGTGTAAGATGAACGTTACATTCCGTAACCGTTATAATTATATGAAATACGGGCCGCTACCGCGGGTTAAGTGGAAATATTGCGGATAACTCGATCTGTGTATAAAAATCATTCCCGTCTGGATTTAATAGCTGTTTGTTTGTCTTATTCGAGAAATATGTAATCTTCATATCGTCAGATTCAGTTGAAATGAATTATAGAGCTTCCAGTGCGGAAAGTAGTTGTTTCTTTCCATATTTAAATTAATTGAATTATCCGATTTGGTGTGGCGTTTTCGTAAGATCGTGTTTTGGACACTACGTTTTACATAGCAGCAAATTGAATTTACGACTCCGAATTTAGATTCGTGTGAATTAACGGACATAATGGCGTTCGGAAACGAAGCGATTCTGCGATCGTAACGCGATAAATGAAAAACAGTAGAGTATTAGAGGCATTATACAAACGCATTTCATCATCGGACAGTTCATAGATCTGCTACGGGAAATCGACCTTGGAGACGTTCAACGGACTACGATTGCGGCTTATAGTAATTGTAAATAATATGATATGTATTTCTGCATGTTTTGATTGCTTTTGTAGAATGATACTCAGCGTTTTTAAGTTGCTTGTGTGCTGGGTTATTGTATCTACGTAGATATAAATATGCACTACGTAAATCTTTTATAGTTTGCTAAATTTGCTGGATGGTATTTCGCGAAAGAATGATTTAATAGTCTAGGTAAGCCACTCGGTTATCAGTGTAACGATAGTTGAAAGCGCTCACTGCCTGTATATACCTAACAAATAACTGTGGTGTTTATGTGGTTTTAAGAAATATAATGAGTATCGCGAGTTAGTATAGAATATGTTTATTGTGCAAAGGTTAGATTGGGCGCTCAGTGGTGAATCTTACCGGAGGGGGTTTGAATAGAGTTGCTTATATGAGATGAATTAAGGTGGACCAGGGACCTGGATGAAGAGTAAGGGATGCTCTGGGGGTGGTCCGGAATAATACGGGGGATTAGAGCCCGAAGGATGAATTCTGAAGATCCTTTGAAACAGTATAATGTTTAGTGGCTAGCCTCTGGGAGAGATTGGATATATATGTTGGGCATAATTAGGGTCGAATATCAAGAAATACCAAATGGGTGATTCGTCGGCCGGTTCCCTATTTATCCATAGATTTTATTTACTCCGGTAAGGCGTGACATCGGGGATGATACGGAAATGAGAAATGTCACGATACAGCTATTTGTTAGGTATGCTGAAATGGCCATTCAGGGGATTGGGTTTTTAGAAGTAAAGGTTTGCTCATTGCGTAATACAATAAGTATGATAAGTATTATTCGGTAGATTGGGTATCTTAACTGAATGGTCGTTGATTGCAAGGATGTGTGAGCGCTATGTTTTTTTCCGAACTTTCAGTCCGTCCTGACCGGTTTATATACAGGATGATGCGTCGGCCGTTTTACATGTGGGGTTATATCCCCTGATTTGCGGGAAGGAATTAGAACAATTCGAATATCAGATGTGGGTGGTTTGGAAGACCATAGGCCCAGGAGTTAAAGTTAATTTTTGAGAATCGGCTGTTTGAATGGCACTGAATGAGTAGTGTCCAGAGGAATTTTCCCTAACTTTTGGGTGATGCATCTTAATGAGTTTTGTGGTCACTTTATGACATCCTTCCATAAATATATGGCGGCCTGCCTGTCTATTTCAACGGTTCCAAGCCGCAAATAGCAGTTCATGTTATCCCTGCCTAGACTACGGATAAATGTGCTTTCTGAGGCAATGGGTGGGGACTAGCAGCTGACATCTCAATAATGCGAATGTACGCATGCGGTATATTCATTTTTGGTATGTTTTGGCTTACCTTTATGTTACGTACACATAGAAAAATTATTATGAAATTGTTTGTGAATTCATTGTTGAGCATGTCTGTTGCCAACGTGTGCTGGGCACATAATAATCAACTAAATGATGTATCTGGCATCTGTATTAATTTACGTCGTTGATTGGGGTCGGGACAGGTTTGACAAATCATCTGATATCGGTTAAGGTAACGGCTGATAGTTTGGACAGTGGGAAATTGACGTGTTTGCAATGGTAATTTTAAAGACAAATTAGGCTGCACACACTGATTATTTTTTTTGGTAAAGATAACGAGAACGAGAAGAGTCAGAAAGTTGAAGTGGTTGGTCATATATTGTTAAATTATTAGACTACATAAATGTGGATATAGAGAAATGGGTGATTGTCTATGAAAGCTATTTGGGAAGTTGTGTTTGATATGTTTTTTTTGCATGACTACAATTGTATAGGCTTGTTCTCATTAAATGTAAGATCAATATACAGATGTACATGCCTCATAATTGTTATATATTACTGATGAAAAGAGTCTCATATTTGATATTTGTAGATGATTGCTTTCCCTTAGATAAAGTTCGTGTGTTAAGTTTATAAGTATTTAGAAATTTTTTTGGCTTATCTTAAAATTCTATGAGGTCCATGTAGGTCTCGTTGATGAATAAGATGAACTGATGATGAGTGGGGTGTGTTGCTTAGTTTAGGTGGAAGTTTGATGTAGGATTGGATAATAGGGGAAAGGGTCAGAAATTGTGATTTATGTCTACTTTACAGGTGTTGTAAATTGATGTACGGAATGGTGGTTGTGTATCATTAGTCTTGATGTTCTGAAGGTTTTGTGTAATTTTCATTACCCTGCGGCTGGCTTTAAGTTGTAAGAGATGTTGCTTATAAATGATGTTCTGAAGCCTGTGCACTTTTGAAAAGATTTTTTTTTTTTTGGGAAACTACAATAGGGTCTTGTGAATTTTTGGCGATTGGGGACCAATCGTCTGGGGAGGAGGATAGTATTGGGGTGATAAATTAGTAGTTTGCATAGAGGGAGGGAAGCCAGAGTTCAGGGCAGTGGCTGAAGTTAGTAAACAACCTACGTAGATGCTTACGTCGCACACAAGACACTGAATAGAAGATAGGTGAAAGTGACGTGAGTATCTGCGCAGGGTTGCTGGTTATAGCGGCAGCCTTGAGCTCTGGTATGGCTAGGAAGTAAACAAGTAATAAACTCGTGACGTATAACATATGTAGAAGTATACGTCACGAGTAACATGAAATAAGATTAAAAGGGAGGGTCAGCACAGTAAGGGGAAGAGAGATGCGAGAGTGGCGAAGAAGCCTAAAAATACGAGCTGTAGGAAGGAATAAGAATTGTGCGGGAAAATAAAGAAAGAACGTAGACCCACGAGATGAGTTGTTATTATTCTGGAGTCAGAGGGATATCACTTATCGGATTAATCGGAACCAACAACGACAACACGAGGGGAGAACGCAACGTGGCCCCCACAACAATTGGTTGAGAAATTCAACCCCGCAACATTGTTGGAGAACCGAAAGCAACTCCACAACAGTTCCAAGACAAACTTAATTCTATAGCCAATCTAATAATTTAAGACCAGTGTTAAGGTTTAACCCTTTTCTTTATTGAGGAAATGGCTTGATTTTTGGATATAACTTAGGAAATATACCATTTTGTGTGATTTGTTTCTTTATTTGACATTTAGATATACTTTTGCCAAAAAATATTGTATTTTCTTCATGAAGTTTAAAAATTTTTATGAGGTGTGATTTGTCATTATTTTTGGGGTAATCATATATATGGAATATGTTATTCTGCATTATCTGATAGCTGTGAAAGTTACCTTTCATTTGGTGTAAAGATTATCTGTCTATCTTCATAATTTAAAAAGTTATGATGATTTTAGTAGTATCCTAGCTCGTTGTTTAATTGCATCGGCCATATACCTTGGGCACAAAAGACCTTTTGAGGGAAAAACGGTTGGGCACCAAAGGGTTATGACCACTTTTGGTCTGAAGTCCTGACTACGGAACCGGTCTCTTGGGCCCATAAAATTAACCAGAAATCCCTCGTTGGTTTTATCAGGGAAATGTAATGAGACGTCCCTGGTTTTATAGATCGATGATGTTTATTTCGTTTTTGTTGAAGGTGGTTTCGATATCGCGATGCAGCTTCCGTCGGGCTGGATCCCGAATTCGTGGAAAATGGTGCCGTGTCCTGTTCGCGGTAACATACAGTACCGATTCACCGAAAAAAACAAATTCTGGACGCAATTAACATTTCACAATTACAGGTATGGAAATAGTTCTTCCGAGGGATGCACGTAGAAGCATTTTTGTTTTTAGTTTCTTTGATGATGGAGTTTTAGGAGTAATCCGAAGCAGTTAGAAAATAGACTTTTCTTCATATAACTGTGCGTTTTATTTTTTACGTAGAAGCATATTCAAAGAAAGAAGATTTTTACAACAAAAGTTTTGGGGCGTTCCGGGATCAGTTGCGCATCGTACCTTGAGTACAAGTGTTCCTAAATCTTGAGACTAGCCTTAAGTTATTGCATTGGTTATAGAACTAAGATGAACTTTATGATAGCGAATTTTAATGGTAATCGGGATATTGTGGGAGTGGATGTGTGTACTACGTCATTGATATTGGGGCTGGACTGGTTGGCGTTCAATATTGTCGATATATTCAAATTAGAAATAACTTTTTTGATCCTTGATAATATATCATTCATAGTATATCATTCGTTGTCGACAATATCGAGCAATATGTGGGTTATTCTTCAAGACGTCAATAAATTTTCAAGTCAGTTTTCTTTTTATCTTTAGAAATGCCATTTACGAAGTGAATTACCGATGGCCGGGAGAAGAGGCGTGGCGAACGACCGAACGCGCCAAATACGGCGCGTTCTTCATCATGAAGAACGTACCCGCAGACGGCGTCATCGAGGTCAAGGTCAAGTCCATCTTCAATTACGACGTCATCGGCCGTACTACCGGCTGGAGTGAGTGTTGGCGGATCTTACAGGGATCCGTCAGAAATCTACCACCCGATTTAACACAATTTCGATGGAAATACCATTCTTAATTACTACGCCGCCAAATACGACCGACCTACGCCCAGCTATCTAAAGCCGGGCGTAGGTCGGCCTTGCGACGGCTTGCGACTCACTGCGACGCGACTTACTGCAACCGCCAGCGACCAACCGACCTACGCTACCTTGCGACTGCCAACGACGGGTTGCGACTGCCAGCAACGCCAGTCGCAATGAGTCAGTCGCACATGTTCTACTTTCTGCGACGCGACGCGACCATCGCAACCGATCAACGCGCTCTTGCGACTGGAGAGCAACTAGTCGCACACGGTCGCTGACAATCGCGTCGCAACCGACTTGTGCAGCCACTTGTGACGCAACGCGACGATCGCGTCGCATCGCAAGGTCGACCTACGCCCATCGTTCAAAGATGCGCCTTGCTCTGTTCAGTTCACGTACCGGTATGTTGATTTTCAATTGATTTTTTTTTTGTAGATTTGGATTACCAAGATTTCGGTGTTCAGCAGCCAGCAGTTTGCATTCAAAGGACTCCCGATACTGACTGATATCAATAAATACAAATTTACGAAAGACAAGACGTGTATTTCTCATTAGTTCGTCATCGGAGAGGAGAGAGAACATTCCGGGGCCAGTAAACTGAGGGGGATGTCCACTAAACACCAGACATTGTGCTCGGATGCTGGATCGATGCTAATTTGAACCCCCTATGAAAATTCCTCGGGACGCCTGACTATCCATTGGTTAAATGTAATCAACTTTTGAGCAAAAGGCACCCCGGTGTTTTTGGCCTATTACACCAATCAGAACAGAACTTTCATTGAGAACCGCCAGAGAACATTGAGAACTGCATGTACCGCTGGGAACGCGAGCATACTGAGTTCGAACATTGACAATCCATGTATCGAAATACTGATCTTTACTCTGGGAGTCGAACTTAACTAAGAACGTTCGTAAATACTGTGGTTATCTTCTTTTTTTTTGTTTACGTATATGGCGACTCTCTAGCGCGACATTACGTGCGCAACATCTCTTTATTTCTAACAGATTCCTGATGATGGCTGTCAGTAAAAACCGAAATGTTGTGGGTTCATTTTCGCGATAAAACGGAATTTTTTCGTTTTGTCCCGCGATGACAATTCGTGGGCTGGCGGGATGAGCTAGGTCTAAGAATGAGCTAGGTCTGAGAATGAACTAGGTCTGATAATGAGCTAGGTCTGGCGGGAATGAGCTAGGTCCGATAATGAGCTAGGTCTGACGGGAATGAGCTAGGTCCGATAATGAGCTAGGTCCGTCGGGAATGAGCTAGGTCTCAGAATGAGCTAGGTCTGAGAATGAACTAGGTCTGATAATGAGCTAGGTCTGGCGGGAATGAGCTAGGTCTCAGAATGAGCTAGGTCTGAGAATGAACTAGGTCTGATAATGAGCTAGGTCTGGCGGGAATGAGCTAGGTCTGAGAATGAGCTAGGTCTGAGAATGAACTAGGTCTAGGAATGAGCTTGGTCTGATAATGAGCTAGGTCTGGCGGGAATGAGCTAGGTCTGATAATGAGCTAGGTCTGGCGGGAATGAGCTAGGTCTGGGAATGAGTTAGGTCCGTCGGGAATGAGCTAGGTCTGATAATGAGCCAGGTCTGGCGGGAATGAGCTAGGTCTGATAATGAGCTAGGTCTGATAATGAGCTAGGTCTGATAATGAGCTAGGTGTGGTGGGAATGAGCTAGGTCTGGGAATGAGCTAGGTCTGGGAATGAGCTAGGCCTGGGAATGAGCTAGGTCTGGGAATGAGCTAGGTCTGGGAATGATCTAGTTCTGAGAATGAGCTAGGTCTGATAATGAGCTAGGTCTGGGAATGAGCTAGGTCTGGGAATGAGCTAGGTCTGGGAATGAGCTAGGTCTGGCGGGAATGATCTAGTTCTGAGAATGAGCTAGGTCTGATAATGAGCTAGGTCTGGGAATGAGCTAGATCTGGCATTAGTTAACAGTCTATCGCTAATAGTTCTAAGATTTTTCTTCGAATTCAGCGACAATTCATACACAATGGATATTTGATTTTTTGAAATGTAGTGCGAAATGTTCTAAGATATTTCTTGTGCATTCTAATGAGGACTGGTCCACTTCTTATATTTGACCGATGCTAATGAATCCAGCTAATGAATTATTGATACCCACTGGTCCACTTCTTATTCATTGTATTTGAAATGAATATTTTTGAGTTTGTTAGAATAGTACAGAGGGTGTGGTACGTATTATCATAGAACCACGCGTTTGTAGTTCAGTGGTATTTTGTAGCCAGTGGTTCTCGTGTCCATTGAACCGCATTATGACAAACTCAGTTCATATTGCGTCCTGTTATTGTCCTCGGTTTTTAAAATCATGTAATACGTGTTGGATTTGAATTGAACCAATTCTGATGATTCATTCGTAACATACGTTGAATTCACTATACACGCGCATATATGTCCAGTCCTTACGTGAGGTTAGGTGAGTTGAATCTTAAACGGGATTTTGTAAATCTATAAGCTAAAAGGGCTCGGGCTTCTTTATTTGAATATTGATTCATCAGTCAGAATTGAAACCTGTAAAATATGAAATTGTTTTCTTTTTCAGATCAGCCATTCCTCATTGAGGACCTCATTGCTTCCAATACCGCGGGGCTGACTAAACCAACGCTGTTTTCAAAATAATCTATGATTCTCCACACAGAATTGAATTGGTGGTGAGTAGATTTGTAGGTTTTTTAATACTGGATATAACGGATTGTATGGAGTCAAATTAAAAATCATAACGGTGATCATTACGTTTTTTTCAGAGAAGCTCTACTTCCTCTGATTGCTGTCATTGCGTGCTGGACTTAATCAACAAATACACAGTGGACTTCAGGCCTTCTTCTCTTACTCGGGACCTGTTTGCTGTCAATACCTGCTGCGGACTAAATCAACAAATGCATATTTGGAATACAGACATTCCTCGATTACTCCAGACCCGATTGCTGTCTGCGTGCTGGACTTTACCAACCTGGACCAACAGAGCTCGGTGCTGTAGCATGTTTGGATGTCATATCTTCTAAGTAACAAACAGAAGACTGATCGAAGTAATCCATGAATTGGTGAGTAGAATTTCTAACAGTTTTTCGTATAGGAAACTTAGGTTAGGTCGGGTTTAAGCCTATCTATCAAACAGATTGGTCCTCGTTACAGCAATTTCAGATACATTAGACTCCTAACATTCCTCTTAACTCGAATTAATTTCTGACCAGTGTTAAATGTTTGAGGTGTTAGAAAAACCTGATTGATATTCTTGATTATTCTTTTGTTGTAATGGTTCTAAATCTGTATTAAAGTTTGAAATGATAATTCCACTTGCCGGTTTTGACAAATTTGAGTTAAGAGGAGTCCTATGTAAAACCATTTATCAGATAAAAGAAACTTATTCCATAAAACTGGACAATGAAATATTACTTGTAAATTCAACTTGTAACCGGTTCAATCGTCCGAGACATTTATACAGCACCTGAGAGTAGTCGAGCTATAGGCTTGGGAAGGTGGTCGCTATTATTAAATATAGATCGCAATTTTGTCCTAAATCATTGATTCAAATTAGTTTCGATCGTCTGCTTGCCTGGAATTATGAATGTAATCTCTGATCGGTCAAGGACGATTAATCCGGTTATGACGAGTGGTATGAAGTTCGGGTTTGACTATTTCACGGAACGGCTTCGTATTGTAATAATGTTATAAATGTGTGAGTTACTTCGCTTAATTTACACTTGTCGTATAGTTTTCTCAGGAGACCGAGGAGGTAAGCTCGGTGGGCACAGGACGGCGCTCCGGCCCACCGGCGAATTCATGACAGAAATAGACTTTTTTACTAAAATGGTTTTTTCAATTTCCGACCAACAGATGATCCCCTCGTTTACCAGACCTAACACCTTGCCACTACACACTCAACCTCGCTTAAGTCATTATCAGATAATCATCACACTACATCAGTATTTCTAATTACAATTCTCTGGAGTAATTTGTAATACGTTCTTTCGGTAAGTCATCATCTTAACGATTCTCCCAACTAAAGAAGACTTAAGCGATGTTGACTGTACTTTCTCCGCGGTTCCTGAACTTCGCTGAAAAAGCTGAAACACTGAAACGCTGAATCGCTGAAATAAAAACGCTGAAATTTCAGGGAATTTCCGAAAAACGCCGAAATTTCAGGGAATTTCCGAAAAACGCTGAAATCGTGCTAGGTACCGACAATACAAGTTTTGAAATAATTTCCGGGCCGGTGTCCGCTGCTGAGTCCTGAACCGTCTTTTAGTCTCCACCTTCGGTTACAGAGACATGCATGGGCAGTATGTGTGGAGTATACTTCTAGAGGGCAACTTGTTGAACAAATTAATTCGCTTGAAATCCGGATTTTTAATGCATACAGGCAGCATGATGAGGAAAACCCATTCACAAACCGTGCAAGCCAACTTAAACACTATGCTCAATATTCCAAGAATATGGTTTACTTCTATCGTTCATGTATAAAACAGGATTATAAGCAACTTTTCTTTTGTCAACACGTTGATGGGCGACGGACTATGGTATTCTATGAAGGAGGTAAATTAAATTTGACAGCTAGTTATATAAATGATGCAGCTTTTGAACAAAAGGGATCTAACTAAATTTCTTTTTAATTCACCGTGGAATGGAATGGATTGACGCCAATGACATGCAGTAGGCCCCTACTTATAGGTCATACTATATAGCGTCAACCAATTAATCTAAATCGGGCAAACCATTCAACAACTGTAATTTATTTGCTGTGTTAATAATAGGTTGTTTTTTTTTAAATGACATACCAACTGTTAGAAAAATGTACCGATTCTTATTTTTAGACTACTACGGTATCTATAAAAGGAGGAGTCATAGACAAAGTTGATTTGCTCAGCTGGACACACTTCTTGTCAAGTACATCATCTCAAGTATTGGGTGTTTTGTAAGTTTGATTTCAGTATTTATTTAGTAAGTGCTGTTCCCTCGGACCTCAGTGCTTTCAAACTAGGCCCACCCCATAGGCTATATCTCCAGAGTGTGTTAGCCACTATTCTTTTATTTCCTACTTTAAATGCACTTTTTTTCTATTTTTAGACTCGGGCTAAGAATGTGCAAATTTGAGATACTGAGAAATCAGATGGCACTAGTTAACTTGAACTGCGAAATTTGCAGCAGGATAGCTGAACGACACAATTTTTAAAAACAAAATGGCTATTCGAATGCTATTTCAGTAATAACTTGATTCAACCAGAGAGAAATAAGTCAATTGGGGATGTACAGTACACCCACTTTACTTCCCCGTTTTCCTGGTACCAAATTTTTTATCTTAAGCTAAGCAATATTCTAAGGTATGCTAGTGAATTTCATTAGAATATAAAGCAATGGAACCAGAATTCAAGCCCGAGTTAAGCGAACTATTGATTCTGATATAATGTAAGAACTGATTTCTTTTGTGTATTCTTGTAGAATGTGTTAAGTATTATTTTAAGCTGTTAAATAATATAATTAGACAAACGTCAAATTATTGGATCTTTCTTGTTGACTCGTTTAATTTTATGAGTTTAGAGTTCCAGTCAATCCACAATGTGCAGTGCCTAGCCTTCATCTAGTACTAAAGCCAAGCCTGTGTATGGGAAAACGTTGTTCGACTCTCATAAGCCAGACAAATCAAAAACTTGCAATACATTGCAGATAGTAGTCTCCAGCAAGTAGACAGAGAAAGTAAACCAGGTTTTACCCCGTACCCTACCCGGCATCTTCACCTGTCAAGGGATTCGAACCCACTACACTAAAGCTGTTCTCCGAACCGTTTGACCTCGAGTCGTCACTAGCCGACCAGAATCAGGTCGGGCCAATCACAGCGCTTGTTACAAACGACATTTGGCATCTATGGAATTTCCCGGTAAATGGACCAATCAGCGAACACGTAGCGAAAACGGAAGTATTGTCGCGTGTTGATATATGACGTCATTCGCTAAAACGCCGGTAATGAAATCGCGCGTCGTGAGGCCAGGGGGCAGGTGGAAGCGAGTTTGGGAGCGATACTGGTCTCCTGGCAAGCGAGGATGCCCACCCGGGAACGAAAGACACTCCAAGACTCCTTCCTTGAAGAGATTGTAGAAATATGGCACCCAATCGTAGTAATGCTAAGTACAGTATACTATGACGGTTGAACCTTTATTCACACCAAAATAGAATCAAAGTAGTCATAAGTTCCATGATAGCACTTAATTTGGGTTATCAGGTTCAGCCTTACTAGCTGTACTTTCATTCAGCTACTACTTTTGTATGAGACTTGGCAATGATAAGTTGGAAGAAATCACCAAATATAAGAAAAAATATTGAGAATTAATATTACTGTAATTAAGAATTTATTCAAATGAAGTGATAATTTCATTATTAGATCGTACCGGTATATGCGCATAAAACAAAAAACACATCTAACAATCCACGCAATCCGCAATCGATCAAGTCGAACATGACGACGACCTCAAGGCATGTCTCTGTAACCGAGGGAAGAGTCTAAAAGACGGTTCAGGACTCGGAAGCGGACACCGGCCCGGAAAGAATTTCAAAACGTGTATTGTCGGTACCTAGCACGATTTCAGCGTTTTTCGGGAATTCCCTGAAATTTCGGCGTTTTTCGGAAATTCCCTGAAATTTCAGCGTTTTTAATTCAGCGTTTCAGCTTTTCAGTGTTTCAGCTTTTTCAGCGAAGTTCAGGAACCGCTTTCTCCGAGCCGAATGAATGAAGACATAGCTATTTTGTGATGGCCCTTCCTGGTTCTTGGAAAAATGATGGCAGATTTTGAATAACATTATCGTGGAAACCATTGCGGAAACCACTTGGCTTGGTCCAAAGTTGTTACAGCCTGTGAGCGCTGTGACTGCACCCTCACTTATTGATGTTAACTCGGCATTCTTTATTTCATTGTTATCTTTAAGTGAAAAATAAATCATATCATGTTATTGTGTTCTGTTTTAAGTTTGTAATTTTGGTTGAATCTGCGACAAGTGTAAATTACTTATTCTCTTATTGTTCTTGCTCAGTCACACGTGTAAAAACAGTAAAATACATTGAAGTGAAGCTTGATGCAATTGATACAAAGTTTTTTCGAGTTGTTCCTTGAGTGAACACGAAATAGTCGGAGTCTCCCTCCACCGGCGCGAACACGTCTCCCTCCATAGCCTTCCACTATCTAGGCCGTTTCGTGATACAGTTCCACATATTTGGGGACGGCGTTCTGCTTAGGGTTAGGTTTAGAGATTAAGACACTGTTAAAACGAATTTGAGTTAGAAATACACGTTGAAAAGGTATCACTGACGTGTCTAAAGCCTAACAACCACAACCACCTTTTCATAAATATGCCCTGCATATTTTTAAAATGTTGATGCTATTTGTTTTGTAGGGTGTCCTAGTATAAGTGAATAACGCTGTGAGGAGGTGGAATACCTGAAGATATGCGAGGTGTAAATACTGAAATTCATTGCGTGTGTGTTCAATGAAAATAAAGTGTTTGAAATAAAGGATTCGATTTCTGCAATTTAGGTCGGGTTTAAGAACTTTTCATAGAAATACCGAAATAACGGGTTTCGTCAACACACCAAACACTCGAAGTTCAAGAGAATTCGAAATGGTTATAGATAAATGCATTATTTCGAAAGTGTCTATCTTGGTTTTGACTATTTCAAATCGCTAAACACTTCACTTACCTAGAGGAACGCGACATTGTCAAATGTATATCGTTATCGGAACCTTGAACCAGCAGCGGAGAGAAGTCCTTATACAGCACCAGCATATGAGCAAAGCGTCGTTACAGCATCCAAACTCTACTGGGTGGTTCTTAGAAAACGCAACAGATGTCATTTTTCGGATATATTTATAACCAAAGATTATAAATCTGATTATAAAACTTTTTATTCAACTAAGCCAGGTATTCACTCAAAGATCAGCTTCACTATTCCGAAGTATTGTATTTGGTTTATTGTTTTTATACGTGTGACTGAGCAAGAATTATTAAAATAAAGGAGACTCGTAATTTACACTTGTTGCAGATTTAAATAAAGTGACCAATTTGAAACCCTGATTCCTACATGACTTTTATTCAAAATTGTACAAAGTTTATTCGAATGTAAAAACGGTTTCTGGGACAAAATCATTTCTGATGAGGCTCTGCTTGCTAAAGTTAATGACATCTCCATTCATCAGCCAGATACCGGTTAAAGGCACATTATTTCAACTTTTAAATCAATCTCTACAGTAATTCAGTTAATAGGGAAATTAGTGGCACGAGCTTGAGGATTTGTAAGCGAAGTTGACGTCTGACAGGACGCAAAGCGCAATAACCATCACAGTGAAAGTCAGTTTCTAACCTCCATCAGTCTGTGGGCCGGAGCGCCGTCCTGTGCCCACCGAGCTAATCTCCTGAGTCTCCTGAGAAAACTCTACGACAAGTGTAAATTAGCGAAGGCGACATCTGTTGCGTTGTTTAGAACCACAATCTCCGGAACCGGTGACTTACACATTTATAACATTATTACAATAAGAAGCCATTCCGTGAAATAGTCAAACCCACACTTCATTCAAATATATATTTATATTGGCAACCTTTCACAAACCTTAACTCGACTCCTCGGTGCCCGTTATAGTCTAGCCCACCTTCCTATACTGCCGAATTGCCCGTATCAACTCTGGACCAGGTCAAATGTTGTTTAGAATTGGTTTTATATTTTGCACTTAAAGCCAATTTAAAAGTTTGAACGGACACTTCAGTTTCAGTAAATCCCTGCAAAAGTTTTGTGTTATTGAGCGTCAAGTGACAAAGCCACAATTTTAGTTATTTCTCAATAATTTTCATATTTGTCTCGCGTCTAAATACAGAATCTAGAATGGTTTTAGTCTCAGGCGATTAAAGCGGGTTACGATACGATGTGGATTGTATGACCCAATATGCAATGAAGCAAATGTTTTCGATTGTTTATATCTGATAAATCGTTAGATTACTCGTAACTCGAATCTCTTCAAGTCGAATAAGCATTGAAACTCCGAAAACAAATATTGGAATCATTACATTCAATGTTGGCAATCTGATTTCCGTTAATTGGAAATTCAAACACAAATCACTGAGATCACAATCGATTCGAGTTAAGATTGAGTCTACTGTTTTTCAGTTTGCTATAACTAGGGTCCGTCATCTGTTCGACTTAGCTTAAACCTAACCTAACCTTAATTTCCTAAACAGAAATAATTCAAAATTTCTACTCTGCCGTTGGGTTCGAATCCCGAAACGAATGGTTCGCCGCGTTGATACGGGGATAAACATGCCGGACCCGGTGGCACAGTTGTGAGTTAAAGCTAAATCCGAGATAAATACAAATTAAACGAATTAATGAGTAATTCGGTGGATTTTACCGGATTTGCCAGACGCAATAGAAAAGAAATTCTGCAGTTTGCTGATGTAATTAAGCCACTTTTCCAAATGTATCTCGACAAAATACAGCATCATGAAATCAGTTGCATGAATCAAATTTGAAATCGATGGTTACATGTACATGGTACATGTACATGTAACATGGTTACACGTAGTTACATGTTAGAATGTTTTCCAATCACAATCGGGCGGACCGGATGGCTTAGTCGGTCGGCGACTAGCGTGTCACCGCTGTGGCCCGGGTTCGAGTCTCGGAGGAGGCGGGTCAGGATGTGGCAAATGATCTCCGGTAAGCGGGCGAGTCGAGAGTACTGTCCTCCCTGGAATGAGGTTGCTAATGCGTGAGTCCTACAAAATAACTGGTGTGGGGTAAATTATGTTTAATTCAGTCGTTTCTGGCTGAATTATTTATTTATCCCACAATACCGGTCCAGGCTGCGGAGTAATTCCCCCAGGGACCTTCGACTTTTTTACAATATTAGTTTGTTATTTTAAGTTTAGTGGTGAGGGTTTGGGAAATTTTTTTATATTTATTCAATTCCTCGAACTGAAGAAATCCAAGCGACTATTCGGTACAAGCAGCGCACGCGGTGATCAATCACAGTTCTTTCTCAACTGATGATAAAACTTTGATAATTTTTTTAACTTCACCAGATTTCGGTTAAAGAAGTGTACGCGGCGATGTCTGGTGAACTTGTGTATAAATTCGGATTGAAAACGACTCTATCCAATAGAGAATCACTCACTGGAGACCTGCCATACGCTCTACTACACAATAGTGCCGCGTCACTGCACAAACCCTTAAGCAAACTTCGATATCCTAAAGCAAAACTCGAAAATAGTAAAATTGAGCCGGTATTATAGTTCAAAACCAGACGTAAATAGAAGGGAAATCTACACTAAAGTTTGTTGGATAGTTTAGATAAAATTTCAGCTTACAATTTTAGGCAAAAATCGTAGCATTCGATATTTCTATCTTAAACAATATGTGCCTCTATGAATAGTCGAATTAAACTCGATGACCTGTAAGCCCCATTGAAAATGTTTGGCACGAATTGAATAGTTCTTTCGGATTAGCGTCACGGACTCGGGTCTGTCACAGGAATGCGCGATCGAGCTTTCTGATTGACCCATTCCGGTCGCATCGATGCTGCACCGTCGTTGATTGGTTGACGTAGGTATTAGAAGCGCGGTTCGAGCCGCCCGGCGCCAGTCCGAGAACCGATGTCCAGTGATGAAGGTCGACCTATAAGAGCTCTGCAACAAGGCGTGAAGAACGTGTGGCTTTAAGCAAACAACCTACTGATAAGCGGCTGATGATGTTAGGAGAGACTGGAACGTGAAGGAATTTGTGACGCCTAGCGATTGAGAACGCAAGATGAGACTGGCGGCTGTTGATGCTGATGATTGCGGTGGAGATCCCGATACTGCTGCTGCTGCTGTTGATGTCTGATTTCAACTACAAACAGATGACGGCTAATTTGCTGATGAAGACGAGTTGCTGTTGTCGCTGATTTCCGATGTTCTATTTCGCGCACATTCATACATTATGAATATTGTGTCTTTTTAGGGTTAAACCGAAACCAGTTCGCTACTACTGACAACTACATGTACACAACTCGTTTGTCGCAACGTCCTAACTAGTCTGCTGCTGCTGCTGCATTGGGAACCGCATCAACCCACATTTTGCTGTTTCGGTATCTTTACATTAAGATAAGGTAATTATATTAAACTACACCCATCCTTACATTTTGCATATTCAATCTTCAATAGCTTGACGATTATCCGATTTGTTTTTCAGCCGGCTATATTTGAGTTACAGCAACATCTTCAAATCTCGAGACGCAGACTCAACTCCGACTAAAGCACCATCTCCAAACCTCGAGACGCAGACTCTACTCCGACTAAGGCACCATCTCCAAACCTCGAGACGCAGACTCTACTCCGACTAAAGCACCATCTCCAAACCTCGAGACGCAGACTCTACTCCGACTAAAGCACCATCTCCAAACCTCGAGACGCAGACTCTACTCAGACTAAAGCACCATCTCCAAACCTCGAGACGCAGACTCTACTCCGACTACAGCACCATCTCCAAACCTCGAGACGCAGACTCTACTCCGACTAAAGCACCATCTCCAAACCTCGAGACGCAGACTCTACTCCGTCATTATTTCGTTTTGCCGCATGTTATAAAGTAACGTAAATAAATAAACGTCCATCTACATAAAATGCTCGTCTTACTAAAAATATCTGTCTCGGGCTCCGGAAAGGACTCTTCCCCTCACAACTTCATACTCGACACTGCTCCGGAAAGAACTCTTCCGCTTACACAATCAAGGAAAGGACAAAGTCAAATAGGAAAGGACAAACGCAAAGTACAAATCAAAGAAAAGTAGGAATTTCTTACAGCTTGTTTGCAAAAGTAAAATTCAACATTTTATTGAAACATCAATATTTAATATCAACTAAAATGGGATTTGAACCACCAACCATTCGACTAGCAGTCCAGCCACTACGCTATAGGGACGTGCTGGCAGCACACAGAGGAACTCATATTTATCCATTGCTTAAGCAAATTTTATCAAAAAAATAATGCCATCTACCGGGCGAGACAGGAACTAGTTCCCATTTCAACCCGGTAGATGGTAATAGAGAATGAGACAAGAGTGGGCAGAGACAGAGTAAGAGAAAGGAGGAGAGATGAGAGAGTGAGAAGAGATGAGAGTGAAACAGAGTGAGGAGAGAGTGAGAATGAGACAGAGTGAGGAGAGATGAGAGTGAAACAGAGTGAGGAGAGAGTGAGAATGAGAGAGGATAGAAAGAGATAGAGAGGATAGGATGGCATATCACCTGAACTTATGTTCCTCTTGTTTTCTATCTAGAATGCCGTTTACAGTTTCTAGTTCAAACAGATATTTATCCCATCAGCAGTAATGTTATTATTTTGTCCTCGTGGACATAAAGTTCACTATAACTGAAGTCAAGTTCTCCCAATATGAGTTCGTTTGTTTGTTTATCCTGTCGCTGAGTTTGAACACTGCCCACACCATCTGATGTAGTCCTGATCATAGTTCCACCATATTGATGACAAACATCCTAAAAATATACATGAAACTTAATAGATTTAAGGCCATCAATCAAACATACAGAGTTAGAGTTAAGTCTAGTTACCGGTGTATCAGAGAAATGGCAATCTAAGGTACCCCCAAAATGAGGGTCAGGGGTCAAATATTTTTTGTCTCCGATTTCGATGAAATTCAGTATATACATGTATTCTGGGGTGCTGATTACAAATCTGAAAGAATTTTTCGGATCCGAGGCCCCAAAAATGAGAAATTCAAATTTTTGGGGGGACCCCTAAATTGTCAAAAGGCCTTGGACCCCAGAATTTTCGAGATATTCAAAATCTGATTGCAGATTTGGAATCAGCGCCCCTGAAAATAGTAAGGACTAAAATTTTAAGCAAATCGAAGAGATTCGATTTTTTGGCCAAAAACGGCAAAAATCTAAGGAGTTTTTTTTCGGCGAAAAATTTTTTTTCTCTGATTCCTTGTAAACTTGGTAGGAAGATGTATTCTGTGGTGTAGATTCCGGATATGCAATCAGATTTTGAATCGGAATTCATCTTCATTGGCAAATAAGGGTTTTAATGCCCAAAATATGCACCCCAAAAATGGGGTACAAAATCAAAATATTTTTTTGGCCCAATTTTAATAAAATTTGGTACAGACATGTTTTTTGGTGTGCTGATCACGAATATGAAGTTAGTTTTTGGATCTGAGGCCTCTAAAATGAGATATTCAGGATTTTGTGTTTTGACCCTTATTTTCGTCACAAATTTTGATGAAATTTGGTCCAAAAATACAATTTTATCTATTGAGCCAAGTATTCAATTAATTTTTAAGGCAGAAATTGATACTCTCACTAAAACCCTGAATTATAATTCCTGCCACACAATTACAGGCTGCTATAAATAACTCCATTGACAATTCTTATGACACTCAGTAAACACTATGTTTACAGATAAACTGCTCTCTCATAATTGTTTTTGAAACATAAAAGAAATTCTACTCACACAAGTCTCTCCTCCCTTGTCTAGCAGTAATAATAGTCCACTGAGTTCCACAATTCCACATACAGAGTTCCACACCTTCAGGAGTCAACCACTGATTATTTTTTACGAGTATCAATCGACTTTTAGTCCAGTTAGTTCACATGTAGTTCGGTAAGTTCACATGTAGTCCAGTTAGTTCACTAGTAGTCCGGTTAGTGCAAATATAGTTCACATGTAGTCCGGTAAGTTCACATACAGTACGGTTAGTTCACTAGTAGTCCGGTAAGTTCACTAGTCCGAAAGAAGTTGACTGAAGAAGTAAAACTGAAGAATTTCAGTTGAAGTCCATATCCAGTATTTGTGATGAAGTTTAGCAATGACAGTCCAGAGAGGAAAACCTGAAATATGAAACTGAAACAGTCTCTAGAAAAACACATTAACAAACTCAAACTCAAACTCTCAGACATACTAGTAAAGGCTTATGCAAAAGTTTTCACAACTTTACTGGATTAACAGATTGTTTTTACGTAACTGATATACTCGGCCACTGTGGGAGTAAGATGGTGAAACTGGTCGATTCAGCTGGTGATGGTAACCTGCTGAACATGTGGAAAAGAGGAGGAATTAACAGGAATTGTAACAACAGCTCATCAAGATTTGTGAAACTATCACCTGCACCATGTCGTGCATGCGGCGCCGCCTGGCTAGTGAAAGTGGTTATTGACACTGAGTGCCGAGGTCCCTGTGTCTGTGAGGTCCCCCTGTGTGTCCCTGAGGACATGAAATCTTGTGAATTCTTATTCTTACGTATGTCTTACTTTAAACGGCCAAGTGAAAGTGACCACAGCAAGGACAAGGTTACCGTTAAACACTTGACTCCAAGTCCCTGTGGTGGACGTGTCTGTAAAGTCCGAGTGTCTGTGAGGGCACGAAATCTCATGAATTCTTATCTTTTAAACCAATATCAAAGCTCGTACGTTGGGAATCATTGTGGCTTTAAAGTCTTTATCAATTGAGAGACTTAGTTTCATTGTAAATAAAGAATTAAGAGATTGAATTGAGCGAGCTCCACAGTGCGCGATTTCCATGTCGACCGTCTAGTGCTGCCCCTGCATATAACGATAGCGGGGAAAACGTGAACTAACTTAATACTCGCTTGCCAGAGTCTTCGGACAGCCGTAGTGGACGAACTAATTACCGATTTGCGGGCCGGATTCCGAGGGAATTCTCAAAATCTTTCAACTGCTCTGAAACGTTTGAACCAAACAATCATTCTATAAGAGAATTAACCTTAAAAGAGTAAATTTGAATCGGGATATTTCTAGTATCGTCTGGCAGAGAGCGACAGGTGTTTGAATGTTCCCTGATTATTTGCGCGCAATTAAAATATATCGAAGAAAAAATATGGAAATTTTGTCAATTCAGAGGATAAATTATCATTCAAAAACATAAATGAATAACCTATTCTGAATATAAATACTAATTAATTGATAAGAAAGTGAATTTTAGCTATCAAAATTGAATATCGTTACCTAAAAAATAAGAAAATTTCATTAAAAAATTATAGAGTATTCATAGTTTAATATTTAATAGAATTAGGTGCCACACTGGTCCGTATTGTACGTAATTGGGAAATTCATATTCCGGCGGCGCTATTTTAGTTCACAGAAATTCCGCTGTCGTTATTCATAGGGGCAGCACTGTACGGTTGATATCTAACCCAGCCTCGCAATCTTACTGTGGCATGCAAGTAATACAGATATTATTTTAGCCGAATTTCGTTCATTATTCACCACGATTCCGTTTTCTATGAATAATTCAATTATTTTTTAAGCTTTTGGAAAGGGGATCTTCTTTTTGAAACGATTTTCAAGCCATTTTTGATAGAACTCTTCTGTCAACGGAATCTAATTGCATAAAGCGGTAAAGAGGTAGACTCACATGCCACAGACAGAATCTAAAGCAAATTAAATTTTATTCTCCAAAAAAGTGCATTCATCCAACGCTATCATCAAAGTTGCAGCACGTGAACCATTAAACCTCCTATTAAGGTCGACCCTTCTTGGTCAGGGTTAAAATCAAACTCTCCCAACCACAAATTGGCGCAAACAACTGGAAAAACTTCAGTTGAACCTCGTTAATACGACAAATCTGTGTAAAGACGAAACCAGTTTGATTCAACAATTGCATCCCACAAGATTCATATCAACGAGATTCCACTTAAACTAGAACAGAAAATCAGTTACAACCACCACAAAATTAGTGAATAATCAATTTATTGTGAAATTTATTTCTTTCAGTGAAAAATGTGCATCAGAGTTAAATATCAAATAAAAGTCTTGCATAAAGCGAACATGTGATCAACTCCGCAATGAACTGACTGAACTAACCCAGGAATCGAAACCTGAAATCATATTTACAATATCAGACATCAGATTTATGATGCATCAGTATCACACATGTTGTTTCTGGTGCGCTATGTTATTACAGTACAGTAGAGTCTGTTCCTAACTTGAATCAATGTGATACCAGTGATATCCCATTGACTGATGATTCAAGTTCTGTGGTCGAGAATTAAAACCTAGCAATCTAACTCGGAAATGTCTAAAAACTCCTGGACTTTTGTCGAATTCAGACGGAAATGAAATTTTCTGACTTTCTAATGGAATTTTCTGATCCTCAACTCAGATTTTTGCTTCGCAAGTATAAATTTTGCAAGTCTCCATTTCAGTAAGACAAGGTTTACTGTTTTTGAGTTAAAAGCCGACAACTCTTTGCACCGTCTAGTAGAAATAAACCAAACATTTTGAGTGAGTGGTGCTTTAGGAGTGTTTTAAATCTAGAGAAATTGAGACTTACCTTAAACGGAAAGAATTGATCGTCCATGTTTCCTAAACCTAAGGAGCCATGTTTATTTCTACCCCACACGTACAGATCATTGTTATCTACAATATACATGTAATAACATTGTAAACAATGTAACATCATTCTAGATGCTAGGCTAGGGATTGATAGAGAGAGGGAGCAGGGCCAGGGAGTTTCACACAGTAACTAGGCTTAAGAATAGAAATCCCTATTCCTATGTACTAGCATGTCTCCAGCCTCGATTGCCTACGTACCTATTGATAACTATTGAAATGAGACATCAATTTCTAACATTTCTTCCAAGTCACAACTCTACTTGGTTCATCTTGGTTTATCTGGGTTCGTCCTGGTTCATCCTGGTTTATTGGGGCTCGTCCTGGTTCATCTTGGTCCATCTGCTCCACTGCATCAATGTCTGTATAATGTTCAAATCAATTCTCTACTGATTGTAGGTAAAGGGGGAATCGTCACCACCATAACATCCGTCAATAGTTCCACCATATTGATGACAAACATCCTAAAAATATACATGAAACTTAATAAATTTGACTTATGTTAGAGTTAAGTCTAGTTACTGGTGTATCATAGAAATGGCAATCTAAGGTACCCCTTAAAACGAGGGTTAGGGGTCAAATATTTTTTGTCTCCAATTTCGGAGAAATTTAGTATAGACATGTATTCTGGGGTGCTGATCACAAATCTGAAAGAATTCTTAGGATCCGAGGCCTCAAAAATGAGAAATTCGAATTCTTAGGGGTACCCCTTAAATTTTAAAAAGGCCCTAGACCCCAGGGTTTTTGAGATTGCAGATTTGGAATCAGCACCCCGAAAATATTTAGGACTAAAATTTTAAGCAAATCGAAGAGATTCGATTTTTTGGCCAAAAACGGCAAAAATCTAAGGTGTAAGTCCAGGAGTTTTTTTTCGGCGAAAAATTTTTTTTCTCTGATTCCTTCTAAACTTGGTAGGAAGATGTATTCCGAGGTGTAGATTCCGGATCTACCGCTGTCATCCCCGTCTTACTTTGTTGCTATTGTTTCTTCAAAACAATCTGTACCAAACAAGACCTATTACTCACCACAATCAGATATCAATGCGCTTCACTTAGCTTCAATTCAGTTATTATATTGACTGTAGAGTGTGAATTGTCAAAACAGATATTGACGAAATGTTTTACAGAGATGCAGAATATTTTGAGGTAAAGATAGAAAATGTCATAGAATATTATCACAAACTGAACGCAGTTCGGGAGCGACAGTAAATATTTTTAGAGAAATAATTGCACGTGATTATAAACACGATATATTGAAACACGTCTAAATTTAGAAACCGCGGTAATTACTGCGAAACCGAGCGCAGGTGAAAGTAACAGAAATACGAGACTGGCGCCAGTTTGATGGGAGATCTTTTTACAAAATAATTGGACTCGATCAATTCGTCAACTTCTAACATTCTGACAACTTGTCATTACTTTGCAGCGACTCTTATGAGAAATATCGCGCAAACTTGGAAATAGTTAGAAATGTGTTTGTTTTGAAGCGTGAATTGTGTTCAAAATGCAGCGAATGAAAGCGTTGTTCGTAGTTTTACTGATCGCTTGCGGAGACTGTATATTTACGCGGGCTGATCGCGCAAACTCTGTCGAGGAAGCCGCGTCTGTTACAGTCAGTTCATCTTGTAACAACACTCAATACTCCGTCGATTCTACGTCTGGTTACATCGTTTCACCGAACTATCCGTCGTTAGTTCGCGGTGTTGAATGTCGTTGGTTCGTCAACAGCTCTTTACCGGGAAGTTTTCTCGTTCAAGTTTACTACGACATCGAGCCGTCGATATTCTGTAACGAAAATTACCTTCTCGTCGGTGAGTCCGACTACAAACTCTGCGCTACCGGAAAAAAACAACAAGATATCCGCAGTAACGATTTGATTTCGTTGTTTTTTAAGAGTAACGTCGATGGAGCGCGAGGTAGTCGGGTTTATATTATATATCGTTTTGAAGAACAGAGTCGTTTGAAAATTGTACATAAATGCTCAAAACGTGCAGTAAACGAATTACCAACTCAAACAGGTTATAAATTCACAATTTCTACTCGGCGATGTAAATTGTTGTTTGAATGGATCGAGATGCCAGACAGGTTTGCAATGAATTTAACGTTTATAGAGATAGATTTCAGATTAAGACCAGGTGAGGATCCGATTAAAACTCGTCCTCAAATTTACGACGGATGGAACAGCACCAGTGAACCTATAGCTCTTATACGAGAACAAACCGGACATCCGCCTTCATCGTTTTATACTAAAACTAATAAAGCACGTATTGAATTCATTTCAAATAAACTGTCGTTTAAGTCACAGTTACTCGTGCAAGTTTACCAAATATCAGATTGGAACATCTCTAACCCGTTAATTCAAGTCTACAATAAATCAGGACTGCTCACTACAATTGATGGAATACCACATATAGTAACTCAGTCTAAACACTTATACTGCTGGTCTATCACAGTCGATGTTCTGCAGTACGTCGTCTTCAACTGGACACGTGATCTCGTCTCGTCACCAGGTGTCGTTGGTGTATATAAACAGGAAGGGTTACGTATTGTGAGAACTGATATTTTACTCAGTTTTAACCATCTTAATTCCCTGAGTGTAAAATCAGACGGATTTCTCGTGACTCTGTGCGTTTTAACGACATCGGATTTCTCAAGATCGAATTTGAAAATAGAATTTAAAGCGAAATCAATGACAATATCAGACGTCTACGTCAACAAACCAAGGATATCGGTAAGTGTATTATAATGATTTGTAAGTTTGGATCGTGTAATAAAATCATTGTAATTACATATATTTTGATGGCGATTTTGACCAGTGAAACTATACCGAGAAACTTGGAATAATAACGCAATGTGACCCAAAACACATGTTGTTTGCGCAGACACTAATTATGATGGGTGTTGAGAATTTGGGTTAAGTTTGGAACATCTTGAACTGTTATTGATATATTTATCTAATTCTAAGTCGTAAGGAGTTTAGAATTGTCGTATTGTAAACGTTCAATGTTGTAATCGATTCTCTTATATTTCAGAATGATGTGGGCGCGAATGGTTTAACAGCTAATCAATTGATCCCGAGATCAAAGAATACATTGTATCGTGTAACTACATTACAACTAAACTGGAAAGTGAACATCTACGAAGAACTGTTGAAACTAACAGTGCTATCAGAAAACTGTGATCGAGCTGGTTTTTATATATTTGATGGTAGTAATTTCACAGCTAGACGCTATGGTCCGTATTGTCCTGGTTCATACTACGGTCGATCTGTCGTCAGCCTGATTACATCAGGTGGACCGGTTACTGTAGTAGCATACGCTTATTACTATAACAATCAGTTAACAGATGGTGATCCTTTCAGATCATCTCTTCGATTTGCTCCTACTGATTGTGACGGTTACGTTCTACAGGATGAAGAACGTCAGATCAATATGACGTCACACTGTCTCGTGATTACACCTGAAAATCGACGCCTTCGCTCGAAAAATATTCACATATTATCAGAACACGAATATTAAATTAATAAATGTTTTCTCAAGATGTCTTGGCGATGTGATCAGTTTCTGAGTTTGAGTAATCAGTTTCTTAATAACAGTCTCGTATTAAACACTGTAGATTTCACAGTCGATGGGTTTGGATTCTGGCAGTATCCACTAATATTTAAACTACGTCGTAAATGTCTAGGAGTGAAAAAAGCGGTTAGTTTTGGATTTGACAGCTCATTTCTTCCAGTTACTACTAAAGATAAATGTGGACTAGTGCAGTCACCGAACTACCCGGGTTCGGCAGGAAGTACATCAAAGTCGATTTCATATAGATTTGAAAACCCGATACAACAAAATATATTTCAATATTACAGATTTATTGTGAAATTTATTGGATCAGTATCATGTGAAACAGACAGATTCGGTCGAAAAGATCCGATCATTTTCATACAATCAATCAATTACGAACCCTTTCTTAATGGGAAATATTTCAAAACCATTGAAACTCAACATGAAACTTTAATATGTGAAAATAACGCGGTTCGTGGACTTATATTTTATAGTATATCAGATAATACTTTACGTTTTGAAGTAAACAATAGAATTCCGACATTTCAAATACAATACACTTTACACGAGTCGTTACCGATTAAACATTTCGATGATTTCTACTGTAAACAAGGATTTCAGGATTCCGGAATTTCTTGCATCAAATTCATCAGAGATGAACGTCTGAATTGGGAAAACGCTGAAATATACTGTAGACAGAGGTACGCGGGACATCTACTCAGTATCAACTCAGAACAGGAAATGATTTCAATCAAAAGATTATTCGCTACAAAACTTCTCCGAATGGCGTACACATTAAAAGCGCTCATAATGTTGATTGGATTAAAATGGAAGGTAAGACTAATGTATTCAAATATTAATTAAAATAGAAAGATTTATAAAGAAGTGATATATTTCATTTTCTTCACGAAACAGAATGATGGTTATTACACGTGGACTGACGGTAAACCATTGAGCTACACAGAGTGGTATAAACCTGTTATTAATGAAACGATACCAGAAGTTATTCGAGGATTGATATCTCCGCTAAGAAAACAACCGATAAATGACGTGAATATGCCGTGTACGGCGATGATACTGAATAATCCACGAGGATCGGCGAACTGGGTTCGATTCCCGTGTCAAATCGAGGAGACGCACACGACATTCATTTGTGAATCCGAGAGAATCGACATCAAAAACAAACACAATTCAACGATAAACGACGCGAACAATTCAACAAATACAGAACTAAATAAAACCATAGATCAAATGATTCCCGATATTACTTTGATTAATTCAACCTGTCCAAGAGGTTGGGTAACTATTTTCGGACAATGTTATCAAATACAAACCGACTGGAAAAACAATCGAGGTTTGAATATTCGGAGTGCTAGAAAAATGTGTCACAGCATCCGCGCCGAAATAGTAAGACTCACTTCAAATACTGAAAGCGATATGAACAATTTGGTCAGCGAATTTCAATATCGACATCAATATGGCGCTATACTGACAATGGACCGCGACGGATTTAAAGTTATCAAACCACTGGTGACCAGAAATGAAATTACGTATATTCAATCGGTTAAATGGATATTAAAACCTTTCGATGATACAAAAGATAAAGCGCATTCCGTGTTATGTACCTATAATGTAACTGGTGAAGAGTTGGCTTCTATAAGCGGTTGTAAATCGTGGCAGTTTGAATGTAACGATCAAAGATGTATCAGCGACCATCGTGTATGTGATACCATACACGACTGTCAACACGGTGAAGATGAACTCAATTGTACGGATATCAATTTACACAGTCAGTTCCGCTGTAACGATGGACAGGTTATATCGATTAGCGGTTTCTGCGACTTTATGAGAGATTGCGTCGATGGATCAGATGAGAACTCGTGCTATCATCCACCGTGTTTATCTACGCGATATCGCTGTTCCAATCACCAATGTATCGATAGTTATAAACGATGTGACGGACTAGCCAACTGTAAAGACGGTTCCGATGAGATCGGATGCACTGCCGAACTTTGTCAGGGTTTCTCGTGCGGGGACGGTGAATGTATTAGTTCTCAGTTGTATCGGGATGGTGTCGTGGATTGTAGCGGAAGTCTCGAAGAAGACGAATTGGTCACTAATATGACATTGAATCCCGATGTTTACTGTAATAATGGCAATCACTGTACGACTCGTTTCACAGATCTGTGTAAGGAATCGGATGAACAAAGATGTTCGTTCAATTCTCCTCGCTGTTATTCCCGACACGAAAGGTGTATTTTAGAAAGGATGCCGATTGGTTTCCCGGTATGTAGAAATCTTGAACATATACTCGCGTGTAATGACTTCGAATGCGCGGCTGGTACTGTAAAATGTCCGGCATCTTACTGTATACCGATCAGACACGTTTGTGACGGTCGATCCGATTGTCCTAATTCAGAAGATGAACGAAACTGCGAGACTTGGTCGTGTCCGGGAATGTTTAAATGTGGCAGGGAGAATCGATGTATTCCGCAATCTGAAGTTTGCGACGGTGTCGTTAATTGTAAACATAACTCAGATGACGAGTCATACTGTAAGGTCACGTGTCCTGAACGTTGTAATTGCCGGGGTCATTTCATCGATTGTGAAAATGCTCTTTTATCAGATATTACTGGTCGTTTTATAGAATCAACTCGGGTTTTGATTTTGTCGAATAACCGAGTCGTATTTAACGAGTCGACGTTCAACTCTTTCATTTATCTTCGTTTTCTCGATATTTCGGGCAATAATTTGTCTTACATCGTTCCAAACGCGTTTTCTAATCTAAACAATCTATACACATTAGACCTTACTCACAACCGCATAACATCATTATCTGCTAATACATTCGCAGGTTTGATCGGTTTAAAACAACTATTTCTTATCGGAAATCCGCTGCAACATTTAGAAGACGGTAGTTTCCGAGGTCTGACGTCACTTACTGTTCTCGATCTTCACGGACTTTCTATATCGGTTCTCGGTGAAAATGTATTTAAAGGTTTATCCGCATTACAGTCGTTAAATATCAGCAGTAACAGAATACATTATATTTCTAGCTATGCTTTTTCTGGATTGGTTCAACTTGAAATTTTAGACCTCGTCAACAATTTTGAAGTAATATCCGTACAAAGAAACGTCCTTGGCGATCTTACATCATTGAAATACCTCGCTTCGGATGCTTACAAATTTTGCTGCATGGCACCGAATGTTGACCGATGTCTTCCCGAAGCTGATCAATTTTCGACCTGCTCTGACCTGATGGGTAACGCTGTACTGAGAGCCATCATCTGGATGATCGCAACTTTCAGTTTTCTCGCTAACAGTATCGTTATTGCATTTCGAGTTCAAGCTTTGCGGATGGAATCCACCGGAACACGTAACACATCTTCAGATATCCTCATCATAAATATTGCCGGTTGTGATTTTCTGATGTCGGTCTATTTGTTTTTGATCGCAGGAGCTGACCACGCGTTCAAAGGCGTTTATTATCTGAATTCTGAAACCTGGACGGATAGCTCATTATGCCGTCTCTCAGGGGTTATTGTCACCGTTTCGTGCGAAGGTTCCCTGACTTTTCTCTTAATTCTAACGCGTCAGAGATATTCAAATATCGTCAACCCGTTTTCTAGAAGTCCGATTATAACTCCTAAATACGTTATCGGGATTTGCTGCATTTGTTGGCTCGTTATGAGCACAGTTTCTATTCTACCGCTGTCATCGTCGTCTTACTTCGGAGACAATTTTTACGGTACAACCGGAGTTTGTTTGCCTATGAATTTACTGACGATCGACGTCAATGGCTGGCACTATTCATTCGCTATTTTTGCCTTGTTTAATGCGGCCATATTGGCTACGATAATGACGACGTACGCTCAGATGTATAGACTCGTATCTGGAAGTAGGTCGGGCTCGGGTAGAGCCGATCCTACCGAACTTGTTTTAGCGCGAAGGAGTTTAGTAATCAATCTTTGTAATCTATTTTGCTGGCTACCGATAATAATCGTTCAGTTTTGCGCCGTATTTTCGGTCGAGATACCGAACCAGGTGGCCGCTTGGCTGGCCGTTCTATTTTTACCGATCAACTCGTCTCTGAATCCGCTTCTTTATACAATACTTACAATCGATATGAAATCTATTCGTGAACGCAATAAACGACGACTAGGATCGACGACATCCAGTAAATAAAGAATAGTTTGACAGGAGTCACTTTATAATGTTTGCCTATCTATAAATCGGGTTTGAACCTCGAAATCCTAAAACTTGGTTTCGAGTTCATTTGCAGTCCCGTGACCGCATCAGATGAACGAATACTATGAGATAAGTTTACAGCAGAGCAAAATTACCCCGATTATCATAACTACCGTAAATTTTGGTATTTGTTATATCTAACTCACAACTTGCTGGAATTGGTCGAAATTTTACCGGAGTCGTGTTTTCCGAATTACTAACTCGTAAAAACCTTTAAAATTATTTCTAACTGAGAAGGATTAATATTACACTTAATATCTAATACTTCAACATCTATATCCCCAAGATTCTTGCGTAAATATAAGCGGGTTTGATGGAGCGAGAGGGAATCATCCGTTTGAAACTAGGATTTAGGGTTTCATGGATATAAAATTAACCCTAATTTGAAGGCGTTATATTTCTAAATAGTAATCCACGATTCAACCCTCAAACGTTTGAATAATCTATGAATATTCGTCATTTAGTTCCGAAAGAAGAATTTAGTATAACAATGATTTGAGTCACTCGATAAAAATAAAACGGAGTAAAAATTCATGTCTCCCGTGAGGACGCTGATAGTTAGATTTATCAATATAACTGTTTCTACCACGAGAGACGAAGCACCTCATACCAGAAATATAACATCATAATGCATAAACACAGTTGATTGGGGAATATTGAAATATGTTCTTTTTCACTGACCGTTTATGAATTATAGTTCTTTGATATATTTACGTAAAACCTTATATTTATATTTTAAACAACTAGTGAAACCTATGGTACATAGAAAAATTACTGAGAGAGCTTTTAAATTTGCTACTCCTGAACTTTGGAATGTTCATCCTATTCATATTAGATCTAGTTCTACAGTCGAAACTTTTATATCAAACCTCAAAACATTCTTTTTAAAACGAACCTATTTGTCTTAATGTTTATGTTAACGAATCGTCAATTTTAGTTATCTCAAAGTTTTGCATTTTACCGTGAATTGTATTTTCAATTTTCTTTTTTCTAATCTAATGTAAATTGCAAAGATTACTATGTAGATAATTCGCCATATCAAGAAAATGAATTATTATCAAAAGATGGCAATTTCGTAGTAGAAGAACAAATTATATCAAATACTTAAAAGTAGAATCTACTTTATTGTTGTTAATTTCATGATTTGGAAATTTCGACATTCGTTTTTCTTCTCACAGTGACATTCGCAAAGATATTATTTCATCGTTTCGAAATGTCTTTTCTAGGTCTTTTTCAATCTATATGATTTTCGACGCTGAGATTGCTTCAAATGATTCCTTACGATTGTAAAGACGAATCTCATCAGAAACAACAAGCGGTTTAAAAACCGATTAATTGACGATTATTGAAATATGTTTCTTTTCTACGCAATTCCCAGATCACCATGACAGTTGCTCGTTGCCAAATGTCATTTACCAATTGCTGACTACTGATCGCTGGTTTACGGTTATTTATGTGTTGAATTGTTTGTTCGCCAGCTGGCGCCACCTTATTCTCATTAAAACATATCTATAAAACACACTAACATCTCCCCAATATCGGTGACCGAATATATTAGGTAATCATCATTGTCGATCGTTTATGCAGGCGTTCCAAAACGGAAGGAGGCAGGAGAAAAAATGAATTTATTTTATCATTTGAATATTTAACACAAACGATACCTCAAAGGACCGCAGAAAAAAGAATCGAAAATGATTGGAAATTGTGATGAATTTGATTCATATGATGGGAAAAATTTAAAAAAAATGGTTCGGCAAAAAACGACATAGAAAATTTAGATGAACATAACTTTTACGAATTATTGGATTAAAAATCAGATGGGCATTACGGAATTTTTTGTTTGTTGAAAAATTGTACCGAAAAGATGAAGGGGGAATAAAACACAATTCAGTTTGAGGAACTTTGCTGAATTGTTGGCGCGGATTCGTTCTTCAAGTAATCAATAGCAATGCCTAACGGCTGCCTTAACTTTTCACTTAATTCTAACACATCAGAGATATTTTGATATCGTCAACCCGTTTTCTAGAAGTCCGATTATAACTCCGAAATACGTTATCGGTATTTGCTGCATTTGTTGGCTCGTTATAAGTATTGTTTCTTTTCTACCGCTGTCATTGTCGCCTTACATGGTTGGTGTTGATTCTTAAAAAAGTCAGTACCGAACAAGGCCATACCCGACACACCACGAAGTGTTATACAGAGACGCAGAATATTTTGAGGTACAGATAGAAAATTTCATAGAATATTATCACAAACTGAACGGAGTTCGGGAGCGACAGTAAATATTTTGAAAGAAATAATTGCACATGATTATAAACACGATATATATTTAAACACGTCTAAATTTAGAAACCGCGGTAATTACAGCGAAACCGAGAACAGATGAAAGTTTCACAAATACGAGACTGGCGCCAGTTTGATGGGAGATTTTTCTTTAACAAAATAATTAGACTCGATCAATTCGTCAAATTCTGACATTTGCGAATTCGTCATTACTTTGCAGCGACACTTTTGAGAAATGTCGTGCAAATTTGGAAATAGTTAGAAATGTGTTTGTTTTGAAGTGTGAATTGTGTTCAATATGCAGCGAATGAAAGCGTTGTTCGTAGTTTTACTGATCGCTTGCGGAGACTGTATATTTACGCGGGCTGATCGCGCAAACTCTGTCGAGGAAGCCGCGTCTGTTACAGTCAGTTCATCTTGTAACAACACTCAATACTCCGTCGATTCTACGTCTGGTTACATCGTTTCACCGAACTATCCGTCGTTAGTTCGCGGTGTCGAATGTCGTTGGTTCGTCAACAGCTCTTTACCGGGAAGTTTTCTCGTTCAAGTTTACTACGACATCGAGCCGTCGATATTCTGTAACGAAAACTACCTTCTCGTCGGTGAGTCCGACAACAAACTCTGCGCTACCGGAAGAAAACAAGTAGATATCCGCAGTAACGATTTGATTTCGTTGTTGTTTAGGAGTAACGTCGATGGAGCGCGAGGTAGTCGGGTTTATATTATATATCGTTTTGAAGAACAGAGTCGCTTGAAAATCGTACATACATGTTACAAACATGCAGTAAAAGAATTACCAACTCAAACAGGTTATGAATTCATGATTTCTACCCGGCGATGTAAATTGTTGTTTGAATGGATCGAGATGCCAGACGGGTTTGCAATGAATTTAACGTTTATACAGATAGATTTCAGATTAAGACCAGGTGAGGATCCGATGAAAACTCGTCCTCAAATTTACGACGGATGGAACAGCACCAGTGAACCTATAGCTCTTATACGAGAACAAACCGGACATCCGCCTTCATCGTTTTATACTAAAACTAATAAAGCACGTATTGATTTTTTTTCAAGTAGAGTTAAGTCGCAGTTACTCGTGCAAGTTTACAAAATATCAGATTGGAACGTCTCTAACCCGTTAATTCAAGTCTATAATAAATCAGGACTGCTCACTACAATTGATGGAATACCACATATAGTAACTCAGTCTAAACACTTATACTGCTGGTCTATCACAGTCGATGTTCTGCAGTACGTCGTCTTCAACTGGACACGTGATCTCGTCTCGTCACCAGGTGTCGTTGGTGTATATAAACAGGAAGGGTTACGTATTGTGAGAACTGATATTTTACTCAGTTTTAACCATCTTAAATCTCTGAGTGTAAAATCAGACGGATTTCTCGTCATTCTGTGCGTGTTAACGACATCGGATTTTTTAAGATCGAATTTGAAAATAGAATTTGAAGTAAAATCAATGACAATGTCAGACGTCTACGTCAACAAGCCACAGATATCGGTAAGTTTATTATAATGATTAGTAAATTAGGTTCGGTTAATGGAATCATTGTAATAATCTATGATTTTGATGGCGATTTTGACCAGTGAAACTTTACCGAGAAACTTGGAATAACAACGTTATGTGTGACCCAAATTTCAATATATTCGGACGCACATGTTTTTTGCCATGACTAATTATGATGATTTGTGGAAGCAGTTAAGTTTTGATTGCAGCATTTTGAACTTTTCAATAAATCGATAAATCAATAAATCGAGGTCGTAAAGATTTTAAATTATTGTATTGTAAACGTTCAATACTGTAATCAATTCTCTTATATTTCAGCATTCATACAGAAACTCAATATCAGCTTATCGATTGTTCCCGAGATCAAAGAATACATTGTATCGTGTAACTACATTACAACTAAACTGGAAAGTGAACATCTATGAAGATTGGTTGAAACTAACAGTGCTATCAGAAAACTGTGATCGAGCTGGTTTTTATATATTTGATGGAAGTAATTTCACAGCTAGACGCTATGGTCTGTATTGTCCTGGTTCATACTACGGTCGATCTGTCGTCAGCCTGATTACATCAGGTGGACCGGTTACTGTTGTAGCATACGCTTATTACTGTAACAATCAGTTAACAGTTGATCGTTCTGTCCGGTCATATCTTAAATTTGCTCATACTGATTGTGACGGTTACGTTCTACAGGATGAAGAACGTCAGATCAATATGACGTCACACTGTCTCGTGATTACACCTGAAAATCGACGCCTTCGCTTGAAAAATATTCACATATTATCAGAACACGAATATCAAATTGACCGATGTTTTCTCAAGATGTCATTGTCATGTGATCAGTCTCTGAGTTTGAGTAATCAGTTTCTTAATAACAGTCTCGTATTAAACACTGTAGATTTCAAAGGTGGGTTTGGATTCTGGCAGTATCCACTAATAGTTGAACTACGTCGTAAATGTCTACGAGTGAAAAAAGCGGATAGTTTTGGATTCGCCGGTTCCCGTCTTCCAGTTACTACTAAAGATAAATGTGGACTCGTGCAGTCACCGAACTACCCGGGTTTTGCTGGAAGTACATCAAAAACTATTTCATATAAATTTGAAAACCCGATACAAGAAAACATATTTCAATATTACAGATTTATTGTCAAATTTATTGGATCAGTTTCATGGGAAACAAACAACATGCTTGAGAATGATCCGATCATTTTGATACAATCAATCAATTACGAACACTTTCTTAATGGAAAATATTTCAAAACCATAGAAACTCAACATGAAACTAAAGTATGTGAAAATAACGCGGTTCGTGAACTTATATTTCATAGTTTTACAGATAATACTCTGCGTTTTGAAGTAAACAATTTCATTCCGACATTTCAAATACAATACACTTTACACGAGTCGTTACCGATTAAAGGTTTCGATGATGTCTACTGTAAACAAGGATTTCTGGATTCCGAAATTTCCTGCATCAATTTCATCAGAGATGAACGTCTGAATTGGGAGAACGCTGAAATATACTGTAGACAGAAGTACGCGGGACATCTACTCAGTATCAACTCAGAACGGGAAATGATTTCCATCAAAAGATTATTCGCTACAGAACTTCTCCGAATGGCGTACACATTAAAAGCGCTCATAATGATGATTGGATTGAAATGGCAGGTAAGACTAATGTTGGCAAATATATATTAGAAAAGTAAGACTTTTAATGAAAAATTGTTAAATAATTTAGCATTTTGTTCACGAAACAGAATGATGGTTATTACACGTGGACCGACGGTAAACCATTGAGCTACAACGAATGGTATAAACCTGTTATTAATGAAACGATACCAGAAGTTATTCGGGGATTGATATCTCCGCTGAGAAAACAACCGATAAATGACGTCAATATGCCGTGTACGGCGATGATACTGAATAATCCACGAGGATCGGCGAACTGGGTTCGATTCCCGTGTCAAATCGAGGAGACGCACACGACATTCATTTGTGAATCTGAGAGAATCGACATCAAAAACAAGCACAATTCAACGATAAACGATGCGAACAATTCAACAAATACAGAATTAAATAGAACCATAGATCAAATAATTCCCGATGTTACTTTGATAAATTCAACCTGTCCAAGAGATTGGGTAACTATTTTCGGACAATGTTATCAAATACTAACCGACTGGAAAAACAATCGAGGTTTGAATATTCGGAGTGCTAGAGAAATGTGTCACAGCATCCGCGCCGAAATAGTAAGACTCACTTCAAATACTGAAAGCGATATGAACAATTTGGTCAGCGAATTTCAATATCGACATCAATATGGCGCTATTCTGACGATGGGCCACGACGGATTTAAAGTTGCCAAACCAATGGTGACCAGAAATGAAATTACTTATATTCAATCGGTTAAATGGTTATTGAAACCTTTCGATAATACAGGAGATAAAGTGCATTCCGTGCTATGTACCTATAATGTAACTGTTGAAGAGTTAGCTTCTATAAGCGGTTGTAAATCGTGGCAGTTTGAATGTAACGATCAAAGATGTATCAGCGACCATCGCGTATGTGATACCAGACACGACTGTCAACACGGTGAAGATGAACTCAATTGTAGGTATATCAATTTACACAGTCAGTTCCGCTGTAACGATGGACAGGTTATATCGATTAGCGGTTTCTGTGACTTTATGAGAGATTGCGTCGATGGCTCGGATGAGAACTCGTGCTATCATCCACCGTGTTTATCTACGCAATATCGCTGTTCCAATCACCAATGTATCGATAGTTATAAAAGATGTGACGGACTAGCCAACTGTAAAGACGGTTCCGATGAGATCGGATGCACTTCCGAGATTTGTCAGGGGTTTTCGTGCGCGGACGGTGAATGTATTAGTTCTCAGTTGTATCGGGATGGTGTCGTGGATTGTAGCGGAAGTCTCGAAGAAGACGAATTGGTCACTAATATGACAGTGAATCCCGAGGTTTACTGTAATAATGACAATCACTGTACGACTCGTTTCACAGATCTGTGTAAGGAATCGGATGAACAAAGATGTTCGTTCAATTCTCCTCGCTGTTATTCCCGACACGAAAGGTGTATTTTAGAAAGGATGCCGATTGGTTTCCCGGTATGTAGAAATCTTGAACATATACTCGCGTGTAATGACTTCGAATGCGCGGCTGATACTGTAAAATGTCCGGCATCTTACTGTATACCGATCAGACACGTTGGTGACGGTCGATCCGATTGTCCTAATTCAGAAGATGAACGAAACTGCGAGACTTGGTCGTGTCCGGGAATGTTTAAATGTGGCCAGGAAAACCGATGCATTCCGCAATCTGAAGTTTGCGACGGTGTCGTAAATTGTAAGCATAACTCGGATGACGAGTCATACTGTAAGGTCACGTGTCCTGAACGTTGTAATTGCCGGGGTCATTTCATCGATTGTGAAAACGCTCTTTTATCAGATATTACTGGTCGTTTTATAGAATCAACTCGGGTTTTAATTTTGTCGAATAACCGAGTCGTATTTAACGAGTCGACGTTCAACTCTTTCATTTATCTTCTTTTTCTCGATATTTCCAGCAATAATTTGTCTTACATCGTTCCAAACGCGTTTTTTAATCAAAATAATCAATACGCATTAGACCTTACACACAACCGCATAACATCATTATCTGCTAATACATTCGCAGGTTTGATCGGTTTAAAACAACTATTTCTTATCGGAAATCCGCTGCAACATTTAGAAGACGGTAGTTTCCGAGGTCTGAAGTCACTTACTGTTCTCGATCTTCACGGACTTTCTATATCGGTTCTCGGTGGAAATGTGTTTAAAGGTTTATCCGCATTACAGTCGTTAAATATCAGCAGTAACAGAATCCATTATATTTCCAGCTATGCTTTTTCTGGATTGGTTCGACTTGAAATTTTAAACCTTGTCAACAATTTTGAAGTAATATCCGTACAAAGAAACGTCCTTGGCGATCTTACATCATTGAAATACCTCGCATCGGATGCTTACAAATTTTGCTGCATGGCACCGAATGTTGACCGATGTCTTCCCGAAGCTGATCAATTTTCCACCTGTTCTGACCTGATGGGTAACGCTGTACTGAGAGCCATCATCTGGATGATCGCATCTTTCAGTTTTCTCGCTAACAGTATCGTTATTTTATTTCGCGTTCAAGCTTTACGGATGGAATCCTCCGGAACACGTAACACGTCTTCAGATATCCTCATCATAAATATTGCAAGTTGTGATTTTCTGATGTCGGTCTATTTGTTTTTGATCGCGGGAGCTGATCACGCGTTCAAAGGCGTTTAATTATCTGAATTCTGAAACCTGGACGGATAGCTCATTATGTCGTCTCGCTGGGGTTATTGTCGCCGTTTCCTGCGAAGGTTCCTTGACTTTTCTCTTAATTCTAACGCGTCAGAGATATTCTAATATCGTCAACCCGTTTTCTAGAAGTCCGATTATAACTCCGAAATACGTTATCGGTATTTGCTGCATTTGTTGGCTCGTTATTAGCACCGTTTCTACTCTACCGCTGTCATCGTCGTCTTACTTCGGAGACAATTTTTACGGTACAACCGGAGTTTGTTTGCCTATGAATTTACTGACGATCGACGTCAATGGCTGGCACTATTCATTCGCTATTTTTGCCTTGTTTAATTCGGCCATATTGGCTACGATAATGACGACGTACGCCCAGATGTATAGACTCGTATCTGGGAGTAGGTCGGGTTCGGGTAGAGCCGATCCTACCGAACTGGTTTTGGCTCGAAGGAGTTTAGTAATCAATCTTTGTAATTTATTTTGCTGGCTACCGATAATAATCGTTCAGTTTTGCGCCGTATTTTCGGTCGAGATACCGAACCAGGTGGCCGCTTGGCTGGCCGTTCTATTTTTACCGATCAACTCGTCTCTGAATCCGCTTCTTTATACAATACTAACTATCGATATGAAATCTATTCGTGAACGCAATAAGCGACGACTAGGATTGACGACATCTAGTAAATAAACAACAGTTTGACAAGAGTCACTTTATAATATTTGCCTATCTATAAATTGGATTTGAACCTCGAAATCCTAAAACTTGGTTGAGTTCGTTTGGGGTCACGACCTGATAAGTTTAACGAATACAATGATTCATTGTATCATTCATAATAAAGAAGTTTCCAGTTTCTAGGCGCCATCTTGTGGCGGTCCCTCGAGGTTCCCATTGTTGCGATAATTTGCGCTCATTTTTGAAACATAAGTTGTTATTCAATAATATATAAGCTTCAGTTTATTGAATTGAAATCATGGTGATTAGACATTAGATTCATGTGACGTGTGGAGATCCGTAGCCGGAAGAGTTTGAGTCTACCGGTCGCGATTTGGGTTGATCCCGAGAAATGGTGAAAGTGCATCATTTAAAAAACCAATATTTGAAATTCTACTGGATGATTCAATGCGTGACGAGGGTAGTTTGCATATCCACCCTCGTCACGCGTGAGTGAACACGAAATGTCCTGTTAAAATTGAAATAAAACCTTACCTAACCTCAGATTCCTATAGAGAAAAAATTTAAAATTTCTACTCACCGATTTATGTGAGCAGTTTTTCGATTATCTTTTCCTCGAAGAGATTTATCATTCAGCTCACAGGAGTCCTATACCAGACCAGGTTTTTTTAGTCAGCACACACTTGATGCAATCAGGTCCTGATGAAGTGAGGAAGGTCTGGAATCTGGAAACTGTATTTGTCGGTTTAGTCAACACGCATTGGCAGCGATCAGATCCTGCACAGGAAGGTCTTCTCTGAAAAAGCAACTTAAAGTGTTTAATGAGACTTGAATCAGCTTAAATCCGACGTAACTTAAGTTTGACATTTAGAATTGAAATTGAAATGTCTCTTACCGATTCGTGAGTGGAACTTCATGAATTTTTTCGATCAGTTATCGTTTAATTGGGAGATGTGACACCCAAGCAACAGGAATAATATCTGTCCGTTGTTGGTTTATTCAGCAAGCATTGACAGCAATCAGGTCCTGAGAGAAGATGAGCTTACCTAAAAAAGAATATTGATCTCAATGATAATTTTTAATTCGACTCGATACATGTACATTGTAATCTGTTATATCCAGTAATAAACAACAACAAATCTACTCACCACCTATTTCTGTGCGGAGCATCATGGATTATCTATAAAGGCTTGGAGTCCACAGCATTGGTTTAGTCAGCCCAGCGTTATTGGCAGCGGTATGACTGCAGTTTCTGAGTGAGCAATGGCTGATCTGAAAAACAACAATTTCATATTTCAGTTCTGACTGGTAGAATCAATGTTTAAGTTTAGGTTGGATTCCCGAGTGAGATCCCAGAGACAGAGAGTCAACTAGACTAATTTATCCACGAGATGTGAACTGTCGAAAGCATCCCTCGGCAACTTCGCAAATTAGTATTTAAATTAGTGGACCTAATAATTGATAAAAAGCTTATAGATCTCCCCCTTTTTACTAACCTAACCTCACGTAAGGACTGGACATATATGCGCGTGTATAGTGAATTCAACGTATGTTACGAATAAGTATTCAATTATTTCAAAAACCGAGGACAATAACTGGACACAATATGAACTGAGTTTGGCATAATGGGGTTCAATGGACACGAGAAGCACTGGCTAAATAATACCGGACTGACCGTGTTAATAAGTCAACTTCAATTCCCTAACTGATATAGTATAGTATAGTATAGTATAGTATAGTATAGTATAGTATAGTATAGTATAGTATAGTATAGTATAGTATAGTATAGTATAGTATAGTATAGTATAGTATAGTATTTATTTCTGTCAAAGTAGTTTACAAACTTGTAATGACAATAAATAAAAGATAATTATACATATGACGGTTTATGCGATTTAGTGATTATCGTCCCTGAGTAGCAATTTTCTTCTTTTAAATAATTGATCTAAACACTTGCCTAGTTTTATAATGGTGGCAGGAGAGTTGGAAGATAATACATTTGAAGACAGATGGATGGTGAACATAATAGTTCGAAAGAAGATTGCTTCTCAGGGCACTGTAAGCATTGCAATACGTGGTACTCATCGTCTACTTGGTCAGTGTTACAAATGCTACATATACGCTGTTCTCTGGGTGTGATGGGTCGGGCCCATCTTCCAGTTTCAACATGCAGGTTATGATTACTACACCTAAATTTACTTAAAATTTTAACCAAATGATGATCGCTGATATCTAAATATCCCTCATATTTGAACATAGTTTTGAAATTTTTATAATAGATACATTTGGAGCTATTCTCCATTGAGCCGTACCAGTTCTGGATAAACATTTCTTTAACTTTCTGTTCCACTAATTTTAAGAACAGAGTTTTATTGTATATAGCCTAATCTAGCCAAAAATTACCTAAACCTAGGCGGTTCAACAAATCTCGCATATCTGTTGCCCAGTTTTTTGCATTTGGAACATTATTCGAGTCCATTAGTAACAGAGAGTAAGTTTTTCTCAAGCTTGTCCAGGCAGGGGAATATTTTTACCCAAAACTTACAAACATAAATAGTAACGTCAACGCTAATGGGATACCTGCCCAGTTCTCCATAGACCATTACATTAGGAGTAGAACGTCTTAGTCTTAGCACATATTTACAAAATTTAAGGTGTACAGATTCAATAGCTTCTAAGTTCTGGAATGCCCATACCGGAGAACTATACATTAAGACTGATTTTACAAGTTTATCAAAAATATCCCCCTTTACCTTTGGGGTCAAGAGTCTTGCACTTGGCAAATACTTCTTCATTGCAAACATAGCATTTAATCCTTGATCAGCTAAAGATTTTATTGAATGTCTGAGACAGCCATTACCCTGTGTAATTAATCCTAGATATTTAAACATAGATACCTCGTCAAGCTGATTACCATCGTTGACACACCTGGTGGTTGCAATGCAGACCTACGATAGCATACTTTCATGACTTTGGTTTTTTCAGTGTTAACTGATAGTTTCCTTTTTGTACAATATTGGTTAAGTATATCTAGAGATCTCTGCAGCTCTGTGGGTGATTTAGCCACGATGACAGTGTCATCAGCATAGAGCAAGAGGTATATTCTAAAGAATTCAAAATCTACACCAGTGTGACCGTTTTCAATAAAGAAATTTTCCATATCATTTATATAGAGATTAAAAAGAGCTGGTGAAATGCATTCCGCCCCTGTCTCACTCCAGTATCAGAGTTAAAAAACCCAGATAGGAAACCATCACTTTTTACACAGGATCTATTACCAGCATACATCGAGCGCAAAATATTATAAACTTTGGCTGTAATTCCCGATTGGATTAATTTCTTTCATAATATCTCATGATTTAGAACATCGAAGGCCTTAGAGAAATCGATAAACGCAAAGAACACACCTTTCATTTTCGACTGAAGACAATGGTTAATTAAGGATGATATCACAAACGATTGTTGCGTAGTACCTTTGTTTGGCCTAAAGCCAGCCTGACATTCGTTTATGATATGATATATGTTTCTGTCCACTGAATTTTACGAGTGTTAATAATGGTAGAAAAGACCTTTCCGAAACAGCTTAGCACAGTTATCCCTGTATAGTTATTGCGATCTGATACGGAGCCCTTTTTATAGATCGGAGTGATACAACCCTCACACCAGTCGCTTGGGTACAAACCGGTTTCTAAAATGGCATTAAAATATATAGTCAGGGTAGCCGCAAACATATCAGAAAGTATATTATCTAATCCAGGCGATTTTCCGCGTTTCAGTTTTTTTATTACAAATTCCTCTATCGTAACAGGAAAATCTAAATCACGTGGCTCCTGCGACTTTAATTGGTCTTGATTATTAAGTTCGAGGTCGGGATCAATAGTAGCATTGTTCACGGATTCACCCAGGCCGGCAAAATAAGTTTCGAATTCATTTAATGTCGGTTTATTACCCTTTCTTTCGTTTTTTTTTCCTGGGTGGATTTTAGAATACGCCAGAACGATTTTGCGTCGTTTCGCGCAAGTGCAATTCCGAGTTTCGAAGTAGAATATATGAAGTAGATATAATATCAGATATTCTCTAACAGTCCTCGTTAAAATGATAGTTCTATGCAGTAATTTAAATCATTTCAAAATCGAATTAAAAGAAATATCGATTTGCAACACAATTTATCAATCACATTTCCATTATTGAATTGTCACTCGAATTTTCACAGGAATCAAGCACGAATCTTAGAGCTATTTGCAATTGCTTATTAGATAAGATAAACTAAGATGATATCATCATAGGAAATATGCAATAAATTCAATTAATCAAATGTCCATTGTCTGTAACTCGAATTATCACTGAATTCGAAGAAATGTCTTAGAACTATCTAACTATCTCTTAATTCTAAATATCGTAAATATCTAAATATCGTCAACCCGTTTTCTAAAAGTCCGATTATAACACCGAAATACGTTATCGGCATTTGCTGCATTTGTTGGCTCGTTATAAGCACGGTTTCTATTCTACCGCTGTCATCGTCGTCTTACTTGGTTGGCGTTGGTTCTCCGAAAAGTCAGTACCGAACAAATCCTTACCCGCCACAATCAGATATCAATGCGCTTCACTTAGCTTCAACTCAGTTATTATATTGACTGTAGAGTGTGAATTGTCAAAACCGATATTGACAAAGTGTTTTACAGAGACGCAGAATATTTTGAGGTATAGATAGAAAATATTATCGAATATTATCACAAACTGAACGCAGTTCGGGAGCGACTGAAAAATTTTATAGAGAAATAATTGCACACGATGATAAACACGATATATTGAAACACGTCTAAATTTAGAAACCGCGGTAATTACAGCGAAACCGAGAACAGATGAAAGTTTCACATATACGAGACTGGCGCCAGTTTATTGGGCGGATTTTTTACGAAATAGTTGGACTCGATCAATTCGTCAACTTCTGCCATTTACGAATTCGTCATAACTTTGCACATACTCTTTAGAGAAAGGTCGTGCAAACTTGGAAAGAGTTAGAGATGTGTTTGTTTTGAAGCGTGAATTGTGTTCAATATGCAGCGAATGAAAGCGTTGTTTGTAGTTTTACTGATCGCTTGCGGAGACTGTATATTTACGCGGGCTGATCGCGCAAACTCTGTCGAGGAAGCCGCGTCTGTTACAGTCAGTTCATCTTGTAACAACACTCAATACTCCGTCGATTCTACGTCCGGTTACATCGTTTCACCGAACTATCCGTCGTTAGAGCGCGGTGTTGAATGTCGTTGGTTCGTCAACAGCTCTTTACCGGGAAGTTTTCTCGTTCAAGTTTACCACGATATCGAGCCGTCGATATTCTGTAACGAAAACTACCTTCTCGTCGGTGAGTCCGACAACAAACTCTGCGCTACCGGAAGAAAACGACTAGATATCCGCAGTAACGATTTGATTACGTTGTTGTTTAGGAGTAACGTCGATGGAGCGCGAGGTAGTCGGGTTTATATTATATACCGTTTTGAGGAACAGAGTCGCTTGAAAATCGTACATACATGTTCAAAACATGCAGTTAACGAAATACCAACTCAAACAGGTCATGAATTCATGATTTTTACCCGGCGATGTAAATTGTTGTTAGAATGGATCGGGATGCCAGACGGGTTTGCAATGAATTTAACGTTCATACAGATAGATTTCAGATTAAGACCAGGTGAGGATCCAATGAAAACTCGTCCTCAAATTTACGACGGATGGAACAGCACCAGTGAACCTATAGCTCTTATACGAGAACAAACCGGACATCCACCTTCATCGTTTTATACTAAAACTAATAAAGCTAATAAAGCACGTATTGATTTTTTTTCAAGTAGAGTTAAGTCGCAGTTACTCGTGCAAGTTTACAAAATATCAGATTGGAACATCTCTAACCCGTTAATTCAAGTCTACAATAAATCAGGACTGCTCACTACAATTGATGGAATACCACATATAGTAACTCAGTCTAAACACTTATACTGCTGGTCTATCACAGTCGATGTTCTGCAGTACGTCGTCTTCAACTGGACACGTGATCTCGTCTCGTCACCAGGTGTCGTTGGTGTATATAAACAGGAAGGGTTACGTATTGTGAGAACTGATATTTTACTCAGTTTTAACCATCTTAAATCTCTGAGTGTAAAATCAGACGGATTTCTCGTGATTCTGTGCGTTTTAACGACATCGGATTTTTTAAGATCGAATTTGAAAATAGAATTTGAAGTGATATCAATGAAAATATCAGACGTCTACGTCAACAAGAAAAGGATATCTGTACGTTTATAACAATGATTTGTAAATTCAGTTTTTCTAACTTTGCATTTGACTTTAAAGGTAATACTCAATACTATTATCAATATCGTTATGTGTTTTAGGCAAGAAAGACTGTAGAACCATTAATAATTGCTCACATGTTCCCGAGATCAAAGAATACATTGTATCGTGTAACTACATTACAACTAAACTGGAAAGTGAACATCTATGAAGAACAGTTGAAACTAACAGTGCTATCAGAAAACTGTGATCGAGCTGGTTTTTATATATTTGATGGTAGTAATTTCACAGCTAGACGCTATGGTCCGTATTGTCCTGGTTCATACTACGGTCGATCAGTCGTCAGCCTGATTACATCAGGTGGACCGGTTACTGTAGTAGCATACGCTTATTACTATAACAATCAGTTAACATTTGTTCGTTCTGACCGGTCATATCTTACATTTGCACCTACTGATTGTGACGGTTACGTTCTAGAGGATGAAGAACGTCAGATCAATATGACGTCACACTGTCTCGTGATTACACCTGGAAATCGACGCCTTCCCTTGAAAAATATTCACATATTATCAGAACACGAATATCAAACTGATAAATGTTTTCTCATGATTTCATTGCGATGTGATCAGTTTCTGAGTTTGAGTGATCGGTTTCTTAAAAACAGTCTCGTATTTAACACTGTTGATTTCACAGTTAATGAGTTTGGGTTTTGGCAAGGACCACTTATAGTTAAATTACGTCGTAAATGTTTAGGAGTGAAAAAAGCAGATAGTTATGGATTTGACAGTTCATTTCTTTCAGTTACTACTAAAGATAAATGTGGACTCGTGCAGTCACCGAACTACCCGGGTTGGGCAGGACGTACATCAAAATCTATTCCCTATGTATTTAAAAACCCGATACAACAAAATATATTTCAATATTACAGATTTATTGTCAAATTTGTTGGATCAGTTTCATGTGAAACAAACAACGCGCGTGAGAATGATCCAATCATTTTGATACAGCTGATAATGTACAACCTCTTCCAAAATGGAAAACTGTTCGAAATTATTAGGACCCAACACGAAACATTAATATGTGAAAATAACGCGGTTCGTGGACTTATATTTTATAGTTTAACAGATAATACTCTGCGTTTTGAAGTAAACAATTTCATTCCGATATTTCAAATACAATACACTTTACACGAGTCGTTACCGATTAAACATTTCGATGATTTCTTCTGTAAACAAGGATTTCTGGATTCGGGAATTTCCTGCATCAAATTCATCAGAGATGAACGTCTGAATTGGGAGAACGCTGAAATATACTGTAGACAGAAGTACGCGGGACATCTACTCAGTATCAACTCATAACAGGAAATGATTTCCATCAAAAGATTATTCGCTACAGAACTTCTCCGAATGGCGTACACATTAAAAGCGCTCATAATGATGATTGGATTAAAATGGAAGGTAAGACTAATGTATACAAAAATGAATTAGAATAGGATGATTTTTAAAGAAATGATATATTTCATTTTCTTCACGAAACAGAATGATGGTTATTACACGTGGACTGACGGTAAACCATTGAGCTAAACAGAGTGGTATAAACCTGTTATTAATGAAACTATACCAGAAGTTATTCGACGATTGATATCTCCGCTGAGAAAACAACCGATAAATGACGTCAATATGCCGTGTACGGCGATGATCCTGAATAATCCCCGAGGATCAGCGAACTGGGTTCGATTCCCGTGTCAAATCGAGGAGACGCACACGACATTCATTTGTGAATCTGAGAGAATCGACATCAAAAACAAACACAATTCAACGATAAACGATGCGAACAATTCAACAAATACAGAATTAAATAAAACCATAGATCAAATGATTCCCGATATTACTTTGATTAATTCAACCTGTCCAAGAGGTTGGGTAACAATTACCGGACAATGTTATCAAATACTAACCGACTGGAAAAACAATCGAGGTTTGAATATTCGGAGTGCTAGAGAAATGTGTCACAGCATCCGCGCCGAAATAGTACGAATCTCCTCAAATACAGAGAGCGACTTGAAAAATTTGATCAACGAATTTCAATATCGACATCAATATGGCGCTATTCTGACAATGGACCGCGACGGATTCAAAGTTATCAAACCACTGGTGACCAGAAATGAAATTACTCATATTCAATCAATTAAATGGTTATTAAAACCTTTCGATGATACGAAAGATAAAGTACATTCCGTGTTATGTACCTATAATGTAACTGGTGAAGAGTTAGCTTCTATAAGCGGTTGTAAATCGTGGCAGTTTGAATGTAACGATCAAAGATGTATCAGCGACCATCGCGTATGTGATACCAGACACGACTGTCAACACGGTGAAGATGAACTCAATTGTACGGATCTCAATTTACACAGTCAGTTCCGCTGTAACGATGGACAGGTTATATCGATTAGCGGTTTCTGCGACTTTATGAGAGATTGCGTCGATGGCTCGGATGAGAACTCGTGCTATCATCCACCGTGTTTATCTACGCAATATCGCTGTTCCAATCACCAATGCATCGATAGTTATAAACGATGTGACGGACTAGCCGACTGTAAAGACGGTTCCGATGAGATCGGATGCACTACCGCACTTTGTCAGGGGTTCTCGTGCGCGGACGGTGAATGTATTAGTTCTCAGTTGTATCGGGATGGTGTTGTAGATTGTAGCGGAAGTCTCGAAGAAGACGAATTGGTCACTAATATGACAGTGAATCCCGAGGTTTACTGTAATAATGACAATCACTGTACGACTCGTTTCACAGATCTGTGTAAGGAATCGGATGAACAAAGATGTTCGTTCAATTCTCCTCGCTGTTATTCCCGACACGAAAGGTGTATTTTAGAAAGGATGCCGATTGGTTTCCCGGTATGTAGAAATCTTGAACATATACTCGCGTGTAATGACTTCGAATGCGCGGCTGGTACTGTAAAATGTCCGGCATCTTACTGTATACCGATCAGACACGTTTGTGACGGTCGATCCGATTGTCCTAATTCAGAAGATGAACGAAACTGCGAGACTTGGTCGTGTCCGGGAATGTTTAAATGTGGCCAGGAAAATCGATGTATTCCGCAATCTGAAGTCTGCGACGGTGTCGTAAATTGTAAACATAACTCTGATGACGAGTCATACTGTAAGGTCACGTGTCCTGAACGTTGTAATTGCCGGGGTCGTTTCATCGATTGTGAAGATGCTCTTTTATCAGATATTACTGGTCGTTTTATAGAATCAACTCGGGTTTTGATTCTGTCGAATAACAGAGTCGTATCTAACGAGTCGACGTTCAACTCTTTCATTTATCTTCGTTTTCTCGATATTTCGGGCAATAATTTGTCTTACATCCTTCCAAACGCGTTTTCTAATCTAAATAATCTATACGCATTAGACCTTACACACAACCGCATAACATCGTTATCTGCTAATACATTCGCAGGTTTGATCGGTTTAAAACAACTATTTCTTATCGGAAATCCGCTGCAACATTTAGAAGACGGTAGTTTCCGAGGTCTGACGTCACTAACTGTTCTCGATCTTCACGGACTTTCTATATCGGTTCTCGGTGAAAATGTATTTAAAGGTTTATCCGCATTACAGTCGTTAAATATCAGTAGTAACAGAATCCAATATATTTCCAGCTAATGCTTTTTCTGGATTGGTTCGACTTGAAATTTTAAACCTTGTCAACAATTTTGAAGTAATATCCGTACAAAGAAACGTCCTTGGCGATCTTACATCATTGAAATACCTCGCTTCGGATGCTTACAAATTTTGCTGCATGGCACCGAATGTTGACCGATGTCTTCCCGAAGCTGATCAATTTTCGACCTGCTCTGACCTGATGGGTAACGCTGTACTGAGAGCCATCATCTGGATGATCGCATCTTTCAGTTTTCTCGCTAACAGTATCGTTATTATATTTCGCGTTCATGCTTTGCGGATGGAATCCGCCGGAACACGTAACACATCTTCGGATAACCTCATCATAAATATTGCCGGTTGTGATTTTCTGATGTCGGTCTATTTGTTTTTGATCGCAGGAGCTGACTACGTGTTCAAAGGCGTTTATTATCTGAATTCTGAAACCTGGACGGATAGCTCATTATGTCGTCTCGCCGGGGTTATTGTCACCGTTTCGTGCGAAGGTTCCTTGACTTTTCTCTTATTTCTAACACGTCAGAGATATTCAAATATCGTCAACCCGTTTTCTAGAAGTGCGATTATAACTCCGAAATACGTTATCGGTATTTGCAGCATTTGTTGGCTCGTTATAAGCACAGTTTCTATTCTACCGCTGTCATCGTCGTCTTACTTCGGAGACAATTTTTACGGTACAACTGGAGTTTGTTTGCCTATGAATTTACTGACGATCGACGTCGATGGCTGGCACTATTCATTCGCTATTTTTGCCTTGTTTAATTCGGCCATATTGGCTACGATAATGACGACGTACGCCCAGATGTATAGACTCGTATCTGGAAGTAGGTCGGGCTCGGGTAGAGCCGATCCTACCGAACTGGTTTTAGCTCGAAGGAGTTTAGTAATCAATCTTTGTAATTTATTTTGCTGGCTACCGATAATAACCGTTCAGTTTTGCGCCGTATTTTCGGTCGAGATACCGAACCAGGTGGCCGCTTGGCTGGCCGTTCTATTTTTACCGATCAACTCGTCTCTGAATCCGCTGCTTTATACAATACTAAATATCGATATGAAATCTATTCGTGAACGCAATAAACGACGACTAGGATTGACGACATCCAGTAAATAAACCACAGTTTGACACGAGTCCCTGTATAATGTTTGCCTATCTATAAATCGGGTTTGAACCTCGAATCCTGAGGCACGTGACCGCATTAGATGAACGAATACAATGATTCACATTAAATAAGTTTCCAGTTTCTAGGCGCCATTTTGTGGCGATTCCCCGAGGTCCCCATTGTTGCGATAATTTGCGCTCATTTTTGAAACATAAGTTTTGAATGGACATCACATAGCTCTGCAGTGTATTGAAATTAAATCATGATGATTATACATTTGACTCCACAAAATGTCTACTCGCCATGAATCATGTGACGTGTGGAGCTTCTTAGTTTATTCCGGAAGATTTTGAGTCTTCCGGTCGATTTGGGTTGGTTTAATCGGCATGGTAGCAATCAGAGCAATTGCGAAAGGGCGACATAGAAAAAAATACAAATACTTTAAATTCTACTGGACGATTCAAAGCGTGTTAGACCAGCGAGTGATCTCAAGGACGTTCATGTAGAAATGCTGAATACGTCAGTATCCGCTAAGCTTTAGATTGTGGTCAAAGTGCTCGTATGGGCTACACATAATTGTATGCTGGATTTGACCAATGTTACAAGAATTGATCCTCGAACTGATTCACTTCGAATCGAACGTTTTACAATTCAATTTAATTTCGTGATTTCAAAGACCGAGGACAATAATAACAGGACACGATATAAACAGATTACGCCATGGTTCAATGGACACGACGACCACCATTGGCTAGATATGATACCGGACTGACTCTGTACATCTTAACTTCAATATCTTAGCGAATATTTCACTGTATGAAGTAGATCGCGTTGAAATGATATGTTTATGCAACGCCTCAAATCCTTTTGAAAATAACATGAATTAGATGAAACACTAGTTTGCAATACTTTCATTAAATCGAATTTTCATTGTCTATAACCCGAATTATCATCCATGTTAATTCGATGAAAAATCTTCAAGAGCGTTTTCAGTAGATTCTATGAAGTTTATGTAAATTAGGAACTTCGATGTTTAATAACATCTAGAGAAATTTATTATAATTTTTATTGTAATGAATGAATATCTAAATCACTTACCAGCTCAAAAACTCGGAAAATCTCCCATTACGAACCCGCTTGCTTCTATTCGTCTTTATCAATATAGTACATTTGCATTGAATTAGACCGTACGGTGCTGCCACCGAGGTATAGTGTCGTTTCTGTGAACCAAATGGCAGCTTTTTCAATCGCGAGGTTTACAGTTATGGGTCTAGAGGGACCAAAGGTGTTAGGGTCCAGTGCTTGCATGCTCGAATCCTTATTTTTGCAATCATGTCGGATTTTTCCAAGTACAGCGAATTGGCGCGTGTAAATTCATAAACCGTCCACACTGACCAATTCAAACTTCTCGACTATGAGAAAGAGTCACCACAAGTGATAAAAGTCAATATCATTTATTCGAAGAAAACTCATGATAGAAACAACGATGAAATAAACAAAGCAGGGCCAAGCCCAAAGGGCTTCATTTGAATCAACCTTTAATTGTTGCTAAAAACTTCATGAAACGATCGAAAGGTTTTTATGTGAATCGTATTTATTTTCATTCAACAATTATAGAAAATGCCAGATTACGTGCTTGAGGAATTATAATGTAAGTCTCTCTGTAAGAAACTCTACTCTATTTTACGATAGGACCTTAATTAAATCGCTATCACATGAACCACTGAATTCCATACAACGGTGAAAAGGTTGCTATAAACTAAACTTATTAACAATTGAAGAGTAATAACATGATGATGAATGTATGTCGTTTTATTCTTATGACAACTATTATACGTTGCTAAATGATAGGTATTGTACTCAAAGAATTTATCATATATCAAAGTTCATCATGATCAAACACATCCATCTTTTATTTCTTTAATAACATTATTTCTATTAGAAAAATATTGTTTTGCAAACTTTACCTCGTCTTAACAAAGATTTTCAAACATAATAGATTCGCTTGAAATAAATATTCTGACGTTTTTTCTTCCAGCTTTGAAAAACATAAAAAAATAATTATACTATCAATGAAAAATAAACAATGATATCGATGATTTTAAGTTTATGACTGTTTTACATTCGTATAAATAGTATCAACCCGATTTTATTCACCAGAGTACCCCTAAAACAATTAATACAAAATGCCAGGTGAGTGCTCAAAGAATTATAAGTTCTTCTAACATTTGGGTTCTATTTCAAAAACAGCCCAACCATGGGGCGTATACTATAGGACAATTTACTAATTAACACATATGTTCATATATTCCTCATTTATCAAGGAACAGCTCATCTATATTAGACAGGACCTTAATCAGATCGGTATTTTATGAACCACTGAAAACCACAACATTGAAAACCAGAGAAATGATGAAATGCGAAAATAGTTTGTCGTATGAATTGAATCGTCGAAATTACATTCAATCGTGGACGTATAAACTAGTTTATAAGTGTATTTTTAGACAAATACCACAACCGGTGACAATTCTACGGATAATCAGCCCCGGCTTGAACCTCGAAATCCTAAAACTTGGTTGAGTTTGTTTGGAGTCACGTGACCGCATTAGATGAACGAATACTATGAGATAAGTTAACAGCAGGGCATAATTACCCCGATTACCATAACTACCGTTAATTTTGGTTTTTAGTTATATCTAACTCAAAACTTGCTGGAATTGGTAGAAATTTTACCGGAGTCGTGTTTTCCGAATTACTAACTCGTAAAAAACCTTCAATATTATTTCTAACTGTGAAGGATTAAGCTTACATTAATATCTAATTCTCTAACATCTATATCCCCAAGATTCTTGCGTAAATATAAGCGGGTTTGATGGAGCGAGAGGGAATCATCCGTTTGAAACTAGGATTTAGGGTTTCATGGATATAAAATTCCCCTAATTTGAAGGCGTTATATTTCTAAATAGTAATCTACGATTCAACCCTCAAAAATCTATGAAGTATTGTCATTTAGTTCCGAAAGAAGAATTGAGTTTAACAATGATTTAATCACTCGATGAAAATGATACGGATTAAAAATTCATGTTTCCCGCGAGGTCGTTGTTAGTTAGATTTATCAATATAACAGTCTCTGAAAGACGAAGCACCTCCCACCAAAAATATAACATCATAATGCATAAACACAGTTGATTGGGGAATATTGAAATATGTTCTTTTTCACGGACCGAATATACACCAGTGTTGAAATAATACAATATTTTAAAGTTCTTTAATATATCTGAATTAAAACTATTATCAACCGATGATAATTTCGTACCAGAAGAACAAATTATATCAGATACTTAAAAGTTGAATCTACCGCTGGCGCCAACTTATTCTCAATAATAATTATTTAGACACACAAACATTTCCCCAACTATCGGTGACCGAACATATCAGATCATCATTTTTGCCATCATACGTGTAGGCGTTCCAAAACAGAGGGAGACAAATGGGAAAAACGAAAATTAATTTGTTTTATCATTAGAGTATTCAACACAAAAAACCTCAAAGGACCGCAAAAAACGAAAATAATTGGAAATCATGATTAAGTTGATTCAAATAATGGGAAAAATGAAAAAAAGAGCTATTTTTCGCAAATCATGAGATTGAATATTAAGATGAACATAACTTTTATAAGTAACTGGATTGAAACCTGGAAAGGAATAACAGAATTTTCTTTTGTTGAAAAATTGTGCCGAAAAGAGGAAGGAGGAATAAAAACAATTCAGTGCGATGAATTTTACTGATCCGTGTCAAGTAAAATGCCAAACGGACTGTAATGTACATAGATTGAGACAAATCAAACGTTTTTAAATAATGATCATAAGTTTCGGAATTATTAATTCACCTCATTTATTATTGGTTGGACTTTCGTCGCGTTCAAACTACGAACCAGTTAGACCGTTCAAAACGGGTCCGGAACGGGACAAATTTAGAACGGACCGAATCAGAGTGCGCGAGTCAGATTCTCGCCGCGGTTATTGTCACTGTTTCCTAACTAAAGATTCTGAACATTTCTCTACCGCTGTCATCCCCTTACTTGGTTGCTGTTGTTTCTTCAAAACAATCTGTACCAAACAAGACCTATTACTCACCACAATCAGATATCCACGCGCTTCACTTAGCTTCAACTCAGTTATTATATTGACTGTAGAGTGTGAATTGTCGAAACAGATATTGACGAAGTGTTTTACAGAGACGCAGAATATTTTGCAGTATAGATAGAAAATGTCATCGAATATTATCACAAACTGAACGCAGTTCGGGAGCGACTGTAAATATTTTTAGAGAAATAATTGCACATGATTATAAACAAGATATATTGAAACACGTCTAAATTTAGAAACCGCGGTAATTACAGCGAAACCGAGAGCAGATTAAAGTTTTACAAATACGAGACTGGCGCCAGTTTGATGGGCGGATTTTTTTACAAAATAATTGGACTCGATCAATTCGTCAACTTCTGCCATTTGCGAATTCGTCATTACTTTGCAGCGACTCTTTAGAGAAATATCGCGCAAATTTGGAAATAGTTAGAAATGTGTTTGTTTTGAAGCGTGAATTGTGTTCAATATGCAGCGAATGAAAGCGTTGTTCGTAGTTTTACTGATCGCTTGCGGAGATAGTATATTTACGCGGGCTGATCGCGCAAACTCTGTCGAGGAAGCCGCGTCTGTTACAGTCAGTTCATCTTGTAGCAACACTCAATACTCCGTCGATTCTACGTCTGGTTACATCGTTTCACCGAACTATCCGTCGTTAGTTCGCGGTGTTGAATGTCGTTGGTTCGTCAACAGCTCTTTACCGGGAAGTTTTCTCGTTCAAGTTTACTACGACATCGAGCCGTCGATATTCTGTAACGAAAACTACCTTCTCGTCGGTGAGTCCGACAACAAACTCTGCGCTACCGGAAGAAAACAACTAGATATCCGCAGTAGCGATTTGATTTCGTTGTTGTTTAGGAGTAACGTCGATGGAGCGCGAGGTAGTCGGGTTTATATTATATATCGTTTTGAAGAACAGAGTCGTTTGAAAATCGAATATAAATGCATTTTCAAAGGTGCAGTAGAAGAATTACCAACTCAAACAGGTTATAAATTCGCGATTTCTACCCTGCTATGTAAATTGCAGTTAAAATTTGAATGGATCGGGATGCCAGACGGGTTTGCAATGAATTTAACGTTCATACGGATAGATTTCAGATTAAGACCAGGTGAGGATCCAATGAAAACTCGTCCTCAAATTTACGACGGATGGAACAGCACCAGTGAACCTATAGCTCTTATACGAGAACAAACCGGACATCCACCTTCATCGTTTTATACTAAAACTAAAAGAGCACGTATTGATTTTTTTTCAAGTAGAGTTAAGTCGCAGTTACTCGTGCAAGTTTACAAAATATCAGATTGGAAAGTCTCTAACCCGTTAATTCAAGTCTATAATAAATCAGGACTGCTCACTACAATTGATGGAATACCACATATAGTAACTCAGTCTAAACACTTATACTGCTGGTCTATCACAGTCGATGTTCTGCAGTACGTCGTCTTCAACTGGACACGTGATCTCGTCTCGTCACCAGGTGTCGTTGGTGTATATAAACAGGAAGGGTTACGTATTGTGAGAATTGATATTTTACTCAGTTTTAACCATCTTAAATCTCTGAGTGTAAAATCAGACGGATTTCTCGTGATTCTGTGCGTTTTAACGACATCGGATTTTTTAAGATCGAATTTGAAAATAGAATTTGAAGTGAAATCGATGACAATATCAGACGTCTACGTCAACAAGCCAAGGATAAGGGTAAGTTTATAACAGTGATTTGTAAATTGGGTTCGTGTAATAGAATCATTGTAATAGGGAATTTGAAATTGTTGTATTGTTCAACGTGATAAAACTACGCAATAAATCGCGAGAGACGAATGAAATATGAGTCCCACAATCACAGGATCGATAAAGATTTTAAAACATCAAAACTATCTAAATCTATTAAAACCTCGAATTTTCGGTCTTATGCTAAAAACCATTTTCAAGAGTGACTAAAAGTATGGCATTACACAGTACATATATCAAGCAAGAACGACAAACACTATAGCACATAAAAACTAGGTGATATTGACCAGAGAGGAAATGTACAGGGACAAAATGTCATTACGGGGGGAGGATTGTAAACGTAAAAATTTATTGTAAACGTTCAATGTTGTTATCAATTTCCTTATATTTCAGATTGATGTAGGCGTGACAATAACAGGTGGTCACTTGTTCCCGAGATCAAAGAATACATTGTATCGTGTAACTACATTACAACTAAACTGGAAAGTGAACATGTATGAAGAACATTTGAAACTAACAGTGCTATCAGAAAACTGTGATCGAGCTGGTTTTTTTATATTTGATGGTAGTAATTTCACAGTTAGACGCAATGGTCCGTATTGTCCTGGTTCATACTACGGTCGATCTGTCGTCAGCCTGATTACATCAGGTGGACCGGTTACTGTAGTAGCATACGCTTATTACTATAACAATCAGTTAACAGTTGGTGATCCTGTCTGGTCATCTCTACAATTTGCTCCTACTGATTGTGATGGTTATGTTCTACAGGAAGAAGAACGTCAGATCAATATGACGTCACACTGTCTCGTGATTACACCTGAAAATCGACGCCTTCGCTTGAAAAATATTCACATATTATCAGAACACGAATATCAAAATGATAAATGTTTTTTCAAGATGTCATGGTCATGTGATCAGTTTCTGAGTTTGAGTAATCAGTTTCTTAATAACAGTCTCGTACTAAACACTGTAGATTTCACAGTTAATGAGTTTGGGTTCTGGCAGTATCCACTAATAGTTCAACTACGTCGTAAATGTCTAGGAGTGAAAAAATCTGATAGTTCTGGATTTCTTGGATCCCATCTCCCAGTTACTACTAAAGATAAATGTGGACTCGTCCAGTCACCGAACTACCCGGGTTGGGCAGGACTTACATCAGAATCTATTTCATATAAATTTGAAAACCATATGGAACAAAATATATTTCAATATTACAGATTCATTGTCAAATTTATTGGATCAGTTTCATGCGAAACAAACAGCATACGTGAGAATGATCCAATAATCTTGATACAGCGGATACAGTACAACCTCTTCCAAAATGGAAAACTGATCAAAATTATTAGTACCCAACACGAAACTTTAATATGTGAAAATAACGCGGTTCGTGGACTTATATTTCATAGTATAAGAGATAATACTCTGCGTTTTGAAGTAAAGAATTATATTCCGACATTTCAAATACAATACACTTTACACGAGTCGTTACCGATTAAACATTTCGATAATTTCTACTGTAAACAAGGATTTCTGGATTCCGGAATTTCCTGCATCAAATTCATCAGAGATGAACGTCTGAATTGGGAGAACGCTGAAATATACTGTAGACAGAAGTACGCGGGACATCTACTCAGTATCAACTCAGAACAGGAAATGATTTCCGTCAAAAGAATTTTCGCTACAGAACTTCTCCGAATGGCTTATACATTAAAAGCACTCATAATGATGATTGGATTAAAATGGAAGGTAAGACTAATGCATTCTAATATAAATTAAAATCTAATGATTTTTAAAGAAGTGATATATTTCATTTTCTTCGCGAAACAGAATGATGGTTATTACACGTGGACTGACGGTAAACCATTGAGCTACACAGAGTGGTATAAACCTGTTATTAATGAAACGATACCAGAAGTTATTCGAGGATTGATATCTCCGCTAAGAAAACAACCGATAAATGACGTCAATATGCCGTGTACGGCGATGATACTGAATAATCCACGAGGATCGGCGAACTGGGTTCGATTCCCGTGTCAAATCGAGGAGACGCACACGACATTCATTTGTGAATCTGAGAGAATCGACATCAAAAACAAACACAATTCAACGATAAACGATGCGAACAATTCATCAAATACAGACTTAAATAAAACAATAGATCAAACGATTCCCGATATTACTTTAATAAATTCAACCTGTCCAAGAGGTTGGGTAACTATTTCGGGACAATGTTTTCAAATACTAACCGACTGGAAAAACAATCGAGGTTTGAATATTCGGAGTGCTAGAGAAATGTGTCACAGTTTCCGCGCCGAAATAGTAAAAATCACCTCAAATACAGAAAGTGACGTGAAAAACTTGGTCAGCGAATTTCAATATCGTCATCAATATGGCGCTATACTGACAATGGGCCTCGATGGATTTAAAGTTATCAAACCACTGGTGACCAGAAATGAAATTACTTATATTCAATCGGTTAAATGGTCAGTGACTGCCTTCAATGATAAAGTACATTCCGTGTTGTGTACCTATAATGTAACTGGTGAAGAGTTGGCTTCTATAAGCGGTTGTAAATCGTGGCAGTTTGAATGTAACGATCAAAGATGTATCAGCGACCATCGCGTATGTGATACCAGACACGACTGTCAACACGGTGAAGATGAACTCGATTGTACGGATATCAATTTACACAGTCAGTTCCGCTGTAACGATGGACAGGTTATATCGATAAGCGGTTTCTGTGACTTTATGAGAGATTGCGTCGATGGCTCGGATGAGAACTCGTGCTATCATCCACCGTGTTTATCTACGCAATATCGCTGTTCCAATCACCAATGCATCGATAGTTATAAACGATGTGACGGACTAGCCAACTGTAAAGACGGTTCCGATGAGGTTGGATGTACTTCCGAACTTTGTCAGGGGTTCTCGTGCGCGGACGGTGAATGTATTAGTTTTCAGTTGTATCGGGATGGTGTCGTGGATTGTAGCGGAAGTCTCGAAGAAGACGAATTGGTTACTAATATGACAGTGAATCCCGAGGTTTACTGTAATGATGACAATCAATGTTCGACTCGTTTCACAGATCTGTGTAAGGAATCGGATGAACAAAGATGTTCGTTCAATTCTCTTCGCTGTTATTCCCGACACGAAAGGTGTATTTTAGAAAGGATGCCGATTGGTTTCCCGGTATGTAGAAATCTTGAACATATACTCGCGTGTAATGACTTCGAATGCGCGGCTGGTACTGTAAAATGTCCGGCATCTTACTGTATACCGATCAGAC